>NC_045622.1:20449621-20752651 GCF_009829155.1 Mustela erminea
AGACGACAGGTACGGGGAGGGGCAGGCCGAGAGAGGAGTGGCAGCAGGTGGACTGGGCTCTCACTTGCTTCTCTAATCTATCTGGGGCACCCCCCTCATTAGAGCGCACGGTATTACCCCAATAACTCTAAAGTGCCAAGAGTTTCCCTACCGCTGGGTCCCTGTACTTGCTGTTTCCACTGTCTGGAATTAATCCACAAGCCCCACGAACCTTCCACTATTTGTGGGACTGGCTTCTCCTCATCTGTCTGATCTCAGCTTTAAATGTGCCTTCCTCATAAAGGTCTTCCCTCATGGCTCTGGTTAAAGGAACACCCCGAACAATTACCCTCCATCACTCCTTATTTCCTTCAGGGTCCATTTCACAAACTGTAGTTCACTTTTTAACTTACTATTTACCGGTTTACTTTCTATGTCTCCAACCAGGATAGCAAACTCCAAGAGGGCAGAGATTTTATATCTTGCTTCCCACAGTATCCCCAGTTCTTACCACAGGTATAATAAACAAGAAATATTTGTTGGATGAATAAATGAAGCAGTGCTAACAAATCCACAGAAATCGAGTGAAGGGCTGATATTTAACGTTAGCAAGAGGATTGTAACTTCTGGCCAATATGCTGGACAGCCCTAACACGGGAAGCACCTCGCACAACAGTGGACACATAGAAATGCTTCGTAAAATTACGCAAAAAGAACTCAATACACAGCAGAGCTCGGAAGCAATAACGGAAAATCCTTAAGTATCATAAATGAAAGCACATATCAGAATCTGAGTGGTGAGCAGGAGCTGAGCCCAAAGGTCTACAGGGTTACTAAAACCAGCTGCAGACCCATGGAGTGGTCCCTCCTGAACAGATGAGGTCTCAGACCTACGACACAGAGAACTGAATGAAGAACAAGGCATAAAACCCAGAAAGGGCTCAGTTGTCTTTGAAACAGGGACTAGAACATTTGCTACTGACTCTGTTGGAAGAAAGTTGGCCAAGTACCTCAGGCCGTGAGTGAAAAACAGACTAACCCAAGAGAAATCTGAATCCCAAGCCAACACCACATGCCAGTGCGGGGTTCAAATCATACTACCAAAGCGGTATGGGAATCTTGAGAAGGAAGATTTACATAAAACCAGTCTCAAAGTGAGAAACTCGTGGGATCCCGGCAGAGACAACTGAAACCTCTTGGTAGGGATGCCACACAAGTCAGCGGGCAAGGCTCCCACTAGAGTGGGTATAAAATAAATTTGGGTTGGACATAAAAGGAGTGAAATGGCTCTCATAGCTATACTTTAGCAAGAATGAAAATGAACCAAGAAAGAAGGCATGAAATGTAAGGAGGGACAGTCAGAAAAATACTGGGTAATACTGATAGTAAAGACTTCTGTAATGAAAAGAAGGGCTAATTGTTTGAGGAGTTAAAAACAAAGAAGAACAATAGCAACACAATATGGATATGTCTCCTCAGGCAAGGGAACCAAAAGCAAAAATAAACTATTAGGACTCCACCAAAATAAAAAGCTTTTGCACGACCCAGGAAACAATCAACAAAACAAGAAGGCAACCTAGTGAATGGGAAAAGATATTTGCAAATGGTATTTTCCATAAGGAGTTAATACCCAAAATACATAAAGAACTTCTACAACTCAACACCAAAAACCAATCTGATGAAAAAATGGGTAGAGGTTCTGAAGAAACATTTTTCCAAAGATATTCAGATGACCAACAGACACGTGAAAAGATGCTCAACATCATTCATCATCAGGGAAATGCAAATCAAAATCACAATGAGATATTACACTAGTCAGAATGGCTAGACAAGAAAGAGACAAGAAAGAACAAGTGTTGGTGAGGATGTGGAGAAAAGAAACCTTCATACACTACTGGTGGAACGTAAATTGGTACAACCACTTGAAAAACAGTATGGAGGTTCCTCAAAAAATTAAAAATAGAAATATGATATGATTCAGTGATTCCATTACTGGGAATTTACCCAAAGAAAATGGGAACACTAATCTGAGCAGCCTATGTTTATTGCAGCATTATTTACACTAGCCAAGATATGGAAGCAACCTAAGTGTCCATGGATGGAGGAATGGATATAGATAAGGTAGCTAAAGAGGATTAAAAGGTACAAACTTCCAGTTACACAATAAGTCACAGAGATTCAATGTGTTGTACACCTGAAACTAATATAACACTGTATGCCAATTATACTTTAATAATAAAGAAAATAAAAACAAGGAAGAGCTGAAATATTTGTCAACAGTTACGTGGAAGATGAGAAAGGCAGTTCCAAGTGAAATTATTGGTAATTATTTTGCTCTGGAAGAGATGCCAGTTAATGATCACCTGTAGGCTTTGTTAAACTAAATCTGCATGTTAAAAAACATATAGGTGAACACCAAATAACAGAAACAGGGTAAATAACTTCCACACTAATAGAGTGAAAAAAATAAAGAGGGCAGAAGGCAAGAGGGGAGAGAAACAAAGAAAAAGCAAGTAATTTAGAAAATACAACACAAGATTGTAAAATAAACCCAAATATAACAGTCATCAAAGTAAACACACATGATTATTCTCGAATATTAAAGGAGATTTTCATACTGGATGTTGTTTAAACCGGCTCTTTGCATGGAAAGAATAATGAGAGAGATACTGAAAAAAGGCAACTGATAAAGAAACTGAAAGAGCAAATACAAATAAAACAAAAACAAGGGGGAAAAGGGGAAGATGGGAGGATGTTGTCCAACAGATACAGAGTTTCAGTTTTGTAAAATGAAAAAGTTCCAGAGATCCCTTGCACAACAATGTGAATATCCTTAAGACTACTTAACCAAACATTTAACGTGGTTAAGATGGTGAATTCAAGGTATGTGTGTTTTACCACAATTTTAAAAAAGCCAAACCAAACAAAATAAAATCTGGTGAAGCAATATTAGTATCAAACAAAATAGAACGGAAAGCTTTCAAAGGTATTAAGAGCAACAGTCCCCAACAGGAAAACTGAACAAAAAAAACCCAAACAAACAAACAGAAAACCAACTCAGGACAAATATAAACCCAAGACAAAATTTTTAAATATGTAAAGTCAAAAGGAATCACTGCAATAAATGGACAAACCCACAAATTTAGCGGAGATTTTAATATACCTCTTTCAGAAACTTAAAGTGAATATATGAACGGCCCATAAAGATGTGAAAGGTGCTCAACTCCATTACTCATCAGGAAACTGAAATGAAAACCACCCTGCAGTACCCACCAGATACCCACCAGAATGGCCACGAAGGTATAAACTTCCAGTTATAAAATAAGTATGTCAGAGAGATTCGATATGTTGTACACCTGAAACTGTATGTCAATTACACTTCAACAATTAAAACAAAATAAGGAAGAGCGAAAACATTTATCAACAGTTACATGGAAGATGAGAAAGGGCAGTTCAAAGTTAAATTCTTGGTTATTATTTTGCCCTGGGGAAGGTAACACCACCAAGTGTTGACAAAGATATGGGGTAAATGGAACCCTGATTCCAAGAAACCAAACATCAAAAACCTTTCATGAGGCAAATGGGGAACTCTGAACAGTATTTGTATTTTGGATGGTATTAGGGAATTATTATTTTGTTTTATATGTGATGATATTGGGGTGTCTGGGTGGCTCAGTGGGTTAAGTGGCTGACTCTTGGTTTCGGCTCTGGTCATGATCTCAGGATTATGAGATCGAGCCCCAGGTTCTGCTCTAAGCTCCACTTAGAGTCTTGCCTGTCCTTTTCCCAATGTTCCTCCCCTCACTCATGCTCATCCACATGCACTTTCTCTCTCTCTCCCCCCCAAATGAGTAAAATTAAAAAAAAAAAAATGTGATGACACTGTGGCTACACTGCTAAAAGATTACAACATACATATAGACATGCACAGACATACCACCGATAATATATGTCTGGGAACTTTAGGATTATCCAGGGAAAGGTGAAGGGGGTTAACGTGAAATAGGACGGGTCACCCAATAACTGTTGAAGCTGGATCATGAGTACATGAGTGTTTGCTATACTATTTTTTACACTTTTGAATATATTTGAAACTTTCATAGTAGAAAGATGTGTATATTTCTGGTATAAGTAGGAATAAATACAAAGAAAGGTGTGTTAAGATTTTTAAAGCAAAAATTGCTAAACTTTATTCAAACCTATTAAAAATATTTTATTTATTTATTTATCTATTTATCTATCTATCTGTCTATGAGAGAGAGAGAGAGAACTCACAAGGGGGTAGGGAGATGGACAACAGACCTTGTGCTGAGTGAGGAGGTCAAGGCAGGGCTTGATCTCATGACCCTGAGATCATGACCTGAACCAAAACCGTGAGTCGGACACTCAACTGACTGAGCCTCCGAGGCACCCCCAAAGCTATTTTTCTTTAAAGGCCTGAATAGAATAACCAGAGTAGAGAAATAACCGACATTCTTGGACGGAACGGTTCAATAATAAAAGATCTCAACATCAATTCAATGCAATTCTAACCAAAATCTCAAAATAATTTTTTGTGGAGCTCATGGAACTTGAAAACGTATCCCAAATTCATATGCAAGAGCAAAAGCCCAAGAATAGCGAAAACAATTTTGAGAACTAGGATGGAGACTTGCCTTTCTTGTTACCAACTGCCGCAAGACACATTATAAAACCAAGGTAATTAAAACAGTGTGATATGGCATAAAGACACATGGATCAGTGGAATAAAACAGAGAGCCCAGGAACAGATCCATGCATTTATGAAAACTTGGTATAGGACAGAGTTGGTTCTGATTCAGCAGGTAAAGGATTTCATGGATGGTGTTGGGACAAATGATTATCCAATCAGAAAGCAGTCATACTCGACCTCTACTTTATGTCATATACAAGCCAATTTTAAATGGAAAGTAATTCATAATAAAACAGCATATGTTTAAATATACAAATGTTCAGGCTGACTACACCAGAATATATAATGAAGTACAGCAGTCAGATGCTTGCACCTAAACTTAGAATCCTCATGAGCGCAAAGCTACAAATGCGGGCCCATGCAGGTGTGCTGTGTGGCAACTCAAATACCACGAGCTGGGCTGCCTTCAGCTCTGTGATTTTCTCAAGTGATGAACAACTCTTGTGAAAGTTCCAAAACACAAGTAAGTATAATTTCCCCTTGATTTACATTTGAGTTGCATTCCTGGAAATTCTACTATGTCACACTGTGCCAAAGAATACATTATGTTTATATGAAAAATGGAGTTAGGTTCTAGGCTGAGATTGGAAATGAGGATCCTGTGGGACACTCGAAAATGGTGCAGGATGCAGGACAATTCTTTGCGGCAACCTAGCATCCCCAGCCCTGCTCCGTAAACCCCAGTAGTGTCTCTAAGTCACAACAATAACCAAATGTGCTCTCACAAATTCCAAAATGACCTACAGGGCGGTACCATCCCCTTGGAGAACCAACACTCCAGAAAAGCTCTTGCATAAAGAGACATGTACAAGGATGTTCACTGCAGTTTTTTTTTTTTTCAAAAGAGCAAAACATCTGGAAAAAACCAAAAGGTCTATCAATAAGGGAATGGACACAATATTATATACTCATCATGAACACTTAAAATGAACTTGGCTATCTGTATTGATATGAATGTTATCTCCAAAACAATGTTGAGTGATAAAAGCAAATTACAAAATGAAGCCCACAGTGTGATACCACTTGTATTTTCAAAATTAAGAAGGTAATAAAAGTAACCGATTGTGCCACTCAGTGGCGCAAATAAGCATCTGATTCTCGGTTTCAGCTCACATTGTCATCTCGGTCCTGAGATCGAGTTCTGCGTAGGGCTCTTGCTCAGTAGTCTCTGCTCAGTGTGGAGTCTGCCTAAGTTTCTCTTTCTCCCTCCCTCTGCCTCCCTCCCCGCCCTGTACTCTCTCACACAAGCTCTCTCTCTCTCAAAAAAATAAATAAATCTTTAAAAAGTGACGTATTGTTTACAAAATGCATATATATTGTACAAATATAAACACATGGGCATGGGGCGCCTGGGTGGCTCAGTGGGTTAAAGCCTCTGCCTTCAGCTCAGGTCATGGTCTCAGGGTTGTGGGATCGAGCCCTGCATAGGGCTCTCTGCTCAGCAGGGAGCCTGCTTCCTCCTCTCTGCCTGCCTCTCTGCTTACTTGTGATCTCTGTCTGTCAAATAAAATCTTTAAAAAAAAAAAATACATGGGCATGAATGATGCACAACAATTTCCAAAGGAAAGCAAATGGGGCCAGAAAAGAGAACAGAAGGATCTTAATTCAATCAGTGATGTTTTGTTTCTTTAAAAGAAAAAACTTGAGCAGATGTGCCAAAATGTTCATGTTTGTTTAAGCTAGTTAGTAGGGCATAGGTATCTGTTATACTAGCCAGTATAATAGTCTCGATTTATGAAATTCTTCAGAGAATTCTTAATTTTTAAAGAGGTAGCTGGAGGCTCAGTGTATATGAATTGAGATCAGAGACCAGATTGGGGACCAATAGGGGACTCTCTGGATAAGGGATGATGAGGGTCTGGCCTTCAGTCTTAGCTGTGGAAATGGAAAGGAGTCAAGGGAAAAGGTATTAGAGATGACTCAGGTTTTCTGCTTGGTTGACTGTGCTGATGGCACTATCCTAACAAGATAACTAGTCAAGCTCAATTGCCGATGTTTGGGATAAACTATAGAAATAACTTGTAAAACTTGGACCAACTCTAACGCCTAGAATGCAAGGCAAGTGGTGGTTGAAGTTGGTACCATTAGAAACAAGGCCCTTCAATCCCCCATGGAATATTAAAGGTTTATGAGACACTGGGAATCCATATGTGGCATGGCTTTAAAGTAATGAGACAACTATCCCCAAACTCTTCTAAGAATGCAGTTCATCACTTTATAAACAAACTGTGTACATTTTCTGGCTAAGCATGGAAAGGGAAGCCTGGATATAGTATAGAGTGCTGCTGTGGGAAAGATGTGAACATCTGGTCATTTTATCTTGTTAATTCGGTGTGGGAATAATACTAATGCTTATTTCTCATAGTGGAATAGCTAAATTATTGAGTAAATATGATTAAAAAATTAAAACAATGGTGTTTGGGATACATGTCCGGGACTTTTCCAAACCTTCTTTGAGAACAGATGGTTTAGCCAACTTGCTTTCCAGAGTAAGTCCACTTAAGTCTGTGGCATTTAAAGCAGGTGGACTAGAGTCAGAATAAAGAAATGTCTCCATTTGAACACCCTGTTTAGTAGCTGACAACCAGAGCAACCCCAAGGCCAATTTCCCCCCTTTGTGCTCCTACTGTGAGGTCTTTCTTTGGGAAGAGATCGTCCCAAACTTTTAGAGGTCTGTATAGTGCACTGCTCACTCATTTATTGTTAGTTCTACATACCGTTTCTCACAGCTCTCAGAGAAAACTGAGAGAGGCATACATTCATGCATACAGCCCAGTGGATTAAAAATACACGGCTCGCCATGGCTGTCCATCATGCGTGAGTATACTAATGGCCATTAGGAGATGACTTACAGTCGGGTACAAATGTGGATTCCGTGGAGGGTAAGTTGGTCCTAGTGGGGCTGGTGGTGGGAGCTAGATATCTAACCCATTCCTACATTATCAGACTCAAGACCTTGAAGGCAGCAGAAAACAGAGATTACAGGAATGAATGGCCCTTCTTCAGGATTCCTTTCCACTTTCCTTTATAACCATTCCAAACCTTCAAATATAATGGGGGGGGGGGGATATCGCACATACATTTTTCTACAGTGAACATTTCACTACGGTTTGAATTTTAATGTACTAGGATAATGCTTCTACCTTTGTAATTAAGTAAAATGCAAGGCTGGGAGAAATCAATTGTGGAGCTACGTAAATGCCATCGATGTGGCATCAGGTCCTAACGCACTGCGAGAAAACGGGGATCAGTGGATCCAGACCCGTCCTTCCACCCACTTTCCTGGACGGCGTGCGGGCCGTCTGGAAGCTACCTCCCCAGGCGCTCCCCGGACAGCAGCACTCCAGCGCCGGAGTCAGCACCCCGGAACGCGGGCTCTAGCGTCTCTCCCCAGACCTGCGGCTCGTTCAAACTGGCGGCAGGAAAACGTCGCCCCCGGGTCTCATCAGAATGTTCGCCGGGCTACCTCGCAGTAAGTAACTGGAGAGACTACGGTCTCGGTCATAGGTATTTGAATCAGACACTGACATTCACTTTCTTAGGAGCACGACAAAGAAAGCATCCCTTCTTTCTCAGCCCCAATTAAGTGTTTATTAGCCGCCGGGCCTTGGGAGCAGGTCGGCGGTAAGGGTGGTCTGAGAGTCTGCGCAGAGCCATCCGCCCGCGGCATCTTCTAGCCTCCTCAGCCCCAGCCTCCGCCATTCTCCCTTCGCGGCAGCACCCCACGCCCCCACAACTTTCCTCGCCTCCCCCTCACCTGGCCCTCCCTCTCCCCGGTCCCCTACTCACACCTCACTGTCCGGCCCGTTCCAGCCCACAGGGGCTTCGATCTACTTGTGACGAATCACAAGTGGGCTTTCATCCAGGTGATTCCAGATTCGCTAATCAGCGCCGCTCTTTCAACGCCTAGCTTCCTTCTCATTTGCTTACAACAGCAGCGCCTCCAGGCAACGCTAAGCGTGGTGGGTGGGCACGTCGCACTCCGTTACGCCTTCCGATTGGTGGGTGCTATTGGACCCGAGACCGGCCTCAAGTTCGATTGGATCGAGGCAGTCCTGGCTCCGCCTCCCGTCCCACCCTGTTGTCAATCACACCATCTCTTAGGTAACCCACGGAACCATTGGTCAGTCTAGCGTGGGGGCGGGTTGTTAGGCGGTTCTCCCGGCCTCCTTCGCTGTTACTATGGAGACTACCGCGAGGTTGTGAAGCGGAGGAAGGCAACACCTTCGCCTAGTCTAGAAGTCCGAGATTTGTACAGCGGTTTAGACGTTAATGTCTGTTTCGGAGTCTGATGGGCATCTCAGTCCCCGACCCACTGGTTTGGGTGGGTGGTGGGACTCCAGGGGCAAGTCAGGTTAGGCCTCTGAGAGGTGAGGTCAGGCCCTGACATTGAGGGTTCCTAAAACCTCCCACCCCATCACCCCCAGACGGAACCGAGTCCGAAGCACAAGTTGTATGTACCAGCGTCAGATTTTCGTTTATCCCTGCCTCGCCGTATTTTATTTGGAGCTGTTCTTCCGTTAGCCTTAGGAAGTAGACTGTGGCAAGAATGATTCTTCTCATGGGACAGACTGAAGAAGCGAGGCCAGGGTCCGTCAAATAAATCAGGAGCCACACCTCCAGGCAGCTGGAACTGGTCCATGCCTTAGCCGACTGCTCTTACCTAACTGCAAACTAAAGCTCGCCGTGATTTTGTTCCAAAGCTTTGTATGGCCCGTTAGACCAAAATATCCATAAATCAGGCCAACCAATGGAAATAGGACAGAGGATGCACGCTCCACGGCTGAATCAGGAAGGGAAAACAGACAACACTCAAACAATACCCAATTTGAGAACTGCAGTACTTGCATCTTTGACCTTAGACAACATTCTGAAACATCATGAAGCAAACTATTCAGTCCTGAAACACTGAAACTCTGATTTAGGGAATTCAGCTCCTGCGTCATAGCTTTATGGGTAAAATGGAAGAAGATGGTTGAATTCCATTAAATGTAAGTCTCAAATTTACTTTTAAGGTTTCATTTGCAGTCATATGTCCTAACAAACTACTTCCTATGTGTTTAACAACTGAAACACTTGGCGCAATGCAGAGCTCTGATGTTAAGAAAGCCATTATTTTGATTAATTCATTTCATTGGAATCGAGTGTTAACTGTGGCTAAGCACTGGTAGAGACTATAAGGATACAGAAAATACTGTGTGATTCCTGTGAATACTTAGTAAGCTGTGGTTTGTTACTGCCAACAGCATATGAAACCATTAGGAAATACGTTAAGGCAAGATATAATATGAGCCAAACTTAATTGCCCTCCATAATAATAATAATAATACTTAATATTTGCAGAGCATTTTGTAGTTTTCAGGGCACTTCTTCACCCATATTCTTTGGGGAAAATAGCGTTTTGGCTGGATTTAATTGGGGGTCTTTGTGGTATAGTTAGCATGAATGCTGGGACCTGGCATGTGGGTAGGAATGGAAAAGGTAGAACAGAGGTAGAAGGGAATCCAGGGTGAGAAAACAGTTTGAACAAAGAGAATGAGACATGAATGAGCATTGAGTATCTGGGGAATAATGTGGAGACTGGTCTAAGCCAGAGTGGAGACAAATAATGGAAAATAACACCATTTAGACCAACGGGTTAGAACCAGTTCTGATTTCTTAATGTTTTGGGGAGAAAGTGTTCAGAAGTTCAAGACTGGGAAAGTTAACCTTCTTATACTTCAAATGATCAATCTGACTTTAGTTAAATTATAAATTAAGAATAAGGCATGACTGAGAAGGCACTCTAAACCTCTTACATCTTTCCAGATGGATATAATATTTTAGGTTTCCTCTCACATCAAGGGACCCTCCCCTGGAGCCCCACCTCTATCTTACCCCTTAACTGGGAGGAGGTATTAGTTTTCTGATTAAATAATGATATTCTACCCTCTCACTGAAATTGAGAGAAGTGCTGTCACCATAGTGCTCCATCTTTTGCCGTCTCTTAATCAGAGTTCACTCTAGAGAAGATTGATTACTTGACTATCCAACCTTTCTCCTTTTAAAAATTGTCTCCTCTGTCAAGTGTAATACAGTTCCTCTCCACGTTGCTCCACATCTCTGCTGTATATGTACTGTTAATTTTGTACTTGTAGAATGTATTAGGCACCATATGTATACGCATATCATTTGTTTAATTACAATTTCCTTTTCTCCTAAACAAACCAGAAAGTTCAAGCAATAACAACACAAACCAGGGCCTAATTGACTCTTTCTTCAATGTGTAAAATGATTTTTTATGCTGTCTGAGGTAGCAAAAAGACTATGGCAGGTAAGGAGTGATTTAGCAGAAGGCATAAAATTTTCATGTTCACTTTATAGTCAAAACTTTCTGCCAGAGAGTCCTGAATTTTTTTATATACATTTTCTCATGTGCAGTTATTTGAGCATTTCTGTATGTCTGGAAGTGTACCCCAAACCTAAGTAATTGTTGGTTTTTAGCTGAGACTCAAAAGCTACCATTGTTCTATTCTGCTAATTGGGAAACTGGGTAAACAAAAATTTCCCCCAGTACAATTGTCACTTGTTAAACCCAAGTTACTGGCTTTCCAAGGTCATCCAGAATTAACAGCATGATGTTCCAGGTCAT
Source organism: Mustela erminea (assembly GCF_009829155.1). Lineage (NCBI taxonomy): Eukaryota > Metazoa > Chordata > Mammalia > Carnivora > Mustelidae > Mustela > Mustela erminea. The sequence goes on from NC_045622.1 coordinate 20,460,943, forward strand.
AATGTTTATTTACCTGATGCTATAGACCTGGGGTCAGCAAACTATGGTGTGGGGACCTCATCTGGCCTGCCATCTATTTTGTGTATGACCTATAAGCTAAGAATGAATTTTGCATTTTTAAATGGTTTGGGGAAAAAACAAAAGGTGAAAACCATATGAAAATCAAGTCTTTCAGTGTCAAGTCTAAGTGTTTTACTGGAACACAGGTATGCTCACAGGTTGTCTGTGGCTGCTTCGACTTTACAATACCCACAGCTGAGTAGTTAATATAGAGACTGTATGGCCCCTAAGCCTGAAATATTTACTGCTTGGCCCTTAAGAAAAAGTTCTGAGCCTAACTATCTTAGAGGTCGCTAATGATGGATGCCTGGATAGCTCGTCAGCCTTCAGCTCAGGTCATGATCCCAGTGTCCTGCATCAGGTTCCCTCCTCAAGGAGCAATCTTCTTACCCCTCTCCTTCTGCCTCCTGTTCATAATCGCTCTCTCTCACGCATGCTCTCTCTCTCTCAAATAAATAAATAAAATCTTTTTTTTTTTTTAAGAGGTCTCTAATGAATCAGGTCCCATGAAATGTTGGAGCTGAAATAGACTTTGGAAATCATGTTAATAGAATACAAAATGAAAACTAACATTGATAGAGACAAATTATTTTTTGCCTAAAACCACATAGTTTGTGGACAGTGCTGGTATTAGAATCCTGGTTCCATTGGTCCAAAATTTCTTTCATCCATGCTGTGTCTTTTCTATGTAGAGCCTATCTATCTTAGGATGGGATAGGTGTTGTATAGTCTGGTGGAAGGAGACTTCATCATATCTTTCCTAATTCTGATCCCATGTCCCATCTAGACAAATACAGTGTACCATAATCGGCTGATGGATCCTTGCACTTGCGTTCCTTCAGCCAATATGAGTTCTCTTCTGTTTTTCCTTTTTTTCCTCATTTCTCAAAATGTATTTGACCATAATGAGAAACTTTCTCACTTCTATGCTCTTTTTCTCTTTTAAAAAAAATCTCTTTTTCTCCTTCAGTAAAGGAATTCCGAGGTGGCTGAGTTTCTATTCCAGTCTAAGTTTCTTCAGGGAGATGAGGATGATTAGGAAGCCACAGGATGCACTGTTATCAGTGTGGAGTCCATGGATGGGCCATATGTGCAGGGAGAGAAGGGTCTGTGTCCACAGACCCCTTTGAATGGAAGGCTTAGTGGTTATGTGTGTATGTAGGCTTTTCTGGGGAGAGTATACATAGCTTTCTTCAGATTTTTAAGAGCTCATGACCCCAAGAAGATTCAGAATTATACACACACACACACACACACACACACACACACACACACATAAAGAGATGTGTCTGTGGTAGAAAGCTGCTCAGATATTTGACAGGGGAGACTGTTTGGGGTTCTGTGAGGCCTCAGAGGATATGAGGGGAGAACTTGCTGCCCACTTACCTCAGCCCACCCAAGTTTTTTACCTTCTCTGCCACTCATAGAGGTGATAAAAATTCATCAGATTCACATAACAGTTGAACTCCAATGGTGATGAAATCCCAGAATAATTCTCTCCAAAGAATGTTCTGATTAATAGAAACTGCAGAGGAATTAATTTTATGAAAATAGCAAACGGGATTGTTTTAGCCAAAGCAAGCCAAGAGAGCGGGTGCTGAGGCCAAGGGAAAGATGCAAACAGCCCCATTGTGCAGAGCTGACAGCTCCAATCTGGCCGTTTATTTATTAAACGTCTTTCTGCTGTAAATTATTGAGCCTGGATTCTGGGAGATGAGGGAGCTGACAGGATAAGACAATAGGATGGAAAGCAAACCTGCATAGCTTCTGCCAGCATTACTGAAGCATTGTATCTTATGAGGGCCTCTGCTTCCCTGGGTTTGGGGAAGGGGGTGAGTTCCCTCTTTGGTGGGACTCCAAAACAGAGGAGACAAGTAACAGGCTTTTCATTTCTGAATTATTTGTCCATTCTTAGCAAGTTGGATTATCCTTCAGAGAAAATTCAACATGTTGGCTCAACAACTGTGAGGCAGGTGTTTGTTTTCTAAAAGGACTGCTTCGCTCATACAAGGAAGAACCAAATTAAATGTTTTAGTCTACTCAGTGGCCAAAAGATTGAGGCCATTTGGCTTATTTGAGAGCTGGGAAGGTTTTTTCATGCTGGAAGGAGTTCTGATGTCTATTCCTTAAGCCGAAGAACAGGAAAAGGCTGGTTGGCAGAGAAGCAGTTGAATTCGGATTATGCTAGTAATCATTTGAAAAGCTGGAGTTCTGGAAAATAGGAGAGGAGCTGGGCCAGAGGGCAAGAAGCTCCATGGTCTGCTCAGGCACTGCCTACTCATTGGCTCCAGGCAAGTGATCATATGTCATTAATATGGATGCCTAAGGGTAGGGCCATTCATGCATGAGTATCACTGGATGCCTTGCCGTGTTCCAGACCATGGGGGTGAAGAATGAACCAAAAAAAGTCCCTGCTCTCATGAAACTTACACTCTAGTGGAAGAAGCCAGATAATCAACAAATAAATATGTGAAACACCTACGGGTATCACATGCTAGAAAGAAGAAAATAAGATAAAGGAATAGAGAATCACGAGGGGCATGCAGGTTGAGGGGTGTTTACACAGGGTCATGAAGGAAGACCTCTCATTGAGGTGACAGCTTAGCAGTGGCCTGAAGGAAGTGAGAGAGTGAAGAACCAAGGGCTCAGCAGGCAAAAGGCCCTTGGAGGGGAGGTCTACAGGCATCGTCCAAGAAGAGCAAAGGAGGCCAGTGTGGTTGGAGCTGGGGGAGATGCACAGAGGGCGTGGTAAGCCTTGAGCTTTCCTCTGAGTGACATGGGAAGCCATTTGGAAGATTTCTGAGCAGAGGAGGGACCTGATTTGACTGGCCAAAATCAACCACAGAATGGGTATGCCAACTAAGAGTTCATACAGCCTGTGGTCAGAATGCGGCCTGATTCCCAAAATGCCAAGCCCTTAACTAGCTTTTGGTGATTCTTCCCCAGAATGTGGAGTGCGAAGGCTAATTTCATTTCTCCTCATCTCTAGTGGGGATGAGATTTTTTTTTGTTGTTCTTTGTAGAATGGCATCCTCTCCTGGAGGGTGATGATAAGGTGGAGTTTAATGTCCCTTTGTTCTCCTACAGACTGGGAGAAGGATCTGTTACCACTGTTGCCACTGGCCCTAGCCTCTGGGTTCACCGTCCAGGCATTCTCTTCCGCAGAGCTGACATAAAGCGACCAACCGGCAAGAGGATTCCGTGAGATGTGATTTCCCCAACTCTTGTGAAGGAGAGGCTAGCAGCCTGAGAGGCACACACCAGGCAGCTGCGGGGAGGATGTATATGGCAAAACTCAGCTGGAGCCTATACAGGAACATTTGGTGGGTGGGGGAAGGAAGCTCACCATGCTTTATGGGAAAGTGTGAGAGTATTAGAAGAACCATGGGGTTTCTGGATTAGCAGATGTCTTGAGGCATTGTTACAGCCCATGACAGGCCTTAGCCCCATGCTTCTTTACAAGATGTGAAGTTCACTTCGCCCGAGAAGCAGCTGAAAAATGCTCCCGTTCGACGGAGGTCACACCGGTGGGCACTCAGTTGGTTCCATCAGGGCATTTCGGAGGAGAATCGAGCAGAGCTCAATCAGTGCAGCCACCATTCTTGGGCTCTGAGAGAGAGAAGATGGCCAGAATGGAGGGATTTTAAAATATGGTCACAAATCTTATTTGAGCTCACAGCTACTCCAATTGAAAGGCTTTTTATAGGTTGGTGCTTTGTATTGTATTGGGATTGAAAAACCTAATACTTAGGAAGGAGATCTAAGAGGTAAATCAGGATTAGGAATAACTCCCTCGGAAGCATACCGATACCTAGGTATGGCCCAGGTTAAGAGGGTGGTCTCATAAATATTCCACATTTTTTAATGGCAAGAAGCCCTGTCCATAAGGAGGAAAAGAAGCCTTGAGGAATCCAGTTCTGGGACTTTGCCCCTGAATGGTGTTTTGCTAACCTTTGGGGCACTTGCCAAACTATCCTTGATAGAAAACGTTAACATGAGTTCGTTTCACAAACTTGGAGGCCCTGAAGGCAGTAGATATGATTTAAGTTAATCTAATAAAGAAATTATGATAGGGGCATCTGGGTGGCTCAGTGGGTTAAGCCTCTGCCTTCGGCTCAGGTCTCAGCATCTCATGATCTCAGCATACTGGGATGGAACCCCGCATCTGGCTCTCTGCTCTGCGGGGAGCCTTCTTCCCTTCTCTCTGCCTCTCTGCCTACTTGTAATCTCTCTCTGTGTCAAATAAATAAATAAAATCTTTTTTTTTTAAAAAGATGATAAATAGAATTGGTTCTTTCATTACTTTGCCAACATATTTCCCAGGATGAGATAGGAGAGTCAGGTAGCATGTAAGTGGGAACAAGGAGAAGAAAGGAGGGGAGTGCAGAGGGCAGCGGGCTTGAGGAATGAAGACACGGAAGACAGAACCCTTAAAAAAAAAAAAAAGTACTGTGTAATTATCTACAGTTTAGAAGGATGGCCATTCTCTGAATTGGTCATTTCTCTAAACTCTTGCTTCTGGAGATGATTGCACATTTAGTAAAGTCTAGATTCTGCCTGACCCCTTAGTCATGTTTTGAGCTAAGGAATAAAGGCTTGATTCAATTCACTTCAAAAACTGAACATCTGCCATCCATCAGGCAGTGTTCTAGAGACGGGAGGTACGGAGATGAGACATAATTTGTTTGTTCGTTTGTTTGTTTTTCCAAATTGTTCCCATTCTACTGTTTGAGACAAGAAAAAACACCCTGCAATAAAGGCTGCATCAGAGGGCAATCTGGGGTGCTTCCTGAGTACAGGGCAGGAAATAGAGGAGTCAGGGAAGGTTGACTCTTGAACAATTTCTTTATGGATGACTGGAAACTAGTCACAGAGGGTAAGAGAGAGAGGGTTCTATGCTCAAGGACTAGCACATGCAAATATTTAGTGGTATGAGAGAGAATAACAAATAGAGAACAGGTGAGGAGGTTAGAGTGTCTGTTGTATGGAATGTGCTGGGGCTGAAGGCATGGGAGGTGGGTAAGGGCAGAAGATGAGGAGAGGGGTTCATTGGAATCTGAGTCAGGAAGGGCTTGTATGACATGATGAGGGATTTAAAGATTTTTGTTTATTTATTTGAGAGAGAGACAGAGAGATTGAGCAGGGGGTGGGGCAGAGGGAAAGGGACAAGCAGACTTCCTGCTGAGCAGGGAGCCTGATGAGGGGCTAGATCCCAGGACCCTGAGATCATAACCTGAGCCAAAGGCAGGCGCTTAACTGACTGAGCCCCCCAGGGGCCCTGACATGATGAAGAACTTAAACATTATCCCGCCGATTCTGATGAGCCACTGAGAGATTTCATAAGGGAAGGTATTTATATTTTTTATATATAAACAATATCTTTTGTAAGTCTCTTACAGATATCTACCTAGTTATCTGGCCTCTGGTGGAATCTCTTCAGGATTGGAGAGCTCGCAACTTCCCATAGCTACCCACTTGGCTGTTGGATGGCTATAAATCTTACAGAGGTCTTTCTTACACTGAGCCAAACTCCGCCTCCTCATAATTCATACTCACTGTGTCTAGCTTTGCCATTTGTAGCAACATATAAGAGGCCACTTTTAAAATATTTGAAGATACCAATGAAGCCTTCCCTTAGTTTTTAGCTTTCCAAGTTAAGTACACACGGAGTTCCCTTGTTCTTGATTTATTTCATTTCTAGACTCCTTTACCATCTGGTCACAGCAGTCTGGATGAACTGTGATTTGTTTGTCTATTTGTTTTTAGGCTGGACTTGAACTGTGGCTTATTAAAGCATTTGTAGAATCTGGTGCTCAAATTCCTCATAATACATCACATAAGCTTGGAGAACAGTGACACTCTTCCTGCTTCTTTTGAGCAGGACACTCCACAACCATCAGGGACTTGTGTCCTTAGATTGTCACTGGTCACATCTCACTGTCTGCTTTCAAAGTTTATGATTAACTGAAGCTTCTAACTCTTCGACACATTTATCACTGCCAAGTGAAATCTTGACCCTACACGGTGTGTGCAATTTATTTTTGAAATCTAAATATAAGACTTTATATTTACTTCAATTTTATCTTGTTACTTTTCCAGACTACCAGATTCCAGCCTATTAGATTTATTGTTAAAGTCTTGATTCTTTTCCCTATAATATTAGTGGGTCTCTTTGCACATTTAGTAAACACTCTTTGTTAATCTGGATGATTATTAAAAATGTTGGCTAGCATAAAACTTGGCAGCATTGGAAACCTCCTTCTTATCTGGGTATGTGTTCAGACAACTTCAGTTTTGCCTAATGACCCATTTTACAGCATAATTCATAATGATAACTTCAAAAATATATGTGTTTGGCATTGACTCCCATTCAAATTAATGAATGTTCATTGCTGACCCCCTATCTGCTAGGTTCTGTGTTAGGTTCTTTTTTTTTTTTTTTTAATTTTTTTAATTTATTTGACAGAGAGAGATCACAAGTAGGCAGAGAGGGAAGCAGAGAGAGAGAGAAGCAGGCTCTCTGCTGAGCAGAGAGCCCGATGTGGGGCTCGATCCCAGGACCCTGGGATCATGACCTGAGCCAAAGGCAGAGGCTTTAACCCACTGAGCCACCCAGGCACCCCTCTGTGTTAGGTTCTAAGGGCATAAAAATGATCAAGACATCAATCTTGTTTTATTTATTTATTTATTTATTTATTTATTTATTTTTAAAGATTTTATTTATTTACTTGAGAGAGAGACAGTGAGAGAGAGCATGAACGAGGAGAAGGTCAGAGAGAGAAGCAGACTCCCCATGGAGCTGGGAGTCTGATGCGGGGACTCGATCCCGGGACTCCAGGATCATGACCTGAGCCGAAGGCAGTCATCCAACCAACTGAGCCACCCAGGCATCCCTCGATCTTGTTTTAAAGAGCTCACAATTTAGCAGAGTTGATAACCATATGTACACCAGCTCCAAATTAATATGTGTATAATTAAATATACATGACCTCTAACTCGTTAGAGGTATATATGTTTTTCAATGTAAAATATAATAGGTATTGTATATATTATATCTTATTCCCCATTAGCAGTATAAGCAAAGTTTACAGAGGACCTGGAGCAAGGGGAGATTACTTCTTCATGGGGGAAAAACAAAGGAAGTCTTCACCAAGGAAGTGACATTAACTGGGCCTTGAAAAATATGCAGGATTTTTGTGAAATGAGTAGAGCATGGAGATGGGAGATATTCCAAGTGAAGAAATGGGATAAGCCAACCATGGAGGAATGCCTGTCCTTGGAATGGTTCAGGAAGAGCAAATATCTTAACGTGGGTGGAGTGCCAGGTTCAAGGACAGGAGTGACGTAACAGGAAATGAGGTGGGGGAGGGTGAAAGGTCTCAAATGCCATGTGAAAGAAGTCGGTTTCATTCTGTAGCCAACTCATAAGTCTTTAGCAAGAGAATCAGTGGCATGATTTGATTTATCAACTTTATAACTCTACAGGGAAATGAATTCATTTGAACAAAACTTATTCTTAGTGACCCTGTGCAGGCCCTAGTAGTAACTGACTGGAAGCTTCTGTTTAATAAGCACCTCAATCTTTCTGTATATGTTTTGCTCCTACTTTTTGTAGCTTCTACGTATTTCCTGACTGCTGCTTTGACCTTTGGCCTCTTGCCTTTCTTTCTCCTTAGACATTTGTGTTCTGTATTCTGTCGGTCTATTTGTTCACCCATAGCCTGCTCAGACCTTTACTACTTAACGTGTCCTCTGGCTGTGGCTTCCGAGCCTCAGCCATTCCCTGTCACTCAGAGCTCGCCCTGCCTTCATTCGGTATTGCTCCCCTGCTTTCATTTCCCCAGGCTCCAGTGGCCTCTGTTCTGTTCCATCGTGGTCTAACCTGGTCTCATCCTTTGCACTACCATCTTTATCTCAGTTCTTCTATTCTAGCTCTCTGACCTGCAAGTTGTACCTGTTTGCTCACTGTGGTTTCCATTCTAATGATAAAATGTAATCTTTCCTTTCTAGAAGCTATATGGTACCATTGGAGAGACAGGAGTAACACATAGGAAACTATATAAATTACAATTAGTTGACTAATTAGATATATGAACTAGAGGTGTATGAGCTTAGAAAAAAGATTGAACTGGGAAATTCAAGAACCTTGGGAGGAATGGTCCTTTTTAAAAGTTTGGATATTTGAGACACAAACCTTTCTTTGGAAGGAGGAGGAAATCTAGGGCGGAACTTCCTCTGTACGTCCCTATGATTGGCTCCAAAGCTGCCTGTGTTAGAGGAGCTACCTTGTCTGTGCCATCTAGTGGTGGTTGCCACCAGAAGCCTTACCCGCCTCAAGGAGAGAGCAATTTAACGCCATTTCCAACTTAAGCACCATATCTACAGGGCGTGAAATTAGTTCCAGCAAGCAGCAAATTTGCTGCTAATAAAAATATTTAGCGATTCACTTGTCTTTAAATCAGCAGCAGAATATTCTTTTACTTGCATCAATGCTTGTTTCTTCCAATTCTAATATTTGATAATCAAGCTCATGTTGTTTAGCTAAAGCTGTGATATAGCAAGTTCTTCAGCTCTGCAAAAATTTGGGTTTCCCAAGAAGGAATTTCTCTTTCTCTTTTAGTCAGAAATAGGCCTAGATGTTCTTTGGATCATGGAGATGGAACACTCTCACTGGGCTGAGGGTCTGGGAAATAAGTTTTCATTTTCTCCTCTGTGCCAATATCAGCCCCCGAGTCGTTGCATGTGGAGAATCTGGGACGCTAAGAGACGATGCGATTTCCCTCTCATGTTTAGACACAGCTTTACTCTGTCTTCGTGCCAAATGCATTTTAATTTCTTTTCTGTCTCTTTTAGCCTCTATCTACTTCAGAGTGAGGGTTATCTCAATAGTGAAGAAATACTAAATAAGATATTATTTATCTTACTATAAGATAATAAGTAAGTGAGATATTAAAACTTTCTTTTTCATTAAATCTTACTAAGTAAGATATTAAAACTTCTTTTTCATTTATTCAACAAATATTGGCTGGGTACCTACTATATCCATTCCTTGCTCTAGGTCCTTCTTTGGATTGGAAGTGTTCCAAGAAGCCTCTGTGACAGCTAGGTGAGAGGCTGATGTGACAGGTGACACCTCTTCTCCAGCCAGGTCACTGGGATGGTGGGTCTTATGGACTCCTCTATTTTTCTTCTCTTTATGGAGCTCCTAGAAGAAACAAAGAGCAGCAGACATTCTATCTCTCAGCACTCAGTTGGCGTAGGGTCTAAACAGATCCCTTCAAAGTCCAAATAATTTAAAGAGCATAGAAGCACCCTGAGGACTCTGTCTTCTGCCCCAGAGGAGCCCTGGCTGGATCATCTTTCTTTAGCTCCTGGTGGAAAGAAGGGTTTTTGTTGTTGTTGTTGTTGTTTTAAGATTTTATCTATTTATTTGACAGAGATCACAAGCAGGCAGAGAAGCAGGCAGAGAGAGAGAGAGAAGGAAGCAGGCTCCCCGCTGAGCAGAGCGCCCGATGCGGGGCTCGATCCCAGGACCCTGAGACCATGACCTGAGCCAAAGGCAGAGGCTTCAACCCACTGAGCCCCCCAGGCGCCCCTGGAAAGAAGTTTTGATCATCCTGACAGCAAATCCGGATGTGAACACTTCAGGACATGCACAACTATATTCTTCTCAGAAATCAGCCAACACAACATGCTGATGAAAGTAGGCTTGTTGGTTAATAGAGGGACCTGAGCAGGCCTGGTAATGGGGAGTTAGAATCAAAGATGAAGTTAACTGGCTAGCTAATCCTAACTTCCGTGTTGGAGCTACTGAAGGGGATAGATCAGAGAAAGGAAATGACAGCAGGGAATGACACATGGCAATGGCCAAGGGACTAACATGGAGGCTCGGGAAGGGGAGAAGCCCGCCATGTAAAGCTGGTTGGAGGTGCAGAGGTTTGGGGATCAGTGCTTCGGGGGTTCTATCCTTGGCCTTTTCTATCAGGATCCTGACTCATGTTGGGTGGTGGGGTGGGGCAGGGAAGAGCAGATGAACATTTACTCCCTATCCCAGATCCTCTTACTCCAGCATGAGAAGTTTGGGCTGGTGACTCTTGTTAAGGGCTGAGAGACACTTACCAGAGGGATACTATGATGAAAGCTGGATTTCTGGAGAGCACAACAGCACGATGCATTTAAGACAGACCAAAGCAAGACAGAGGTATAAGGGTATAAGACCAGGGTAAGTGGAGCCGCTTGCCCTGAATGAGACTTGTAACCCCCATCATGCTCAAATCTCAAAATGCCAAATATTTGTTACTCAGTGAGGGTCAGCTGAAGGTCCTAGAGTTTGAAATCTTGATGATTTTATCTTAGCTACAGAGTGAACAGGAATCATCCGATGTGAATTGTTGCTGAAATATAAAAATTGATTTGAAGAATAGCTCTATCTAGGAAGTACTTAAGCTACAAGCAGAATCATGATCAAGAGGGAAAAACCCTGAATAAGTTAGTAATGAAATTAGAAATAAAAACATTCTCCAGTCCTGGACCTGCCTCTCTCCTGTGTCAATATGTAATCAAGAGACTTTCTGGGAGGGAATATACAGGGAAAACAGTGGTTGTGGATTGAATGTTGATAAGGGCAGCAAGGATGGGGAACGGAAACATGAGCCAGATGATGGAGCCATGAGAAGAACTGGAGAGAAGAGAGGGAGATGGAAGATGGGAGGCCTGGAGTCTCCTGGGAGCCCCTTGACCTAGAGGCAGAGCTGACAGAGGCTGGGGAGAGGAATGATGAGGTCAGAGCAGGGATGCAGTCTTTCTCTGCCTGGTATCATGGTCCCTTGGCCCCCTCCTAGCTGCTTTTCATCTCAGCGTGCTTCCGGTAAGCTGTTTGCTCCCCCATTTCCCATTGCAGCAGCATCGCCCCTCCCAGCTACCACAGGCAGGAGGCCCCAAGCCTACAGCCCTCTTGCTTTCAGGAGCCAGAGCTGGGTCAAAGGTCAAACTGGTTCTGAGGATGGATTAATGATGCTTGAAAGTGTCTAATCCCCCATCAGTTTCTTGGACTTTTTTTTTTTTTTGACATTTTTCATAACAGCATCAATCATAGGCCAGTCATTAGGTTTCCAAGAGTCCTCCTTGAATTAATGCACATACAAGGTAGAAACTTAGCAATGCTTCTGCCAAGTTCTGAGGAACACAACCTTAGGAGGTTGGTAATTCCAAATCCAGGCTGAGCAGAGCATATGTTCAGGGTTTAATAGTCAAAAAGGCCTTGATAGATAGAATGAATAATGCTAGAGGCACTTAATCACACTGTAATCTCAGAAACAGGGGCATGGCTAACATGCCGGTTCACAAAACAGAGTGGCCATCTACAGAATCTCCAAGGGTTGAGGTTACTGATCTCATTCAAAGTAGTTATTTCAGAGGTCGTATATCAAATATGTGACTTCTCTCTAAGGATGTCTTACCCACCTTCCTAGCCATTAGCACTAGGATTTCAATTGTTGAACTCAAGACTGAGGCCTGCATACTATAGGGAAGAGATACATATGGTGCAAATCTGTCAAAGGAAACACCTTTGCTTGGACACCTACATTTCAGAATTGAAAGGTCATTTGAAGAGGGTCAAATGAGAAATGGAATTGATTTTAGAGGCCCCTAAGGCTTGGAATCCTGATAAGAATAGATACTTGTGTTAAATCGCTGGGGTTTAAATCCTTTCTCTAACTGTACCAGCTGTGTGGCTTTGGGTAAGTTACTTAACAATTCTGTGTTTTGTTTCCTCAGTGGAAAGCCATAAAAAGGGTACTTACCTTAAAGATTTGTTTAAGGTTATAAATAATAGATATTTATACCTTTAGCAATGGATTCATGACCAATGTTTGTAAAGCCCTTCAAAATGAGACATTCTACTTATATGAGCTCTCTCTGCTTAATGTAACTAGAAAACTCCAAAAAACCATACCAGTTGGATTCAGATTTATGTTATTTAAGCTGCGGTTGGCCTGTGCAGCTGTTGAGCACTCCTACTACACATTTCTTGTTGACCGCTTTGTGAAGTCACCTCAACAGTTGTTCTAAAGCAAGGTTTCTCGATCTTGGTACAATTAACATTTGGGACAGCATCATTCTTTGTTGTGGGGCTGGCCTGTGGTTAGCAGCATCCTGACCTCCACAAAAGGCCACTAGATGCCTCCCTCACTGTGACAGAAGAAAAAAAAGAAAAAAAAAGTCTTCAGACATTACCCAAGGTCTTCTAGGAGTGGAGATGGGAGCAAGGGTAGCAGGCAAAATTACTCCTGGCCTAGAACCACTGTTTCCAAAGAAAATCTGTTCCAAAGCTTTTCCAGTTTCTTCCAACTTCTTCCAGCTTGCAGCCTTCCTGCAGATACCTCCTTTCGTTTGATGGTTTATGTCTCCCGGTTGCCTTCGAAAGAGATCACCCAATCTAGGGTTTTTCAATGTCCCTTTAAAAATTCATCTGGATATTCTCCCCCTCCCCTACCATCCTTTTCTCTTCTCCTTTAGTGTGGACTTGTCTTCTTTTTCACAACTAATTGTTGCACTCATGTTTTTTTTTTAAGTCCATCCAGATACTCTAGTGCTCACTTCCATCAGCCATTGCCCTTCTCAGCTCTGTTAGCCATTGTCACTGCCTGACCTTCTCCTCTGTCTAGACGCCAGCTCTAGACTCCGTTTTTCCTTCAAACATCTTTAAGGACTTAGTTGTCCTTAAAAAGCTACCAGCCTTTTTTTTTCCCCCCATTTAAGTCATCATGTTTCTCTGAAACACACACACACACCCCTAATATTTGTGGAGCCCTTACTAAGTGCGAGGTGCTAGCAAGTAGAATCTGCTCCCCCAGCCCCCACGTTGCTTCTCACACCCTGCATTGTGGTTCTTCCCCCTCCACACCCGGGCACTGATTTTCCTGGTAATCATCTAATCACCCCATCCAATGGCCTCTTCTTGGTCTTCAGTTCTTTACTTCCGTAAGTCCCTTAACATGTTGTTGACTATCCCTTGGTTAACTGTTTCCTCTCTTGGATTAATTTCTCTGGGCTTTGATTTGATTAGCTGAACATCAGCGGAATTAATTTAAGTGATTTCCGAGACCCAGAATCTCATACATTTGAGATGCTCTCAGCTTCTATTTGCCACACAGCTGCAATCAGAACGTTGTGTCCCCAGAAGCCACAGAGGCATACCAAAGGGGGTGTGGCCAAAGGGACCCCACTACCCAGAACAGAGCAGAGGCCACCTTTATCTTCCTTCCAAGCAGCTAACTCTCTTCAGCTTTGCTTTTTCCCCAGGCACCGCCATTATGGTAACCCAGGCTTAAAACCATGGGCTGATGTTGTTTGCTTCTTGTTGGTTTTAGGCTCCCCTTCCCCTCGCTCTCCACATTTACTAGGTCCTCAGCTCAGCTTCCAAATTCTCCAGTCCATCCCACCACTACTCTAACTCAAGGCCTGATGACCTTTATGAAACGAAATTTCTCTTCCTTTATTTAGTCTGTATTTTCTAAATTGCTTTATGCTTCTAATGCTTGCTTCTACTCCCCCAACTTCTCAACATCATTGTCGTCTTCCTCTGACAGATGTTAGTTTAACTCTCTAACACATTCCAACACAAAAATACCCACTTCTCCCTCGAGCCTCCTAATTTAGTTACTAGATCATTTTGGGTTAAATTGGCATTCAGTATTTATAGTATTGTAACTGTGGGAACATTGCAGCTAAGTCCTGTCATGTGCCATGACTGCATTTTCTTTCTCATATGTATTAATTTTTTTTTTTTTTAGTTAATATTGGTCATTTAAAAATTTGCCTAGCTGGGTATGTGCCTGTCACACTCTGCCCCCAAATTTTCTAGAACTATAAATTCCCTCCAATTGGCCATAGCTATCAGATAGTTTATCAGTCCCATAGCTATTCATTTTAATTTTATTTTTCCTGAGATTTGCCACCCAGATCATCTCTCTTCCTGCTCCAGTCTGGACAGGACAGACTGAAGGCCTGTGGCACTTTGCGTCAGCATTTTGAGAATTCCTTTCGTTCCTTGCCCATGTGAGCTTCTGAATTCCCAGGTCTCGTGTTTTCCTCTTTCCTAGTTTACTGCCTGTTTTGATGATACTCATATCTTCCCTGAGCCTTCATAGAAAGGATTTACGAAAAAATTTTTTAGTACTTGAATTTTTGAAAATGTTTTTGTCAATTCTGATTCATAATTTGTCAAGATACGGAAATATTAGTTCAAAGTCACTTTTCCTCCATAATTTGTTTATTTTATTATTTTTTAAGTAGGGTCCACATCCAACATGGGGCTTGAACTCAAGACACTGAGACCCTGAGAGCAAGAGTTGCATGATCTAATGACTCAGCCAGCCAGGCGCCTCTGAAAAATGTAAAGACTGTGTGCTCCCACCTCTTTTATATCTAGGCCTGTTTTTAAACAGTCCAATGCCTTTCTGATTTTAGAACATTTGATTATCCCCAGAAAAAACTGACCTTGTACCCATTAGCAGTCCGAGCTCACTTCCCCTCAAACCACCTCCACTCTAGCGCTAGGCCACCTCCAATCTATTTCTGTCTCTGTGTAGATGCCTCTTCTGGACATTTCATAGAAATGGAAGCACATACTCTGTGGTCTTTTGTGACCAGCTTCTTGTACTTATCACAACCTTGGCAAGGCTCCTCCATGTCGTAGCGTGTCGTAGTACTCATTCCTTTGGATTGCCAAATTGTGTTCTGCTGCATGACTATACCACAGGGATGTTTATGGATTATTTACCCTTTTTGGCTTTTACAAATAGTGCTTCCAAGAATAGGGTTTAATTTTTACCCGTGACCTTCTGCCATTTTGCAGTGACAGTCCTCGGTGCCACTTTATCATTTGTAGTGCTGGGCACCCATAGACCCTATCAGCCTGGACAGCTGTGGGCTGTACTCCTGGGAGATACTCTAATATTATTTCTTTGGTGACTCCTTTGCATCAATTCTCTGTCTCTCTCCTGGAACCCCTATTAGTTAGACTGGGGACCTTCTAGATTGATCCTCAAATGTACTTCCCTCTTTCTATTTTCTGTTTTGTTTTCTTTCTCTCTCTCTGTTCTCTTCCATGGCATCCTCTTGGTTTTTTTAGGAAGACAGTGTCATCCCTTGATTCTCTTAAGTTTTAGTTATTCTATTTTTGAAGTTTCCTTTTCTTCCTGCATTGCCTGTTTCCTTAAAATTCCTTTATTTTGATTGCTCAATATTTTCTGTTAGAGATTTCACTAAAATCATCAGTAATTATTGCCTGGCATTAGTATTTAAAAATGATGCCCTAAGGCTCAGGTAGAGATTCTGTGTGTGTGTTTGGGGAGGGGGAGTGAGAAGTACTTAGTCTTGGGAACTAGTGGGCCTTATAGCAGAGTGATCGGCCAGAGATCTGGCCATTTATTTGGGGGCCCCCAAATCTCAGTGTTGATTAGTCTTCTCTCTTGAGTTGGTAAGTTCCCCAAGAAACAAATTCTCTAGTTTTCTGCCTGAGGAGGTGAGAATGAGCCTGGCTGTTGGCATTCCAGGAGCCTAGCCAGGGAAGGGGACCATGGGATCTCGCCATTCAGTCTTATCTTTCTCATAACTCCTCTGGTTTGAGAATGGTACCTCATTATTTAGCTGTGACTATTGTCCTTCATGTGGACCTCCTCCAATTCAGTCTCTCCCAGGATGTCCGGTCATCTGCTGGGGATTTGGGGTAGGGAGTAGGGGGTGTTGGGTAGCTACCTGCATGCCCATTTCCAGCCTCAGCCTGGTCCTTGGTCTAAACAGGCACCTGATGCTTCCACTTCCAAGTTGGATTTGTCAACACCTCCTGTCTGCTGTTGTCTCCTCTTCCATAGTCTTCGTCTTTGTGGATTCACGCCCCTTTTATTCATGAGTCATTTTGGTTGCATTTTATGAGGGAGTACGGATGACAGGCATGCCTAATCCACCATGTTTAACCAGAGTCCTAATTGCTTTTGATTGAGCTCTTCTACCAGCCTCATGCTCATCTGTTTTAAGTCCGCTTCTACGTTGACCCAAACTATATGTTTCTGCCAGATTAATCTTTCTAAAGCGTGGCTCTAATTATATAACTCCTCAGTTAAAAATCTTTCACTGCCTCCTCATTTTACTGTAGAATCTTAATGCTAGAAAAGACTGTACAAGTTCCCTGCTCAATGCACGAATCTTCTGTCCACAGTGATTGGTCACTGGGCGTCTACCAGAGCTTCTCCAACAAAGAGGTACTCACTCTTCCCTAGGTCATCTGTTCTCTTATGGCAGAGGTCCGTTTGCTAGAAGGTCCTTTCCTGTCTATAGAGAACTGAAATACCTCTCCTGAAACCTCAAGTTATTGACCCAAAACTCTCACCTGTGGATCCTCAAATTAGAAACCTAATCTCTCCTGCACATGATAGAACTTTATATAATTGAATTATTACTACCTGTGCCTCCAGATTTTCTCTTACTCTAGTTAAAAATCCCTAACTCTTTTGACCATTTGTTTTAAGATTTTATTTATTTATTTGTCAGAGAGAGAGAGAGAGCAAAAGCAGAGGGAGTGGCAGACAGAGAGAGAACTAGGCTCCCTACTGAGCTAGGAACCTGAAAGGGGACCTGATTCCAGGACACTGAGATCATGACCTGAGCTGAAGGAAGCCTCTTAATGAGCTGAGCCACCCAGGCGCCCCTCCTTCCACCATTTCTTGTCCCAAGAAATGTCCCATAATGTCCCAAATGCCCAAGTTCTGTACTGAAGACCTTCTGTGACATGACTCTGACCCCCTGTTGTGATGTCATCTCTCATCTCCTACTTTGGCCACACACACCGGGCACACTACTTGCCTTTTCTCATCTCACCTCCAGGTCTTTACCTGGGATACTCTTCTTCTCTTTTTGTTAAAGTCATTTCCATCCAAAGATGAGGGCCGATTCACACCAAACTGTTAAAGTAGTTAGTTTTGGGGTTAGTTTGGGGGGTAGAATTAGTTGGGTAAAAGGGGAATCTTGATTTCTTATTTCATGTAGCTTTTTTTAAAAAGCAGTAGGAATATTGATCATCTTTAAAATATATTATTTGGTGTATTAAATGCCTTATGTTGTATTCAAGTATATCAAATACATTAAAATTAGTTTTTACAGTATAGTAACAAATTCTATCCACTTATTGCAAGCTGTTTCAAAAGTTTTGGGGCTTGGAAACCTTTGATTCTTCCTTCTAATGTGACTTTCTCTACTCTGAACAATCTGAGCATTTGGGGGTAACTTTTTTATTGCCCTTACCATGTTACACTCTGCACGGATATTGGTGTGCAAGTTTTACCTTTTTACCAGATCGTCAGTTCTTAGACACCAGTGATTACATCTTACTCATTTTGGAAGGCCCTGCCTTCTGAACATACTTACATGCTACGTAATAGGAGCTCAGTACATTAAGGTTGGTGAATTTCATTATGATTTACTTATACTCGTTTAAACATAGTTCTCTATTTTTTCTTTGAATGGGAAGAGAGAACTCTGGGCACTTCAGAATGCCCACTGGTCAGCCTCTGAGTGGCCCTCATGAACAGTCTCTTCCCAGGGCACGCACTTTCCAAAATGAGCACAATTGCATCAGTTTTGCTATCTTTGGAGCTTCGTCTGCTTCAGCGTCTGCATGTGTGAAGCTAGCCCAGAGACCCGTCTAGACCCCGAAAGGGTGAAGGACTCTGGAGTTGGGGGAGAGAGATATGGAGAGGAGATGGGCTGGGTCAAGGCCCAAGGAAGGGAAAAAATTTTTGTTACAGAAAAATATCAAGCAGGAGAGTTGGAGGAGGGGAGAGGCAGGCAAGCAGGGGAGTAGAAGGCAGAACAAGATGCCCAAGGCATTGCAACATCTGGCTCAGAGGCAGACGAAGCTGCTACCCACAGATGTAAGTACTGGCCCCTGCCGCCCCTCCCCAAAAAGTGCCATAAAGATCTCTTGCTCCATCTGGTGCTGGAGTGAATGGAGAGAATAGAATCTATGTCTCTGGCAGATTTTGAGCTATTCCATGCATGAGATAGAAATACAATCTCTGTCTCTCTCCCCATCCCACCCCTACCCCTCACCCCCCACACTCCTTTAGTTCTACCTTCCCTTGCTGGGTAGGATGTATCTCTCATAGCCCCTTGCAGCAAGGATAGACCTGGGCCAACGGGGTTCCTGGCTTCTGAATTCTCAGGTCGCCCCTAGTTACAAGGGTAAGAAAACTAAGTCTTGTCCATTGACTTCCCTTGCTCTTTCTGAGTCCATTCCTTGCTCGCAACTGGCCTGCACTAGAAGAAGAATTGGGATTTAATTACAGAGAAATGTGAACAAGGGAAGGGGCAGCTGGCATACTGTCCACAGACAGATGGTGTGTCTTCAGTTTTTGGTCTTACATTGTGGACTTTGGGTGCATGTGATTGAGTTACGAGGTATGCTATCGTCACTAGTCCTGGGAGACCACACCTTGACTGAATTCTTATTTTCACCTTCTGTTCCCCCATCCCTATTTCTCTTCCCTTTTCCACAGTAACTGCTCCCAGTCTTGATTTTTTTTCACATATTCCTTAGATAGGGCTCTTTGGAAGGAAGCACATTCTGAAAGGGAGGCTAGTGCGCAGCTTCTTTGAGGAGTGCTTTCTGGAGACACACACAGAAGGAAATGAGGACCATGGGATAGGATCTAAGGTGAAGCTGGTCCCCACTGTGCTTGCCACCAGGGACTCAGCTGGGACTATGGAAGCTCTGGACCTGGCAAGATCCTTTAGAGTTTTCCTAAACAAAGCAGGACAGACCAAGTCTTTAACACTTTTTTTTTTTAATTTTTTAATTTAATTTTTAAAATTTATTTAAGTGGGCTCCATGCCCAGTGTGGAGCCCGACACAGGGCTTGAACTCACAACCCTGAGATCAAGACCTAGATGCTTAACTGACTTAGCTTCTGGGGAGTCAAGCCTTTTACTGTCCTTGTATCAGCCAGTCACTGGCCGCTTTCCCTAGAAGGGGCGTAGCCTTAGGGGAGGCAGTTTCCTGAGGGATGCAGCATTGAGCTTCAGCACTAAGACTCCCAGCAGTTGGGGGATGGGTGCATTGGCTCTAAAGAGACACCCCAACACTGTAGTATGTATTCTTCTAACTCACTTTCCATAAGTTTATCCACCTGCATATATATCATTGAGACATATGTGGTATTGCTTTGTGTATTTTTAAAGCATACACAAATTGAAAAAATTAAAAATTTTTAAAAAACCTACATGAATTATATTGTGCTATAAATCTATCCTTCCCCAACCCCTCCCCCCCATGCCAGCCCTGTTTTGGAGACCTATCTGTGTTGCTTTAAGTGGGTCTATTTCATTCCTTCTTACCACTTCACAGTGGTTACCATCATCTACCCTTCTATTCCCTTGGTGGTGGGTACCCAGATTACCACCAGTGCTCTGCTTCTGTCTCCAGCAAGATGGTGGACATTCTGTGCTTCTGCATGAGATTTTTTTTTTCCTGAGTGTGTGTACCCACAGTGCCAGTGCTGGGTCATAGGCTCTGTGCATTCTTTACTTCTAAGCTCTATCAAATTGCTCTCTAAGACAGGTGGACCAATTTTTACATTTATCAGCCTTCCTATTTCTCCACATTCTTATCAGCACTTGGTATTATCAGACTTTCTAATTTTTGCTAATTTATTATATGTGAAGTGGTATCTTATCTTTCTTTTGTGTTTTTCATATTATTTGTGAAATTAAGTCTTACCTCAAAGACTTGTTAGCCCTTGGGATTTCCACCCACTTACTTACTTTGTTCAATTTTCTATTATTTCTTCTTTGTTTTTACTAATCTGTTGGGACTCCAGAGCATTTGTTAGTACAAATGTCTTCTTCCATGCATTACCCATCTATGTGTTAACTCAGTGAATGGTCTACTTCACCTAACAGAAATCTTAAATTTTGATATAAAATCCATCCATCTTTCTCCTTATGGTGTGGCTTTTAAATCTTGCGTACAAAATATTTTCCTACCTCAAGGTCACACTATATGATCATGTATTTTCTTCTATTATTTACTATTTTACCTTTCACATTTAGGGATTGAATCTGTATACAGTTTATTTTCTTATTCAGTAATGAGATAGAGATTCAGATTTATTTTTACCATGCATGCAATAAATCATCTTTTTACCCTTTGATTTATGATGGCAGATTTATCACCTGCCAAGTGTTCATGCACACGCCTGCTTCTGGACCCGCTCTTCCAACCCACCAGTCTGTTTCTCTCTTTCTCGGCCAGTACCACACTGCTTTAATAATGCTGGCTTTGTGATATTTTTCAGTTTTTGGTGTCAAGTGTTTCTCCTTTATGCTTTTTCAAAAAAGCTACCTTAGGGGCACCTGGGTGGCTCAGTGGGTTAAGCCTCTGCCTTTTACTGAGGTCATGGTCTCAGGGTCCTGGGATCAAGCCCCACATGGGGCTCTCTGCTCATCAGGGAGCCTGCTTCCCTCCACCCCCTGCCTGCCTCTCTGCCTACTTGTGATCTCTGTTTGTCAAATAAATAAATAAATAAAAGAAAAATAAAAAATAAAAAAGCCACCTTAGCATTAGTGGACCTTTATTCTTCCTTACAAATTTTAAATGTTTGACAGACGTTCTTCTACCCTGTCTCACAGCCAAATCTCTTGAGATTTTGACTGGGAGGGATTCAGTTCGCAGGTTAATTTAGGGAGCATTGACATTATATAGAGTTCACTCATCCTACCAGAGTATGATAGATTCCTGCATTTATTTTGGTCTTTTATGTTCTTCAAAAAGGTTTACAAAGTTTTCTCCAAGTCTCTGTATTACTTCTTAAACTAGTTCTCAGGTACTTAATTTTTTGTAATTGGTATCCTATTGTACATTGAATTTTTAATTTGTTTTTGCTTATTAAAAGGAATTGTGTTTTATTCTCTATTGATAAGACAATTGATAATTCACATGCCAGGGAGGGTAAAATACCAACCCCCTGCCCCGCAAAAAAACCCACCAAACAGTATTTGAGCAGCCTTCTACATTTTGGTATCAGAGCCTGATTCTGAGAATGCTGCTGCCGTCCAGGAACTGCTAGTCTCTCAGTTCTCTGCTAAGATGTCACTAATCTGTATCTGCATCTACCTTCCCCAAAATGTACATGCTGAGTTGGTGCCAACAGGCCCCTGGCCCCCAACTACCTCTGTTTCCTCTCCTTCAGAGATCAGTGCCTGGAACTTCCGATTGATCTGATGTGCCTAGACTTTCCTTCGGTGGGTCCAACCTTGATCACAATATTGCTGATTGGAAAGTTGGGTGAAGGCCAGTGTAGGAAAAATTGACAACTCTCTTCCCCAGACACCATTAAGTAATATCATTTCTGTCTCATTTCCCAGACGAAGTCAGAAGGGGATCCTGGAAGGCAGGAGGACAAAGAAAGGGGAGCAGGGCATGGGTAAAGTGGCCAGGCCTGTGAACACCATTATGGAACACAGATGGACAAACAGCCCCGCTGTGTCAATGAGTTAAGCCAGGTCCCTGCAAGCGCCATGCATGCTCCCTCTTCTCTCTCCTTCCTTCTCTTCCATGGAGCCTTCTTAGTTAATCATAATGGAAACAACAACTCTTTTAAGCTCATGGAGTTAAACAGGCAAATCCAAGAACTACCCATCTCATATTAGACTGCTTGCCCTTTCTTAGGATGCTGTGGTAAAACACCTTTCACAATGCTTTGAGCAATACTTTTTTTTTTTTTTTTTTTTTTTTTAGTTATTCTACATTCATTAGCTCATTTGATTCTCAAGCACCCCTGGGAAAGTGAAAAGGTGCATAGACAACTCCTGTTACTAAGCTCAAACAATCATACTGGCCTGAGCTGGCCCACGGATTATGTCAGAATCAGGCCCCAGAGCATTCTGACTTTTAAGTCCAGTTTTTCCACTCGATCATTGGTGCTCATGTATGATTAATGTCCACCCCCCTCCTCTTTTTAAGATTTTATTTATTTATTTGAAAGACAGAGATCACAAGTAGGCAGAGAGGCAGGCAGGCAGGGAGAGGGGGAAGCAGGCTCCCTGCTGAGCAGAGAGCCCAATGCGGGGGCTCTATCCCAGGGCCCTGGGATCATGACCTGAGCTGAAGGCAGATGCTTTATCCCACTGAGCCTCCCAGGCACCCCTGTCCACTTTTTTTCAAAGAAGAAAACTATTCTCTCAGACATCTAATTTGGACTTGAGTTATTTATATCATAATATAACCTCAAAGGCACCAACAAAAAAATAGGCATGACTTTCCTATGTTTATAATTTTTTTACAACTAAGAATGAATTAAATGCTAACAAAATTCTAAAATAAAAAAAAATTTTAAGTCAGTAATATTAGCCCAATTTGAGCCATAATGTCATTTTTTCTGAGGCCAAATTGCTGCTGTAGGGATGAGTGTGTTGCTCAGACTGCTTAGTTACGGGTTGTTTTTTACACACTTCACCCAGTGCTGGGGGCCCACTGTTCTGGATTCAGATCTCAGTGAAACCTTTGTCTGTTGAAAGCACCGTGGTACCATCTGGCCTTCACTTGCCTTCATTAAAGTATCAGGTCTGCCCATGCAAAGTTGATTCCTTCATAAGGAGAGGCAATTAGCAAATCTTATTAAACCCTCTTATTGAATCCATGGTGCACCATGGATTACACGAAGAATTAACTCTTCTTATGATATAATCAAGTGATCCTCATGGACAGAAGTGATCATTTCTAGATTTGGTTGTCGGGGCAGAGGGGGTGTCTTTAAAAAAAACAACCAGATATTCCTCTTTGGGGAGGAGATACAAAGAGGAAAATAAATACCGAAGAATTCAATTTTGCTCTGTGAAGACTCCGTCTCTGACAAGTAGTTAATCTATTTGTTGACACCATGAGAGGAGAATATCCAGCAGGGAGAAAATTAAAAAACACTCAGCACCAGTTGCTGCCCTGATGAATCCCATCCAATTATTTAACAGGACACTGCTGGGTATGCTTTTTTATTATTATGGTTTTAATTTTATTTTATTCTCTATGGCTTCTTACACTACTGGAAAACTTTTTTGGATTTAAAAAATGAAACCTCCTTTGAGTTTGACCTTTTCTACTTGGCAACCACTGAATTATTATTATTATTATTATTTTTGGTTCTGTGTTCATAACTGAGTTCAAAATTAATGTAGGGTTATTATTGATTTACATATTTCTTTATTTCTTTTCCTCCTGGAACATAGCATCTGAGAGGTTAGATTCTGAAAATAAAAAGCATCCGTTGCACTAGGAGACTTTTAGGTGAGATCAGAAAAATAGCGTAGAATGGTGTAAACTGTAAAGTACTGGGAGAAGTGTTTATTCAATCTTCTTTTGCTGAGAATGTCCCTTTTTTTCAACATGAAGGACTGGGGCAAGAGGCCAGTGGAGGAAATCCTTCCTTATCAGTTTAGATTTGTTAACCTCTGGGATTCCAGTGGGTGCAGAGGAGAGATTCCCTTGTGTGTATCTTGCCCTGATTCTGGTTCTATCTTAAAGTCATTGGTAGAGGTAAGAGGATTTGGTCATTCCACTTAGCCCGGGGCCTTTGAAAATGACCATGCTTCTCACAACCGGAGCGGTAACTGGACCGGACTAGTCGGCCGCCCATGTGGTTAAGGCCCTGCCGTCTGTTTTACGTCTAGGAAGATTTTGACCTTGTGGTATTGAATGGTGGCGACCACTGCAACCCTTCTGTCTCCAGGGAGGGGTGGCAGATGGAACACAGGGCCACCGGTCAAATTTGAATTTCGGATAAACAATGAGTGATTGTTAGAATGAGCCTGAACCAAATATTATAGGACATACACTGTGGTTCTTTTTCCCCCACTCACCTCTGCCACACATACCCAGGGTTTCATTGTCCCTCTCACTCCCTTTGCCCTTTGACCTTCTAACCTATAGAAATCTTGGATTCCTTACTTCTTTCCGTGTCCTGACCTTCATCTGGGAAGCCTCTGCTCAGGACAATGTCCCCTGGCCAAGCGAGAGTGCAAGTGGAGGCCTGGCCAAGCATGTCCTCCCCCACTCTTGTCACGGCACTGTTCTGCACTGTGAGGAGCCTTGGGGCTGCTGTCCCCATGCCCAGGTCTGCCCACACCCTCTTTGTGGGGTGTGGTCATTCTTTTAGCCCTGTGGTGCATTCTTGCTGGATTTCTCCATTCCACCTCAGGAGGTGCTATGAAAACCAAGGTGTCTGGTTAACCTCGCTCCTGGCTCCTGCGCACACCCGGCTGCCCCTCCTTGCCACTCAACCACTGTCTCCTTCCTCTGCCTCTGCTGCAGGATTTAGGTTCCCTTTCCCTTGCACAGCACAAATCACGGGACTGCGTCTGGGTGGGGGGTGGGAAGTCACCAAATTTCGTTTGACAAAATCTTGATGGCTAAGAGTTTTAATTCAGTGCATTATTGGGGCAAGGGGCAGGGCAGGTAGGATGGAGAAGTGGAGGTGGGGGCAGGGAGTTTTGTCATTTTGAAGAGAATTTAGGCAGTTTTTTCATCCCCTTCCCCCTCCATGCCCTGCTTTGGGCTGAATTCAGCTAGTTATTTTCCAATTCGGTTGTGTGTGTAGACACACCCACAGCTTCTTTGATTCCCCTCCTTTCCTCTTAATAGACAAACTGCTGCCAAGCTTCCAGCTTCTCTCTCCATGGTGACCAAGCCCCTCATTTCCATTTCCTCTCAGCCTTCCCGTCCCCTGCCCCCCACCCTCTCCTCTTGGAAAGGCTGGCTGCTTCTTTTCTCTGGTTCTACTCTGCTCCTCTTTTCTTTTCCCTCCTCTTGGTGATTCCTCCCTAAGCACGAGGAACAAATGTCAGCCTGTCCTTGGCTCCTTCCTTTTCTCCTTTATCTGCCCCCTTCCTTCCTTTGGCCCTTTTACCTCACTGACTCCCAAACCTTTTCTTTTCTCAGCTCTTCCAAAACCTTCCTTCTAGTGCCCCCTCGAGTTCCCTTTCCTGCTCCATCTTCTGGCTGAAGGATGTAGAGGTGCAGAGAAGGGAGGCTGAGCAAGAGGGGTGCTTGTTCCTCTGTCTCTCTGGCCTCTGCCTCTGCTCTGGGATTTCCCCTGGGGCGAGATGAGGCTGCAGTCACACCTCCCTGCCCATCTCCCACTCCCACTGCCAGGGTGGCCCAGGCTCTCAGAAGTCTGCCCAACAGCGCCTGGAATCTGCTGCTGCGGGAACTTTCCCAGATGCCCTGGCCTGGCAGGCAGGTTTCGTGTGCAGGTGAGTAGGACCAAGTCAGAGAGTGGACCACCACACCTTGTCTGCGACTTGGGGCCCAGCTCATGCACCGTACCTAGTTCTCACTGACATGTTTTAGGCTCAGGGAATAGGACAGGTAGAGGTCTCACTGAAATTCCTGCCACAGCCTCCCTCTGCCACCAGGCCTTTCTCCTCTCATCAGTGATTATCTTAGAACTGCCTGTCTGTCTGTTACTAAGGCACCAGGCCCTCACACACTTTTTATGGTCCTGCATGCCCTTTGCTGTGTACGACCATTCTTATCCAAATTATCTTACTCAGCCCTCTGGATAATCAAGTGATTTCAATTTCACAGATAGGGCAACTGAGTTTCAGAGAAATTAAATGTATTACTCAACATTGGAACGAAGAAGCACCCGGGAAGCTGGGACAAGAACCCAGCCCGTCATACTCCTAGCTCCTTACACCTTCTTTTCTTTAATGGTCTGTGAAAGGGAGCAGGGAAGGGGGGAAGGCTGCACATTGTAGCATGAGGCAAAGGTGTTAATAGGAGGGGTGAGTAGCAGATCTCTCCCCTCTGCCACGTCCCCTCATGTCCAATTTACATTGTTATAGAACACCAATTTGTACCAGTCTTGTTAATGCTTCTTTATAGATGTTTTAGTTATGTCTGCCCCATATGTGCGTCTGATTTTTTTTTTTTTCTTGGATTCTGAGCTTCTTGTGGGCACTTTCTGCAGCATGACTCCCCCCACCCCCCACACCCGGGAGTGGGGAGGGCAGTACAGGCTTCCTGCTCCTGGTCCCTAGTGTGTCTGACTGAGGGCCCTGCCAGGGGCGTGGGAAAACAATACTGACCCCACCTACACTGGGGCAGGTAGCAACCCAACTTCTCACTTTCCCATCTTCCTGTTATACCGCAGCCAGGCTTCCCAGTCTGCTCATTAGCCTTCTGTGAGAAATTAAAGTCCCAATAATCAAATCAACCCTTGTAAATTCCCTAGAAGCAGCTCCAGAGCACCAAGGAGCTAGCAAAACCCAGATCCAAATCCATGTCAAATTTCATAGATATAATTTAAGTAGGGATCAAAAACCACACTAACCTAGTAACTAAGGCTGCTCAAAATGCAGAGTTTATAGTCCATCTGTCTCTCTGCTTCAGGGAGTCTGTATTAAATTTATTGCAAAGTAAAACAAATAAACCCAGGCAAAGGCAGGATGGAAATCTGCATACTCGTCAGAGAATTAGCAGCCCTCTCGGGTTAGGAAGGCTGCTTCTCAATTTGCATCTCTAAGGAGTTGTGACTGGGCTGGGGGCTGGGAGGCCCGGGCAGGACCGGGTCTCGTGGCAGCCCTGCCCCCTTCCGGCAGATTGTTGAACTGCAGCTCTGTGACTTCCTTGGGGGACGTTCCTAGGTACTCCTCAGGGCTGGCTGAAAGGATAATCAGAAGCTGAACTAAATGTTGGGGAGGTGTGGCGTTGGGGGAGCGAGTAGCAGAGAGACTAGAAGGAAGGCTACTATGAAGAAGATATGCTTACTTCTAACCGTAAGACCTGGGGATGGGGAAGCCGGGAACTTGAGAGGTATTGAGGGTGGTGAAGGTAGAGACTTGGAGTTGTCTCTAGAGACTTGGAGTTGTCTCTTCAGTTGTACAAACCAGAAACCACGGTCACTTTCTAGACTCCTCTTCATCTTCTTTTCCATTTGCTTGGCTTCCCACAACCCATGAATCACAAAGCCCAGAAAACTGGGGTGGAGGTAGCCAGAGGGTTCTTGCAACATACTGTTGGCCGTTGACTGGTTGTTGGAATCCCACTAAAGCTGTGCCTCAGTTTCAGGGCTGACTAGGGCTAAGACACACTCCCAGGACCTTGAGAGGAAATGCTCCCTTATGGTTTGCCCACCCCAGGGCTGGCCAGCTCAGCTTGCTACCTGTGGATGAAGGGGTGGGACCAGATGATTTCCAAGTCGTCTTTCAGTGTGAATATTATCTAATCCATGACTCTGTGTCCCAGAATGTGGGGAACTACAACCTACTTTCCAGGAAAGCTCCAAGAAGCCCAGCTACTCTCCTAGGATATTCCCATCATCCTTCATGACTGGCTCAAATGACATCTTCTTCAAAGTGATGCCCCACTTGACTGTTTTAGCCAGAGATAGGCTGTCCTCCTTTTAATACATTATAGACAGATGAGCATATATTGATAGATATATTAATCACACCATAATAATTAATTGTATTTACTTATATATCAACGCCATCCCCTCGAATTTAAAATCGTTGAACTCTACATGGGTAAGGTGCTGGTAAGATTCATGGTCATTCTCAATACTTAACTACTCCTCTTTTCCTGCTTTCCCAACCCAGTGCCTGAAACAGAATAGGTTCTGAATAAGCATTTGTTCAGTGACTGAGACAATGAATAAACAAATCAATAAAGTGGCACAAAATGACAAAGGTTTGATTATATGGTTTACCCAGAAACCTGAGTGTGGCCCCAACTTCCTGCTTCTCTCTGTCTCTCTCCCTTATTCTTCAACTACTCCACAACAGTTCTATCGAGCCTACTTCCTGACTCTCTCCAAAGCCAGCTGCTGCTTCTCAGACATAGACTCTAGAATCAGAAACAGCCCCAGCATTTCAGCTAGTCATGGGAAACTAGCTGACCCCAATCTCTCCATCTGGGTTTTTTTTTTTCCCCCAAAGACGATAGAGCACAGTAGTAGTAATTAAAGGTACAGATACCAAAGCTACACTGCACTGGTTTAATCCTGGCTTCTTCATTTAGCTGAGTGGCCCTGGGCAAGTGACTTAATCTCTCTGTGCTCAGTTTCCTTTTCCATAAACTGGAGCGAACAGAATCTATTTCATAGGGTTGTTGTGAGGATAAAAAAACCTGCTGATACAAAGAAAGCCCTTAAAACAGTGCCTGGTTATGTGGATGGCATTAGCTAACTCAACAAGCACTACCAATTATTAACAAAAAGCAAAGGAATTTCATAGAACTGAAGGCAAACACCTGAAGAAGAAGGGGCTGACCCAGAAGATCCTTCGAAAGGCAAGGAGGAAGCTTAGGGATGAAAAAGCAAAGCATTTCCACAAGGGACCTATGCAAACACGCAAAGAAGGATTTCACTGGTTAGGGAAGCAAGAAAAGCAAACTACTTACATCTTTGCACCTGCAGAAACCGAGCTAGCATTTTTTTTTTTTTTTCCCAGCAGAATCAGAAGTATCAATGGGTCGAACCCAAAGTTTCAAAAGGTATGGCAGCTCCTTGGCCTTTGAGATCTTCAGGGACATGTTTGCTTCTGAAACCTCCCCTGCCTGGCTCCCCTTACCTCCTCAGCCCCTCTCCTGCTATCCTCTTCCTCTGGCACTTCCAGCTCCAACCACGAGGAATGCCTTCGGCTTCCCTAGCTGAACTTACTCTCCTCTTACCTGCAGGTCTTCACACGTGAGCGTGTCCTTTCCCCTACTAGTTCTCCTGACCTTTTAGGGCTCAGATCCTCTGGGAAACCTTCCTCGTCCCCTAGACTGGCCAAAGCATCCCGACCTGAGCTCCATAGCACCATGACTTTCCCGACACCTCTTATATTAGTCTATTCCAGCTGCTATAACAAAACACCACAGACTAGGTGACTTAAACAACAGAAACTCATTTTCTTACAGTTCTGGAGGCTGGTAAGTCGCAGATCAAGTGTCAGCAGGGTTGGCTTGTGGTGCAATGTCTCCTCCTGGCTTGCAGATGGCTACCTTCTCACAGCATCCTCACATGGTCTCCTATCTGAGTGTGCATGGAGAGAGAGAGAGAGAGAGCGAGAGTGAGAGATCTGGTGTTTCTTCCTCTTCTTAGAAGAACATCAGTCCTGTCAGAATATAAACTTTAAGGAAACACAATTCAGTCCATAGCACTCCATTAGAACTGTTAAGTTCCATGAGGGTAGGGCCTTATCTACTGTTTATCTATGTATTTCTTAGCTTAGCTCTCACCCCATGTCCTTGTGATTCTCAGCAATGTCTACAGGACCTATTCATCGCAAGCACTCAATGGATATTTGTTGAGTGAATGAACAAAAGAGTTCGTCAATTACTGGTAATGACAGTCGGAGCTTTAGAAGCATAGGCGTTTAGGGGTGCCTGGGTGGCTCAGCTGGTTAAGCGTCTGCCTTCAGATCAGGTCATGTTCCCAAGGTCCTGAGATGGAGTCCTGCATTGGGCTCCCTGTTCAGTGGAGAGTCTGTTTCTCCTCTTTCTCTGCCCCTCCACCCCCTTGTGTTGTCTCTCAAAAAAATAAATTAAATCTAAAAAAAAAAAAAAGGAAAGAAAGAAAGGAAGGAAGAGAGAGAGAAACACAGACATTCAGCTTTGGTCTAGTTGAGACCTCAGCTGGAGGATCTCTGCTAGTTAGTGGCAGAATGAGGACTAGAAGTCAGATTCTCCACAGTCCTACTACTCTCCAGTACTCTTTTCACCTGGAAAAAGAATTATCAAAAAGCTTTATAAAACTGTTGATTCTTTTTAAATCCTTGCCTGGAGTTTCAAAGAAGAGGTCTTTCGTTGGCAAACAGAAATTCCCTTTCACACTGGCAGGCTTCCTCTTGTCCCGGTTATACGTCAGAGTATTTGAAATGCCTTTGCTCCTTCCCCTCAGTCTGGTCAGTGGCAGCAGAACTTGGTCTGGGTTTGGCCAGGGATTTCCTTACCACAGGTTTTGATTCTAAACGGACAACCCAGGGTGTGTGGCTCTTCGGATTCCTGCTTCTCTGGTAATGGATTTTTTTAACTGTTTGTCATTTGCTTATGCAAATCTACCTCTTTCTGCATTAAAATGAACCCAATTATAAAGTGAGATTTCACAATTAAACCACTTAGTGAAGGACATTAAGCGACCAGAAGGAATTGATTTGTAAAAATTTCAGCGATAATTACAAAATGTTTCTGAAATGTGACTAAGTTCTAGGTTTTTCTTTAAACAAACATATGTACGTGCACATTTTCATATATATATATATACTGCACAGACACATGCACATATTTTCACACACCTGGTTTCCATCTTCTCACCATGGGACTTGTTCTTGCTCCTTCTCTGGGTCTAAATTTTCCCCAAATACAGGAAATTCCACCAGCCATCAGATCATGTCTGCAAAGTTCTTGGAACCCTTCCAAAAGAAATGGCCACTGGGCTGAGGAACCTGGGGTGGGCAGGAAAACAGAAGAAGGTGTAATGGTTTTAATAAAGTCTCTTTGGCACCTCAGTGATTGATTGATATATTTTGGCATTTGCTTCCCAGCTCTGATGTAATCAATAGCAGTTATAGACCGAGGAGCAGGAAAGGGTGAGGATGTGGGATGGGACAGTATTGATTGCTTTTTACAGGAACAAGCCTGGCGTGCTGAGTGCAGGGCACAGACCACTGGAAACTAGACCTCGCTGTACAAGGGAGAGGTCACCTTTCCTTATATTCATCCAGGCAAGGAGGCATGGAGTCCAGAATCTTGGAGGTGGGTAAGGATCACTGAAGGAGCCAGTCATATTCACTTTCTTTATGGCACCCACGATCAGAAGGTGGAAGCCACAGGCTCCCAGGCTGGAATGGGGACGGATGGGAAGGGTCTATATGGATGAGGGGGTGACGATATGCTAATGGTTCCAGGCTACATCTATAGACAAAAATGAATCCAACTCACCTGGTAGCATGCTGCCCCCTCAGGCAATATAATGTAGAGGGGACTTTAGAACAGACTCGGGCCTGATTGCCTGAGTTCAAAGCCTAACCCTGCCACTCAGTGTGTGACCCTGCACAGGTTGATTAAGACTTCTGGACCTTGATTCTCCTATCAGGAAAATGGTGATAATAACAGAACTCATTTCCTATGATTGCTGTGACAGTTATAAGTCTCAGAAGAGTCCTGGCATTCAGTAAATGATATGTACATACGGTTATTATCTGGTGTTGGTGGATACCTGACTTGACATCCCCGATTTCTGGGTGGAAACTTAAGAGTACAAGTTTCTCTAATCAAACAGGGTCATCACAACATTTGCTTTCTGCTGTTGAGAACACAGGGCTTAGGACCCAGCATCTGTTAAATAATTCTCTTGGCACATCAATCCATTAGCTGCAGGATATCTCAACCCTTTTTAGATTAACTTTTTTTTCCCCAAAAAGCTTTAAAAAAATAAGACCAGCTCCAGATACAGAGGAATAAGGCTATATTGGATTAGTAATGATAGCTTCAGTGCCCAAGAAGTCCAACCAAAGTGCATATTTATTCATTCAACAAACATCAAACTTTCCCTATGTGCAAGACAGTTTCTCCTTATATGATGTTTTCCATTTGTGAACCAGAACTCAGTGTGGGTACATTCAGATGTGTAATCACCCCTCTGCAATGTCGTGATAAGTAGCTTTCGTGTAATGGATATCCGTCTGTCTAGAACAATGTGCTCAAAACAGAAAATGGTTTGTTTTAAAGAAAACATTTGCCGCTTAACATTTTTGTTGAAAACACATTCGTTTTTGAAGTATAGTTTTATTTTCTCTTATTGTCATCATTGAATTTTCAGTGTTTAGAAATTCATTTTAGCATGGAATATGACTTTGGGGCTTCTTTTCTTCTCAGTTGTAGAAGTGACTACTGTAACCACTAGAAGTCGGCAGATTGGCCAGCAGGTGCTCAGGGACCCAGGCTGAAGTGTTCTATGACAGACTCCTGAAAGGTGGAACTGGAAAAGACCCTAGAGATCCTCTACTTCATCTCCTTCATTTTCAAGATGAGCCCAGAGAGGTGTAATGACTTTCAGAGTCTGAACTGACACCCGAGTCTCTTGGTTCCAAGCTTGGTGCTGTTGTGCGTACCCTGAGCTTATTGGTGATACTCTCCCAGCTCTACGTTAAGCCCTTTTTTGGCTTTTTAGGCCCTTTCCAAATCCCTTTCTATTCTCGGGTTGTATATTAGGCTAAGTTGTTATCTGGCAGTTCAGTTTAAGTCAATGAAGATGCCCTGAATCCTGCTTGGCGCCAAGCATCGTCTAGGATAGGAAGAAAGGTCCAGGATACAGAAGTAGGATGTGGACCCCGACAAGGAGATTGTAGCAGATGGTATTATGGCTCCCAATTATTTGCTGCCTCTCCCTGTGACAGGATTATGCGTATCTTTGCCATTGACATCACATTTCATCATGTGACTTACTTGGCCAACAAAAATGAAGCAGGAGTGATAATGTCACTTTTGAGAACATTTTGTGGTCCCACACACATTTTTCTCTTTTCTGTCTGCCAGGAGAATGGCACGTCCAGAATAAGACCCACATAAAGAGAAGAGAAGACATGAAGTGGGGCCAGAGCCACAGCTAACATATAACATGATGAGAGATAAACCTTTGTGTGATGAGTGACTGAGATTTTGTTGTTCATCCTGCAGCATAACTCGCATAAGCTGCTGACTGGAGAGAGGACCACAGAGTAGCTGGAGAAACAGCTTATTTCCAACTGAATCACAGGGTTTTGGATGCTTAGCTGGATGCAGACACAGATGACTCAGAAGTAGGCCAAAAGAGGAAAGAAGTAACACTTCTGAGAGTAGACATCAGGAAGGACTTTTGAGAAGAGGTGATAGCTTAGAAGAGTTTTAAAGGTTGAAGAGCAGTTCACCTTGTTAGGGACTTGGGAGGTTTGTTTGTTCTAATTGGAGAGACCAGCATGCTCAAACCCGAAATAGGATGTTTGAGAATTGCTGTAATGTCCATAACTGTAGGTCAAGATCAGATTTCTCAATCTTTGAAGCCTATTGACTACCCACTACCATGTCACGTCTCCAAAGGGTATATGCAGACACTCACTGAAAAATGCATCCTTTATTTCAGCCAGAACTTTGGCTCCAAATTATTTTCTGATCTTACATCTTAAGAAGCCACAAGCTGGACTTCCTTTATCAAGTTTGAGTCTTTTTTTTTTTTTTTTTAAGTATCTACTGATTCTTGACTGCTTATTTATATTTAATGAAGAGACACTGAAAGTTGATTTTGGAAATTTGTCGTGTAAATGGCTTCACATGAGTGACTCGGTAGAAAGTGAGTCTTTTTATTGAGGGAACTTCAAATATCAGTAACTGAAGTTCTCACTTGTGTTGTTCAGTTCTTCAAAGAAGAATCTTCCAATCTATTGGTCATCGGTGACGGGGAGTCTCCAGCAAGGCCAGAGAGGACTAACAGTCGCACAGTTCAGCATGCAGATCTTCCCTTACTTCATTCACCCTCCACCATACTTGATGTTCCCATGTCCAATATTGTTCTTACTCAGTTCCTCCAGAGAAGGAGGACAGAAGAATATGGCTGACAGGCTGGGTGGGGAGAGTGGGGATTCTTTTTTTAAACAGACTTCCTACCAGTAGCCCCTGTCCAGCCAGGTATCTGCCCTCAGGGCCATGGGACTTAGTGCCTCTGAGGGCTGAACATTTGGGGGCTCTCCAGAGTAGATTTAACCCACTGTTTTGTTTTATTTTGTTTTCTTTTCTTTTCTTTTCTTTGTTTCATTTGCATTCTTTTTTTTTTTTCCTCTTTCATTCTTGTGCTTAGTTAATACCTTTATTATTTCTAGAAGTTGGACTGGTAATCCACAGACTTCTGTGGGGGTGATAGCCACTAAGCTATAGAAGATGAGTAGGTAACTGGGTATCATTTTGGGTCTCACAGTTCCCTGGGCTCTCCTCAGTTTCCCTTGTAGGCTCCTCTCCTTTGTGTTATCCCTTAAATTAAATATTAGTGTTCCTCAGGCTTCTGCCTCACAGAGACTCATCCTATTAGCATAAGCTGAAGATTGGGGGCAGGTCCAAGGTCAGTTCTGTGGCCACTTTCTCTGAGCCCACATCCTAGTTTTGGCTCCTGAACTAGAGAGGAAGAAGAAGAGACGACAGAGAATGTAGGGCTGGCATTTGCCAGCTCCTCAAGGACCCTGGGCCTTACCTCCTTTGGTTTTATCTCTGTGCCCATCTGGACTTAACATGGTGTTCCTTGACCCCAAATAGGAGGGACTCCTAGTCTGGCCCAGTTTTACCAGTCTCATGGGAAGGCAGAGATGTAGAGAACACCCCCTTTTCCTGGTCCACTTCTGTCACTGATTCCAAAATTAGTCAGGCACCATTCTAGCTAATGGAATTATCTTATGAGTAGAGCAGACTGGATCCTCCCCAGATCTTATAATCTAGTCCCAGGAAAGATAACAATACCAGCCAAAGAAACATACTGCACTGCATAGTACAGGCGTCCCGTTGGGTCTCTGCTGACCTCTTGTTGCCTGGAGCAGGAAGGGTTAAGGAGCTCATGGGTGAGGCAGGGAGCTCTTGAGGAGATGACCAGCACATGAGACGCCATTTCGTGTCTCCACATCATTTTGCACATGTTGTTTCCACCTATGTTGACTTTAATCTCTTGTCACCTTGGCAAATTCTATTTTGTTCTTTTAAACTGTTCAGGAATCCCTTCCCTTGCGAAGTCTTTCTGACCCACCCACCCAGCATCAGTCACACACGGCGCCGTGCCCCTCCCTCCTATACGGAGTCAACAGCTTCCTGAGTTCCTGCTTCAGGTGCTGAAGGCACAATATGAGCAAGACCCTGTGAGCCGTGTGTGGGGATGCACCAGCTTGAGTTGAGTCCCAGCTCTCCCACATACTACCTCCGGCCTTGGGCAAGTGAATTAACCTTTCTGAGCCTCAATCTTCTTATCCGTAAAATGAGGATAATAAAATAAACCATGAAATGTTATGGTGGTTGTGCAATGACTGGAAAGTGCCCAACGGGAACCTGGCATTGGCACTCAGATGGGCTCCTTCTTCCCTTTCTCTTTTCAAGGAGCTTCCAGTCTAATGAGGGGAGAATGGCAGGCAAAGAGATGCAGCAATTTGTCACAGGTGCTGTGACAATGGATACAGACTGCTTCTCTGTCTTTCCTGCTACACTGAGAGCTCCTTTAGAGCAGGGCCACGTGATTCTGTGCCCCCGTCACCTAGCACAGTGCCCGACACACACACTAGCTGCCCCATACAAGTTTCAGTCAATGAAATGGGAATGGCTCCTGCCTCTGTCTGATCCTGGTTTGATCACAGTTAGAGCTAATGCCCAGCATTGTCTTTTTTTTTTTTTTTTTTTTTAACCCCCAGCTGTTCCTTTCTCAAAGAAGGGGAAATTACAGTTTATCAGCCATCTGGGACAAAAATCTTCTCTCTTCACTAGAGACTAATTTTTCTAAGCCTTGTCAAAGTTTGGGACATGAGCAAACCCCACCCCTCTTAGATTCTGGGAATGAGTGGACACCAGAGTTGAGGGACAGACAACTCGTCCATTACCCTCCCATGGGACCAGCCTCCCTCAGCTTCCTTCTATCTGAGCATGCAGATATTCAGACCTCTACCAGCTTATTCATCCTCTTCAAATGAGTCTGTCTCCCAAGAACCAAACATTTTCTCTCCCTGGCCCTGACTCGAAACGAAACGACTCAGCCCACAGACAGTTTTATGGTCCCTCGCCTTCCATTCCTCTGGTTGAGCCCTCGTGCTGGTGAGCGCCCAGCCCAGGCTCTGATTTATACAGCTCTCCCAGGCCCCTGTTGGATTCGGAGTCTGGAACAATAAGACAGAGCTATCCATCACCCCTCTGCTCAGATCTCCCCGGACTCATTGGGAAGGAAGAAGGGGTGGGTGGCAGCGAAGACAGCCTCAGGGGTCCTGCCCAGAGAGCATTTGTCACACTGATTGAATGTGTAAGGCGGGAGTGGGGTGGGCGAGTGAAGGCTTTTTATCTCACCCAAGCCTACCCTGTAGACATCAGGGATAGAGCAGAGCGGGTCAGGGTAAGAACACACATGGGGGAGGAATGGGAAGGGAATTTGAGCTCAGAAGTCTGACAGGGACTACGGGTGCCACCCCCACTCACCTCCTGCAACTCCAAGTGCAGCAACCACTGGTTGGACTAGGTTTGAGCCTCCCCAGCTTCTCCATTCTCTTTGTGCCACATGGTGCCCCAGCACCTGGCATGGTGCCTGGCATGTAGTAGGCATGCAAGAAAGATAGGCTTGCTGCTTGACTAAGCCTTCCTCTCCTCCTTACCCACCTACCAGCTCTCAGCATCCAGGGCCTATTGCACACGTCCACCCACATCTCTGTGCTTGTCTGGATGTGTGGCTGTGCATCCTACGGGGACATCTGTGGTGAGCGTGTGTCCGTGTATGCTGCACACATGTCCATGTGAGTCCACAGATGAGTAAGAACTTTCTGAGAGTCAGGGTTCTTGAATTCCACAGTGGGTGATCCAAGGGAAGCCATGAATCTGTGAAGAATTTGATTATTTACGCCTGGGGCTGGAAGAGGTGCCTCTCTGCCAAGGGAGAAGGAAATGAATGGGTGGGGTAACCTCCCCAAAGACCTTCTGTGTTTTTTTTTTTTTCCTTTTATTTCTTTATTTGACACACAGAGAGAGAGAGTGCATAAGCAGGAGGAAAGACGGAGGGAGAGGGAGACGCAGGCTCCCCACTGAGCAGGGAGCCCGATGCGAGGGCTTGATCCCAGGACCCTGGGATCATGATCTGAGCTGAAGGCAGACATTTAACCGACTGAATCCCCCAGGTGCCCCTGTCTTCTGTGCTTTCTGATCCCTGGTCAGCCAGGGCAGAAAGGGGATTATTATGTGGTTATCATCTGTAAACAACTTGAAATAGTCCTTGTTCCCAGGAACCCTACCCTTTGGTCTTGGGGATCACTTCCTAGGAAACAAATCATGGTGGGGGTAGGGGCCAGAGGTTTGAGATCAGGGTCTCCCTCTGCCACTATGCACAGGGAAGCCTCCAACGCCTTATATGTGCCACCTTGGGCAGTGTGCAAAGACACCAGGGAGAGCATTTTGGTTATCAGGAAATTAGAGTCTTTGTTCAGAACCAGGAAAAGAAAATCCAACACCCAAATCTAGGGGTTGAAGAAAAGAGAATTCAAGGGCTGTGGTACTGTGGTACGCTGTAGTGGCTTTGTTGTATCTTTTGGTTTTAGAGCTGCTGAAGCAATAACACGTAATGGCCTGAGCATTGCTGCCTCCCCGCGCCTGGGAAGTGGGATGACCTGAGGAGAAGCCAAGGGTGGCTAATGAGTCATTAAGAGTCTTTATCAAATTAGGATTATAATCCATCTCAACATGCGGAGGAAAATGTTTCAAATTATCTACTTTCTTAATTGCAACTCAAAGATTTGGCAGGAAATTATCATGAGAGATAACGTCTGGAAATTGACGGATTGTGCTGCTCTGTGCCTAAGCTTCCATGACTGCAGTCGCTGGAGAATTCACTCACACATACTTTTATGATTCTTGTACACACAAACACTCCTGCTCTACATACCAGTTTAGACAGACAGACAGATACACACGTGCACACAGACACACATAGTTACGTCTGAGCACAAGAGATCAAGCCATCAGCATTTATTAGGCAATCCACATAGGCTGAGGTGGCTACAAATGCTTAGAAATTGGGAAGGTAAGATACTAAAAAAAAAAAAAAAAATAGTCCTTGCATTTAAGATTTCCAAATCTGGTTGGGGAGCTAATGCATAAATATTTGAAGTCTAAGAACATGTACAAATGTACAAAGCAGTATTCAGGTGCATACTACTATAGTGGAGATGGGAGCCCACAGATTCAGCAGGACTTGAGTGTCCTGAATTAAGCCAAGTTTCTGCAATGGATGAGTTTTGACTTGAGTGTTGACGTTCCCGCTGTGCATTGTGATCACAGCCAATGGGGACGCAGGCAGAAGAAGGCGTGCTGAGTCTGTCGAGAGGACCTGTGGCCAAGAAGTGACACAGTGTGTTTGCAAAATCACCAGGGAAGGGTGGAGCTGGATGACGAACCCTGGTTTGGTTAGACAATGCAAGCTGACTCTTACTTGCCCCATTAAAGGCAGGAGAGATTTGAGCTTCACCTTATCCTTCCCACTCCTGCCCGGTCTCAGTGTGTCTGCCTGTAGAACAGGTGATCTGAAGACAGAGTTCGGCTTTCCTGCATCTCCCTTGCAAACCTGAGATCTCTGAGTTCAGGGATTTTTGCTTTACTCCTCTCTCTAGCCCAAGGACCTAGCAGGTGCCTGGCCAGCCTAGTCGCTGGACGGGAGTCCACGAGCTGGTACATTTCAAGAGGCTATCAGTGTACACATGCTGAATGAGTGAGCCGGAGAGGGAACATGTGCAGGAGAGTGTGAACGTCGATGTTTATGAAGAAGCAGGGCAGCATACTGGTTCTGAGCGTGGGTCCTGGAGGCAGCCTGCCTGAGTCCGCACACTTGTTACTTGGTGACAAGTTCCTCCCCTTATCTCAGCCTCATGTGGACACCATGGGAATGTGATTCGGCAGTGCCTCGTGAGCACTCAACTTGGAGTCTGGCACTGGACAAATCAATACATATCAGCTGCTATTATTGTTGGCACTTTTTTTTTTTTTTTTTTTTTTTTTTTTTTTTAAAGATTTTATTTATTTATTTGACAGAGAGAAATCACAAGTAGATGGAGAGGCAGGCAGAGAGAGAGAGAGGGAAGCAGGCTCCCTGCTGAGCAGAGAGCCCGATGCGGGACTCGATCCCAGGACCCTGAGATCATGACCTGAGCCGAAGGCAGCGGCTTAACCCACTGAGCCACCCAGGCGCCCTATTGTTGGCACTTTGTTTTGTTCTTCTGGCTAAGCAAACCATGCTCCCCATGCTGGTTGCATTGGGTTATCTTCTTCCTTCATTTGGTCACTCTTTCTCACCCTCCCCCTGCAGTGTGGTAAGACAGGACCGGCTTCTGCAGGCAGTGTGGCCTCCCCCCTTTCCAGGGTTGTTCTCAGCTCTCCGAGCCCTGCAGTCGTGCTGCTGTAAGTCTGGCTGCCAGAATGAAGTTGGGAGCGTGGCCTTGCAGAATCCCCAGCTCAGGGAGGCTTAGAGGTTGGAGGCAGCATCAGAGGCCACATATGCGGGTAGGGTTTATCCCTGGAGATGGGGAGGAGATGGTGCAGAGTATGAGCAGAAGGAGGCAGGGCAGTTCTGCGAAAGGAGGTGATGGCGAGGTGGTAAGAACGGGAACAGAGCCGAGGGTGAGCGCGGTGATGGCAGGAGATGACAACTGTGCGTGTGACGAGGTGGCTGAGGAGATGGGGGATGAGGCAGTAGAAGTGTTCAAGGGGAAGACCTCTTAGTTTTGGAGAAAACAAACATTTCAAAAGGCCACAGAACCCTGCGGGTGGAGGAAAGGTGGCCCTAGAACCTTCCACAGTCTGAGGGAGGAGGCACTGGGTGTCCTGCTGGTCTCCCCCCACTCTATCACCCCTCAGCAGCTCCTGTGTGGTGCTGCTGGGAAGCAGAGTAGATTGAAGAGCTGGTGAGCCAGAGTGATCTGTGATAAATGGTCAAGACCACAGCATCCAAACATAGTCTATACCAAGACAAAAAAGGAAGCCCAGAGGAGAAGCTTCAATAACAATAGAATGCAAGTCACATAGTAATTTAAAATTTTTTGGCAGCCCCATTAAAAGAAACAGAAAAAGTAAAAGTAAAAGAAACAGGTGAAAAGATTTTTAATAGCCTATCTTAATTTTAATTCAATGTATCCAAAATAGTATCAACTCAACACCTGATACATATAAAATAATTATTAATGAAATATTTTACATTCTTTCTTCTTTTTTTTTTTTTTTTTACACTAAGTCTTCTAAATCCATGATTACACTTGCGGCACATCTCAATTCGGACCCGCTGCATTTCAAGTGCTTAGCAGCTACTTGTGGCTAGTGGCTACTGTGTGTTGGGCGGCACAGGTTTGTACTTCACTTTGTCAAATTTCTGTGGCCAAACCCTTGGGATGCCATTTCCCACAAGTGGTTCTTTTTAGAAATCATCATAGCATTTTATAGTCTAAATAATCTCTTTCTCATTTTTGTCACCACAGTGGCTTTAGTACTGGACCCCTTGCTAGAAACTGAAAAGAGCTGCCGAATGGCTTAAAACACTTCTCTTTCCTTTCCTGCTTCCCACAGAGCCTCTCATCTGGAGTTGGAGCTGGGGAGCTCCCTTGAGAGAGAGGGTGAAAAAGTGAGTGTGTGGGGGTGGGGTGGGGGGGCAGTGCTTGAAGAAACTTCCAGTATGTACATCACTACCATGAGAAAGATGGATTTGGGTGTTTGTATTTTTTTTTTTTTTTGAAAGGCTATATTGCTCCTCTATTAGAGAAGCCAGTTAGAGTCACGACCCAATTAATTGCCTATCATGTGCCCAGAGGACAGGTTGCATCCCCCATACTCTAGAGGGTGGGAGTGAAATGGGGGAGTGGAAAGGCTGTCTCCAGGTCAAAAAAGTGAATCAGCTATGGGCAAGGAGCCTAGACATCCCAACTTCCAGCTCAGAGCAGAATCCTGGAGCCCCACCTTTTAGCAGATGCATTTTCTCATCATACAGGCCCCTCGGCTTGTCTCTAAGGGGTGTGCCTTGATGCATTTCATCAGGAACAGACTCTTCCTCACTTGGCCCTCTCGCGACCCCCCCCCCCCCAATACCACAGCCCCTCCTGGTTTCAGGGTCAGGAAGGAGGCCTTAGGAGAAGAGTAAGCACCCCCTTCCTCCCTTTTTTTGCTCCCATTATCTGTGTTTCCAGGCCTCAGAGCCTGTCACAGCATTCTCAGTAAACAATATCTCCCTTCCTCAGGCCAATTAAATAAGCACTATAATAAAGGCGCAGGCAAGTGCTGCCGAGGCCTGGGTAAGGGCTATTAAATCTAATGGCTCCATTTGTTAGAGGGCCTCCCATGTGCCGGGGACTGTGCTGAGCTCTGCCTTCATTATTTTATCTAATCTCCATGGGCTCGTGAGCTGGATACTATTATCATCCTCATTTCTTAAAGGCAGAAGCTGAGGCTTGGAGGGTGTCCGTGACTTCCCAGATACCTGGCTATCTTGTGACAGAGTGAAGATTCCAGCCAGTTCCATGTGACTCTAAAAGCTGGTGTTCTCTGCCTGGGGGTAGTGGTGGGGGGCAAAGACCTTCTGAAGAGAGGTAGTATTTCAGCTTAAGTCTTTTTTTTTCTTTTTTTTTTTTAAATCAGAAATGCTGGGATAAACCCAAGCATTTGTATTTTTATTTTATTTAAAGATTTTATTTATTTGACAGAGAGAAAGATCACAAGTAGGCAGAGAGGCAGGCAAAGAGAGAGGGGGAAGCAGGCTCCCCACTGAGCAGACAGCTCGATGCGGGGCTCGATCTCAGGACCCCGAGATCATGACCTGAGCCGAAGGCAGAGGCTCAACCCACTGAGCCACCCAGGCGCCCCTCAGCTTAAGTCTTAACAGCCCATGAGATCTTGGTGGGTAGGGAAGGAGGGAATTAAAAGTCAAGGCTGAGGAAAGAGTGTGAGCAGGCACAGGGAGGGCAGAGAGGGCACCGATGGTCCCCGCCTCCATGAGTACCAGGGCTAGCTGGAATGGAAGTGTCCAGAGCTCTCCATTACAGTGGGGCTTTCTTCTTTTTAATCGATAAACTTTGTATTTTCAGAGCAATTTTTGGTTCACAGCAAAATGAGCAGAAGGACAGAGATTTCCCAGGTACTTCCTGCCCCCTTCCTTGTACCATGCACAGCCTCCCCCAGTACCAACATCCCCTGCCAGTGTGGAATATTTTTTATAAAGAGCAAACTTATATCCGCACATCATTACCCATAGTCCATAGTTTACATGAAGATTCAGTCCTGGTGCTGTACATCCTGTGGATTTGGACAAATGTATAAGGACATGTATCCACCATTATGGTATCCTAGTGTACTTTGCTGCCCTAAAAACCTTCTGTGCTCTGCCTTTTCACCCCTCCCCTGCCCCACAACCCCGGCAACCACTGATCCTTTTACATCTCTGTAGTTTTGCTTTTTATGGAATGTCACATAGTTGGAATCATACATTAGACAGCCTTTTCAGATTGACTTCTTGCACTGAGGGATATGCATTTAAGGTCCCACCATGTCTTCTTCTGGCTTGGTAGCTCATTACTTTTTAGTGCTGAATAATTCTCATTATCTGGACATACCATAGTTTAGTTATCCACTCACCTACTGAAGGACATTTTGGTTGTTTGCAAGATCTGGTAATTATGAATAAAGCTGCAGGAAACATCTGTGTGCAGGTTTTTGTGTGGGTTTAAGTTTTAAATTCATTTGGGTAAATACCAAGGAGTAGAATTGCTGTATATGGTAAGAGTATGTTAAGTTTTGTAAGAAACTGCTGCAGTGTCTTCCAAAGTAGCTCTATCATTTTGTATTCCCACCAGCAATGAATGAGAGTTCGTTCTGCTCCGTGTCCTCACCAACATTTGGTGTTGTCGGTGTTTTGGACTTTGGCCATTCTAATAGGCATTAGTGATACCTTATTCTTTTATTCTGCAGTTCCCTAATGACAAATGATGCAGAGAATTGTTTTACGTG
Organism: Mustela erminea; assembly: GCF_009829155.1. Lineage (NCBI taxonomy): Eukaryota > Metazoa > Chordata > Mammalia > Carnivora > Mustelidae > Mustela > Mustela erminea. Next base: position 20,503,766 of record NC_045622.1, read on the forward strand.
CTTACTTGCTGTCTCTATCTTCTTTGGTGAGTTGTCTGTTCAGACCTTTTGCCCATTTTAAAATTGGGTTGTTCATTTACTTAATGTTGAATTTTATGAGTTCTTTATATCTTTTTGAATAACAGGCCTTTATCAGATGTGTCTTTTTTTTTTTTAAGATTTTATTTATTTATTTGACAGAGATCACAAGTAGGCAGAGTCAGGCAGAGAGAGAGGAGGAAGCAGGCTCCCTGCTGAGCTGAGAGCCCGATGTGGGACTCGATCCCAGGATCCTGGGATCATGACCTGAGCCGAAGGCAGAGGCTTTAACCCACTGAGCCACCCAGGCGCCCCCAGATGTGTCTTTTGTAGATATTTTTCCCCGTTCTGCTGCTTGTCTTCTCATTCTCCTCATACAGCAGCTTTTAAAACAGATTCCTAGGCCCTTATCCAGATCAACTTTCTCCAAGAATTTGAAACCAGGAACCCAGCTCCATAAAGGCTCTTATGCAGGAAGTCCATGGGCTAACACTGGGAGCCACTGAAGGTGATGATGGGGAGGTGAAGGAAGGGATACAGATAAGCCTGGAAGGTAGATCAGGGCCAGATAAGGAGGTGGAACTTGGATGCTGTGCTAAAGAATGTGGCATTTGGGGTGCCTGGGTGGCTCAGTGGGTTAAAGCTTCTGCCTTCAGCTTGGGTCATGATCTCAGTGTCCTGGGATTGAGCCCCACACTGGGCTTTCTGCTTAGTGGGGAGCCTGCTTCCCCCTTTTTCTCTGCCTGCCTCTCTGCCTACTTGCGATCTCTGTCTGTCAAATAAATAAAATTTTTTTTTTTTAAAGATTTTATTTATTTATTTATTTGACAGAGAGAAATCACAAGTAGACAGAGAGGCAGGCAGAGAGAGAGAGAGAGAGAGAGAGAGGGAAGCAGGCTCCCTGCTGAGCAGAGAGCCCGATGCGGGACTCGATCCCAGGACCCTGAGATCATGACCTGAGCCGAAGGCAGCGGCTTAACCCACTGAGCCACCCAGGCACCCTCAAATAAATAAAATTTTTAAAAAAATCTTTTAAAAAAGAATGTGGCATTCAAGTCCCTTCTTTTAATTATGAGGTCCAATAAACATTTTAAGCTAAATCTTATAGACGATGGTTTCTTGAGGGAATACCAAGTTGTGATCAAACCTTTGTTTTAGGAGGAACAATCTGGTGTTAGAGTATAGGAAGTACCGGGGATATTGGTAGCATTAGACCCAATTAGGGAATCATCAAAATATTCATATAACAGGTGACTGGTGATAAGTCACTCAACTGGGCTGTGGCAGTGATGGAGAAATAAGTCCCATTCAATTCGACTTACAGGTACCTTTTTAATATTTTTGTGACTAAGCACTAGATCAAGGTTCTAAGGATTCTAAGATGAAATAGGTATTGTTCCCATCCTCAAAAAACTCACAATCAAGATTGACCAAAAACAACTAACTTGAGAATAGAGGGAACAGGTGTGTGGAACTGAGTTGTGTACCCCCCCACCCCGCACCCCCCATTCAGAACAAGATTCACATGTTGAAGCTCTAACTCCCACTGTGACTATATTTGGAGATAGGGGCTTTAAAGAGGTAGTGAAAGTTAAATGAAGTCATAAGAGGGGGTCCCGAATCCAGTAGGAATGGTGCACTTAAAAGAAGAGAAAGACATCAGAAATCGCTTTCTCCCTCTGGCCATATAAGGACACACCAAGAAGGTGCCACTGCAAGCCAGGAAGAGAAGTGTCACCAGGAACCAGTCCTTGCAGCACCTTGATCTTGGACTTCCAGTCTCCAGAACGGTGAGAAAATAAACGTCTGTTGTTCGGGCCATTTGTCTTGTGGAACTTTGTTATGGTGGCCTGAGCAGACTAATACAGACAAATTTAAATTTTATTCGCAGGCTGATAATGACAGGACTCAGGCCATTTACTGTAGATGTCTGCAGCTCAGAGGGGACAATCTGCGCTGGTGTGAATTGCTTATCCTAAAAACAAATCATTTGTGGACAGAGTGAGAAAAGGGCCCAGAACCAAGCTGTAGGGACACCCAACATTTAAGAGTGATGACGGGGTTTCGGAGGAACTCCTGTTTGCTCACAATGTTGATGTGCAGGTGACTACATGACATGTGTGCCCCTCTCCATCCTCTTTTATCCTCAGAAGGATGATGGTGGATAGACTGTAGAGTATGCGAAGTGCATTCTACAGACTTAATTTCCACTCTGTCCCTTCGTGACTTGCTGACAGAGCCAACATTTAGATATGGAATTCCTGGAATTTGACGTGTTGTTCAGTCATGCGTTCAGTAAATATTCACTAGCTCGGGTCGTCTGTTGGATTCTTGTATTATTACCGTTTAATGTTTTATGTAATGGTGCTTTGCCTTCTTCAGTAGAAAGAAAGCTCCTTGAGGACAGGAACTGTGACTTGAATTTCTTTGCTTCTGTTCTTCAACCTTACCTTGGGCGCACAGCTGAATTTCCAGTGTGTGCAGGACAGCCATTTACTTCGAGTGATTATGGGAAGGATGGTTACATTTAGGTAATCATTTTTTAAGCTTTTGCAAATTACAAATGTAGTGAAAGCAGGATACATTTATTTTAAATTACAATGTACAGTTTAAGGCATCAAAAGGGCATTAGTAGGAATCACGGTATTTTAAAAGACTCCAAAAATTAACAGCTCATGGCAATGGATCTGTATCAAGAAAGAGTTGGGCACAGAACTAGATTTCAGGAAATGAGGGGTGTGACAAGTGTGACTCAGTGATGCATGGCTGTTGCCTGCAGTCCTATTTATGGCTCACTGACACCTCTCTGATGGGGTTAAGTATTTGCATTCAGCCCGATTCTCCCCTCTGACTCTGCAGGTTACAGCAACTCACTAGGAGCCCTGAGAAAGAGAAAAAACCTTCCCTCCAGGGGTCCTGGGCAGGGGCAAAGGGATCTCCCCTCCCCCTCCTGCATCCGAAGAGGGCTTCCCTCTGAGAGTTTATGGCAGCCTGACCTCCAGCCTCTGGGTTGGAGAATCTGGCCGCTTCTGTACTACATAAAAAGGGCAAGTGCATTCATTATTATTATATTATTATACAATGTATAATATATAATAGCGATTATGCTGTCAGCAGCCAGAGTCTCTGACCACAGATCAGAGGCTGGGGTGACATAAATCCACCTAGTGAAGTCTTTGGAGGTTCCACGTGAAGGTGAGAGCATTCAACTCCATCTATAAAGAGGGCTCTCAGTGAAGGCTTTCTTTCACAAGCAACTTTGGTGGTTGAATTTGGGGGGTACTGGGGAAATCTGGACAAAGAGCACCTAGTGTATCTGGGATAGGATGTGGAAAAGGTCTCAGCTGCCTCCTCGGAGCCATGGAATGCTACTAGCTCTCATCCGTGCTCGGGATGGAGCCAGATGAAGAGCGACCCAGAGGCCTGCAAAGAGGGAAGGGGCAGCCTTCAACTTCTTGGGTCAGATTCTTTACTGAAAACCTGGCCTGCTTGGGTTTCACTTTCTGCTTTCCTTGCTCACATCAGTGTCTTTGTCTAGGCTTTATCCAGGCCCCCTGCCTGCTCTGGGGTCAGAGGATCAATCGCTGCCTGACTGTGGCTTAACCGGCTCCTCTATGGGGAGCAAGGAGCGAATGTCAAGGGGGAAGGGGTTCTCTTTTCCCTTTATGCCGAGGGCCATGTGCTAAGTTGTGGAAGCAAGCAAGCCCGCATCTGTAGGTGGCTGGGTGCCTACGCCTGGCACTTGGTAGGACTGTAATATTTTCGGGATGAAAGAAAGCACATGTATGACCATGCAAGCTTGCACTGGTCTTCTTAGAGGGCACCCGTGTGAATTTCCTCCCTGAAGTAGAAGGAAGCCACCCTAGCAGGCCCAGGCTGAAACAGCCCTGCTGGTCGTTCCCTTTATATTACACCACCGGACCCCCAGAACTCTGGGACTTTTTAAAATGAAAATAGCAGTGGCTTAGAATAGGCTTGCCAGGCATTTGCAAAGAGGTGATTTACTGACAAAGCCTCTACACCCTTTTATCTCTCCTGCTGCCCCACCCCATTACAGTCTCCCCCTCGGTGAGCCAAACGCCCCAGGAAGCCCACAGCAGAAAAAGCTCTTGAGAATAGGAATAACTAACCAGAGTGTCATCTGAGCACCTTTTCTGGGGCCAGGGTAATGAGAATTATTCAAATGCAATCATAAAAATGAGGCCATCAGGCAGGAATGGGGTGGGGGTGGGGGGGAGAAGGAGTGGTGGTGGAGGGAAGGATTCCTCGCCAGCTTTAAGTTTCATGATTTCGGGGGAGCTCTCTCGGGGTGCACGGAATTTCCCCTCCTCGCCATCCCCCGAGCCCAGGAGGTGGTGCCGGTCGGCCTCGGTGGTGTGCAGAGAGGACGTGGCGTGGGGGTGGTGTGGATGTCCCCCGTTCCGAGGGGGTCCTCCGCGTCCCGCCGTCCGCGGCGGGCTCGCCGTCCGCGGCTTCCTCTCCAGCGCGGTTCTGCCTCCCGCCAGCAGGAGCGGGCCCGCGCCGACGTCTCAGAAAAGCCTCCAGTAGAGGGAGACACTCCAGCTGCGGCTCCGACTTGGAAGCGCCGGGCCGGGAGTGGGTGGGGGCGAGGGGGGTGGGGAGAGAGGGGGAGTGGGGCGAGGGGAGGTGTGTGAGGGGGGGGGCTCCGGGGGGCGGGTCCCTGTGCCGCTGACGTCCCGAGCAGTGCTGGGAAGTATAGGCTGTGTTGTCACGCCGGTGTCAGTCTGATGAAGATTGGCATCAGGTAAGCTGTCATTCATTTCCATGTCAGAGACGCTTTTGCAGGCGGCGGCGGCGCGGCGGCGGCGGCGGCGGCTGCTGCTGCTGCGGGCGGCTGCCTCAGAGCGCGTGTGTTTTATTCCAGTCCCCAAGCCAGAGTATTATTCATTGCGACAGGGCAAGGAGGAGAGAGGGAGAGAGGGAGGCAGCAGGGAGGAGAGAGAGGGAGGCAGCAGGGAGGAGGGAGGCAGGGAGCAGAGAGGGACGGCGGGAGCGTGCAGAGAGAAGCTGGGGAAGCGCCGGGAGAGCGCGGAGCGAAGCAGCGCGAGTGGCGCCGAGGCCGGGGAAGGAGGCGGCCGGAGCCGCGCGGCCCGCCCGAGCCCCGGCCCGGCCCGCGCGCAGCCCAGCCGCCGCCGCCGCCGCCTCCTCGCCCCGCTCGGGCCCGTGGCCGAGCGCGCATTGTCCGCGGGTGTGAGGAGCGGGGTTGCGTACTCGGACGGCCGCGGGCCCGAGACACCGTAGCGGGCGGGCGGGGAGCGGTGCGCCGCTAGAGCCGGGGGGCCCGAGAGTAGGGACGGGCGCGCGGGCCGGAGCCCGGCTGCAGAAGGCTCGGGGCTGGGCGCTCCGCGGGCGAGGCGGGGAACCGCGGGCCGGCTCTACGTTCGCCTGCTCCCGGCTTCGGGCGCCCTTTGGGCGGGCGCTTGCTCGGCGCCACTGGCCTGGAGCTGCCTTATGGGCGGCTGCGAGCAGGGGCAGCCCCAGCCTCAGTCCGGGTGACCCGAGCGGAGGAGCCGCGGCCGCGTCCCGCCCGGCCTGGGGAGCCAGGGCGAGTGGGATTTTGCAGGCGGATCGGTGGGGACAGCGGAACTCAAGCTCTGAGTTAGGGCAACCGGGCTCCCATGGGCCACGCTCAGAGACCCTCGCCCCGGGAGAAGCGATTTGTAGGGTAACTGGCTTTCCGCGGATTGTTGGGAGTCTTTGGCGAGGTCGGGGAGGCGTAGGGGCCCAAGGCGAGGTTTGGGAATCGGGAGCCCTCCTGGCCCGAGAACAAGGACACGAGTACGTAAAAGGGGGGACGGAAAGCGCCCAAGAGACGTGAGCTGGGGGGGATGGGGCAGAGTCCCGAGTCTGCCGCGCAAAGTTTGCGTTTCTTTCGGGTTGGGCGAGCGGGACTCTCCTGACTCCCGAACCCGAGGAAGAAACGAGCGAAGCGGGAGGTCTTTTCCGGGGGCTCTGGGCGAGAGAGCCCAGGGTTCTTGAGCGGTGGGGACACGGGCTAGGAATGGCAGTGGGGCGGGGTGGGGGGGTTGGCTGGTGGTGGTGCAGCAGCCCTGAATTAGGGCTGGGCTTTAGGGACACGCTCGAGTTTGGGTTGTAGGATTCAGGCTGTTTTCAGAAGCGGGACTGAAGGGCTGCTGAGTAGCTTAGGGATCGGATCTACACCCCTGGCCAGAGCAGGGGGCAGGAGATAGGAGCTGGGGGCCTGGGGTTACCTCTGAGGCTGGACTCGGCGGAACGGGTGGTGTTTTTAGTATTTTGCCACGGGATCGCGGCTTTTTATTGGGATTGAAATTTGGGGAGGGTCGCGTGAGCGGTTCCCCATGCTCCGTGGGCGGAAAAACATCTAGGCAGGCGATGAAAATAGTTGATCCGAGCCATGGCAGACAAGCCCCGAATTTCTGCTGCTTCTCCCCGAAAGTGGATCTGGAGCAGAGGACTTGAGGCGCGCTGGACCCGGTGCTAGGAGAAAGATTCCAGGAAGCGGACAAATCGAAGAGACGTCTGGGTGAAGCTACAGGGCAGCCTCGCAGGACTCGGAGTGGATCCGAGAACCGACCTTGGTGGTTCTGCGGGCTCTGAAAGCCACTTGGGGGGCTGCGGGCACAGCGCGGCGGGCGGATACGGGTGGCCCGCAGGGACCGAGGCCTGCTCAGGGGGCGCTAGCTGCGCGGTGCCGCATCGCGCCCGGGGAGTCCGGGCTGCGGCCGAGGGCAAGGAGGGCTCGAACTCCAGCGTCCTGGTCGGAGCCGCCGGCTCTAGATCCGCAGGCGCTGCCTGTGCTTCCTTCGCCCGCGGCGCGGCCGGGAGCCCATAAGCCAGGCGGCCTGGGTGCTCAGCCTGGGAGACGGGGGCGCTCTGGGTCTTCTGCCCTCACCCCCACTTGTCTCGGGACTTCTCTAGCGTGTTGACTTTTCGGATTTCGAGTGCTCTCCAACTGGTGGAAGCCAAAAGCTTCACATTTTAGGCAGATCTAGGCGACCCTCCCTTCTCCAAAGCTGAGGAAATGATGGTATTCAAACACACGCTATATTACGCAAAGCCCTAGCCCCTAGCCCTCTCTCCTACCCTGTCATTACGGCCTTCCAGAGGCCTCACAGCCTTAGAGAGAGGGAAGGGCGCCTCCTGTCCCTGGACTCGTGGTCTCCCACTGGAGCTGCACCCCGCAACCGCACTCTATCCTCATGGCTCAGGCCTAGCTCGGCTGGTGGGAGAGAAGTCCCAACCCGAGAGGGAGGTTATCCCTCTGGCCAACTAGGGAAGCGAAGTGTGTAAGGGTCTGTACGAGAGGAAGATTTGAAATTTCCTTTTTGCAATCGTGAGCGCATGGTCCCAGCCTTCCGCGCCCCTCGCACCCCTCGCTCAGGCAGCCAGTCGGCGCTTCCGGGACTCAGAAGACGCTAGATCAACGAGTGGCCGCCGGGGCCCAGGCCCTCGCTACTGCCCGGCAGGCGGTGGAGCTCCAAGGCTGTTTTTTTGCAGGCTCGGCATTCGTGAGCTCTCCTGCCGGGAGCCGGAGGGCGGGAGGGAGCCATGACCCCACGGAGACTCCCCAGTCACCGCCTCCCCTTTGTGAGCTCGAAAGGCATGAAAGCCCAGAGAAAGAGAAGCTGCTCAGAATAAGGGGCAGGGGGTTACTGGAGGGAGATGGGCCCAGCCACTGCTCACAGTAAAAGGCCTCGTGCAAATTGCACTGAAGGGTACCCAACTTGAGACTGGCTGTTTTATGATCCTTTCTGGGAGTTTACTGCGCCATGCTTTTAAGTCTGTAGATTGCTTTAAGTTAATGAAAGTGCTGCTTTCAAAAGGGGCTTTTATGTGCTGCGGTGGCAAGGCCAGTACCTCCCCTTTACTCTTCCAAAATGGGTCTGTTTAAAAAGAAGTAGGCTCCTGGAGTTCCCACATGGACAGAGCTTGGGGGAGGACGCCATGTGACAATGGGGAGTAATAAAAAATCAATGTCCAAGTAATTCAGAAAGAGGAGTTTACTTCTTTCCCAGTCCAGGGTCACCTGTGCCGTCTGATACTGCCTTTTGGACTTCCACTGAGTCTGACTTTAAGTGCCCCTTACACCCTGTCTCAGCACCGCTTTATGTAGGCCTGACCCTGTTCAATTAAACTCCAACTGGATTTCAGGATTTCAACTGGCTGCCAATTCAAGCTGCAACTAAAATATTTACTTGTGGCTGGGGGGAGGGGCTTTGCCTTGCATTTAGTAAGACAGATGTGTTAAAATGTCAGGGAGAAAGGCTGGGAACCTTGAGAAGAAACATGGAAGGCTATTTTTCAGCGCTTTCCCCCTTTTCAATCTCTTTGGCACAAAAGGTGAGAGGACAAGGTTTTTGACTAGGTCCTAACACAGAAACTGCAGTGGGGCTGGGCTGTGGCTTTGACCGCATGTCATAACCATTTAAACTGTGGTTAGTTGTTCAAAGCTCAAAGCTTCTCCAAGCTGGGTTTCATTAACTCTACACCAGTTGCCTGGAAGTTCAGTAGCAATAAATTGTATAAACACATTTGAAGTAAGTTAGTGATGAAATAAGGAGAATTACTGTCTTGTGAGTGGAGAATCCTGAATTCATGGAGTTTTAACTTAACTGGAAACATACCTCCTCTCCCTTGGCCTTGATGTTTATGGGTGCACCAGAGTGTGTGTTAAATTTCTGTCTGCCATGTCCATCTTCAACCTGGGACTGTAACTCATTAGGGACCAAGGCATGCCTAGAAAGCAAAAGGCTGGGTTTTAAAGGGGGCTCCATTAGCCTGGTTTAGAAACCAAACCAAACCCATCAACCTGACTTCCTTACCCTGGGTGAATGCAACATAAACAGCCGCAGAGCAGGCCAAATTAGATTTTTAAACGTTAGCGGCTTAATAATACTGTGTTGTTAGCAATTGAATTTGTTTTTATTAAAGAAACAACCTATAAAATTTATAGGATTCCAACATATTGCAAGATTTCCTTGCTAATAGTGCCCCCCCCCGAAATTCTATCTCCAATTTCAGACTTTTGTTCCTGATTTATTTAATTTAAAGCACATTTTCTAAATTAGTTCGGGGAAGGTGAGAAATGCTGTTATAAGTTTTCCTTTTTCTGATGCTGTGTGGCACAAGGACTGCGATGCTGCAAGATATATATAAACGTGTGATGCAATTGCACGCGGAGCCAAGTGTCTGGATCACACAAGATGCAGATCGGAGTGTGGAGAGGGCGGAGCGATGCCACGGAGGAAAAGCAGAGGAAGTTATACGGAAAATGAAATCATCGTGAGCCACCGGCAGCCTTGGTTCTAGCCAACACACCATGCTTTGTATAAAAACACTTCACATGCGATCTGTGACTTCTTGAAGATTGAATTATATTGAGAAGCAGAATTCAGAGGGAGTAGCTGCCCTGGCTGGGTTCTGGCCAGGCTGCATGGCCAGGCTTGTTGCGATGGGGATCTGCTAATTTAATTAAATCTAATACCTGGTGGGAAAGGGAGGAAGGAGATAATCAAGGTTGGCAGGTCAGCATGCTGAGCTAGTGTTTAAGCCGAAAATGGGGGGGGGGGGGTTGGCGGTTTTCTGCTTTGTTACTGTCTGGCTGCATGACTCCTGCGGGTCCCCTAGCTTCTGGATCTTGGTTTCTTCATCTGTAAAGTGGAATGTATCACAGGAATCCCTTGTTAGGCCAGGAGGGGCGAATCTCGAATGACTCCCTGACTCCCACCGTGGGTGTGCTCTAAATAATAAAGGAAACGAAGAGGGGCTTCTGAGCAGCAGTCACATTCTTCCCTGTGTTTTCCTTCCCTGCCTGATCCAGAGCCTTTCCCCCGAAATTCTCAGGAGTTCTGAGACTGAGGGCGAAAGGGCCAATTGCCCGCTTTTCTTTATATCCTAGAATTTGAAAATCCCACTGCGATCCCCAAGCCCACCTGCACTTCATCAGGAGGGGCAGTTAAGTTGGGGGAACGAGCGGGGCTTCTCCCCGGTGGTGCTACCTGGAAGAGCTTCCAAGCATCCGATAAAACACAGAATCTGACTTATTGGACATCCAGCCCCTTCCCTTTGTGCCAGCGGAAAGAAGAGGCCTGAGCTTGGACTGGTGTGTGACATCTGGTCAAGCTGGGGGGATGGGCGCCGGTCCGGAGCTAGCCGCAGCTTGAACCTCACTTAGCAGTCTCCATGCTGGCAGATCAAAGCAGATTGTGGGCCAGAAAGCCCAAGAAGTTACACCCAGCACTTACACAAAAGTGTATCCGTACTTTGAGTCTCCTCCTCTTCTCATGCCTGATATTTCAATGCTAGCCTTGATACTGGAGACGTGGCTCCAGCGGAATGCCTGCCTTTAATTCTCCCTCGTCCGTGGGGACGTCTTGGGGCAATTTTTTCCTCCACACATCCTCCTCCAGCGGTCTTGAGCAACATCGTCGTCTCCGTTCTGATTGGGGGTGAGAGCAGGGAGACGCAGGGTGGAGGTAGAGGGAGCAACAGTTTTGCTAAGGAAATGCACACGAGTTTGGAAGGCACAGTCCTTCTCCCAGAGCTGGAGCTTTCGCTCCTTCCAGAACCCCCAGGAGTCAGGGAGGAGCAAGCCCTCGGGCAGCTCAGGAAGAGCTCGCTGCTGCAAACGTGCTGTCTTCAGGGGGATCTGCTGTTTGGCTTGGATGCCTCACCGCAGGCCCTGCCTGACTGGGTTTCTAATTACAAGAAGGCCGTTTCTGCTAAGACCTATCTCACTAAAAACACATCCCTGTGTGTAATAAGAAACCCTAAACCAGGCAGGATATTTTAAAACTGAAGCAATGAAGATTAGATTAAGTCTCCACCAAACAGCTTCGTTCTCATATTATTTTTGGCTGGAATGTGGAGAAAAGCAGCTGGCCCTGGGGCCCGGGGCAGGATCTTTTGAGGGTTCGGATGGGGCTGGAGTGGGTGGTGGTACTGCTAGTTTCTCTGCTTAATAGGAAGGTGGCCAATTTCAGTACAGCTCAGGCAAGGCAGTGGGGGTAATCCAGTGTGGGATGAGGGAACCCCCAGGGTTGGCAGAGGTCAGATCCGCCCGAGCGGCCTCAGAATCAGTGGGTCACAGAGCACCGAGAACACTTTTAAATTCCCCCACTTCCTTAAGATCTTGTCTTTTGTGTTCAGCCCATACTCTCCCTCCCAGTCCTATCCTAGGCCTAATAAACCCACCCATTCTCCACGTGGCCTTTGAAGGAACTTTGGGTTCTTTGGGTACTTTTCTGGTTGGAGAGAAGGAACAAATCGTTGCCCAAGTTTCCTGGAAATAAAGCCTAGGAACCTGACTTCACAAGTCCTTTTCCTGTCCTGCCGGGGAGAGACAGCATGGTCTTCATTCATTCCTTTGTTCCTTGGTCCAGCAAATAGTTATAGCAAGTCTCCTGTATGTAAGCCTGGTACAGTTCTAGACATTGAGACTACAAGCCACAACGCCAAACAGGACAAAAGCATGTAGCCACAACGTCCCTGTCTTCCAGGAGCTTGCCGGCTGTGCAAAGAGTGCCAAGTATGGGCTTAGCCTCAGATAAAACTGTCCTGAGAACCTAGCTCTCTTAGTTTCTAATTGAAAGAATTTAGACATGTTACTTAACATTTGTGATCTAGCTTTTCCACCCGTAAAGGGAGAAATAAAAGTATAAAGCTCAAAGAATTGCGGAGAGAGCATTTGTAAAGTGTCTCTCATACAGCTGAGACTCAATCAGGCTCCTCTCCCTCCCCATGTTATTTTGGGCAGGGGATCCAGTCGGTGGCTTACCCAGCTTCCCCGGGTGTGTGGCCTGGGGCCTTTCACGGGTCCCTGGCACCATCAACAGCTGTTGGACAGCCAGTCACACTGTGGCCTGGCGCTGCCCGCTGCATGCTGACCCCCGCCAGGGCCAAGGTGGAAGCAGACATACAGACTCTGTCCTCAGGCAATGGGCAGTTTGCGGGTGGACACACTCAACCTAGAAATACCCAAGGGGTGACACACGGATGCACGGTGGCGCCGCGAAAATGGGCACGAATCAGCTGTTGGAGCAAAGGAAGCACAAGTGGGATAGGGTGCTGCTGAGTGTGTGGAGGAGAGCTCTCAACAGGGTCAGTGCAAGGGTGGGGGTGAGCTCTGGCCAGGCAGGGCTGGAGGGGGAGGGTGGAACTCGAGACCCTGCAGGTCACAGGGCTCATAGGGATTGCTGGGGGCCAACCTGAACTAGAGTGAGAAGGTCAGCTCCTCCCTAGGCACATCAGGGAGTCAAGTGGGCCACCACTGCCTCTTGGGCTTCCTGGGGTGGTGACTGAGGGATTTTTCCCGTTGGCTTCTCAATGCATAGAACTTAGGTTAATGACTCTGCATGAAGCAAACCGACTAATTCCATTCCTGACTACAACAGAACTCTCTTGCCCACCATCCCTGCTTTTCCTAAGCTAAGTGAGTAGAGATTTTAAGTCCATACCTGGGTCTCTCAGGGTCTGTGAAGCTGACCCACATCAGAGTGGTTGGGATGGTGGTGAGAATCACAATTTGAACTTGGGAGTTGGAGCATGGTGGATTCTGCTCTAGACCTGGCCCCTGCCTGGCTGTGTGACTTTCAACAAGTGACTGACCTCTGGGTGTCAGTTTCCTCACTTATCCAATGAGGAACTTGACTTCGTTCTCATAGGTCCCCTTCAGCCCAAAGTTCCATGAATCTCTGTTTCCTCCCAACCCGATTGCTTCGTGATTACTCAGTCATTGAAACCACCAAGCCACCAACCCAGCAGCAAAGGCACACACTGGGAGGCCTTGGGCCCCGAATTGCCCTTGTGTTGTTGGGTCTCAAGACAGCAGAGGGTATTGGCTTTGACTTGCCTGATTGCCTTCCTGGGCAAATGAATGGGTCCTAGCAATAGCAGTGGGCATGAGGGCAGACTTTCTGTCTGAAGACTCACTGGCCTCTTCATCAAGAGCAACACTTCTTTTGTCAAGATAGTGTGGTGTTGGGAGAAGAAACACAAGCTTTGGAGTCATATTCTGGGTTCTCACCCTGGTTCTACTACTGCTAAGCTTTGTGTCTTTGGAACCTCACTTAAGCTCTCTGAGCCTCTGTTTTCTTGGAGATATGGTTAGGAACATAATAATACAAAGCACATAGGAATGCTATGAAAACTCTGGAACAGAGTATCTGAAAGTGCTAGGCACATGGTAAGCTCATGGCACACATTAATTTTCTTTCCTAATAAAGCCCTTCCCCAGACACACTCTCATTTAATCCTCTCAACCTCAAGAAGCAGCTGGAATGGACATTTTTATATCATTTGACAGTGAGAGGAGCTGGGGCTGAGAGAGTGGCTATGGGGGTGGGGTCCAGGAAGGGACGGTGGATATCTCCACCTTCACATTAAATAGGGTGGCCCAGGTCTAACTTTTACAACAGGGCTCCATTCTTTAGGCTCTTGGAGACAAAGCAAGCACCTTGGAGTTCTGAGAGCTGCTTGGGCCCAAGCTCCACTTATTCCTCTCCTGAGAATCTCTTTAAAGGAACCAGCAGAACCCATCGTCTTTGTTACCCGTATCTTTGTTTGGCCAACTCTGGGAAGAGCTACCAGCTGTTATGGAAACCAACACCTAGATGATGATCTGTATTTTTACTTCTACAAGCCTTCACTTACAGGCAGGGCTGGGCTGGCCAGCACAGGGGGAGGGGGTAGATTTAGAGGTTGGGGGTATAGTGATGGCAGTGGATACGGGTGTCAGAGTGCAAGGCAGCCCAAGTTGTAAGCCTCCAGGAGTGATAAGAATGGAGGCTCACACTGTGGTCCTCTGACTTGCAATCCTGACAGACACTAAGGGACATTGAGCTCATTGGTCGTAGGGCTTGCTAACTCTGTTTATGTGTGGAATCAGGGGTAGCAGTGTGGGTCTGTGGTAGAAGCGGGGGGAGGGAGCCCCATCCCCAGAGGTTCATCTGTTTTCGCTCTGACAGCCCATTGTCACTGAGTGATACTCTGTACCCGGGTCTATGTTAAGCCTTGGGAGTACGGGATTGTTCTTGCCCTTTCTCAGGTGAGGCCAAACTCAGTGTGGATTGTGGTTCCAGTTCCAGGCCAGAGGCCCAGAGAGGCCCAGAGAGGCTCCTGGGTATGCGCAGGGCCCCGTGGTGACAGGTGCTTGTTCTCACTGCTGAGCCCTCCCTGGTGATTCATCTGTCCATCAGCAAGCATGAGCTGAGCCCACTGTTTAATGAATGCCCGGTAGCATGCTGCATTGGAATCCAGGCCTTTTTCTCCAGGAGTTATACGATCGTACTGCAGAGCCCAGACAGATTCATGTCAGGCTGGAGATAAGCTGTGTGACCTTTGACATGTCTCTTAATATCTTTGGTTCTTAGCCTCTCATTTTATACAACGAGGAAGTTACACGAGATGGTTTTTAAAGCCCCTTCTGGGTCTACTATTTATGACCCTATGGGCTCTAAATGCTAAAATGAGTGGTCCAGACCCCTGGGCACCATGTGTCTGGAGAAGGTAGTGGGACACCAAGGGACATTTAGCCCATTATTGGTAGGACCTGTCTAACTCTGGGTGAGGGGAATGGAAAGGAGTAGATGGAACAGCTGTTGGGCCTCACCAGTTTGGTTGTGGAGACTGGAAGAGCTCCTGCTGGCAGGCCTTCTGAGATCTTTAGTCTACAGGGAGACCACAGGGAGAGAAATCAAGCAGGAGAGCCCAGTAATATGGAAGCTCAAGTGTGCTGCTCTCCCATGGCCTGTGTTTAAGTGGCGGTCTTGCCCTGCTGCCATGTGGAGAGCCCCTCTCCCAGCTCTGGGAGCAGAGAGCCAGACTCACAGTGGGGCAGTAGTCCCCTGGGGCACTCCTCACTTGTGTTTGATCTGGAGGAAAGCCAAGGAGCTGGATGGGATTCCCCCAGCCATCCCTGGAGACTGTTCCCAGGGAAAGTGACTTGTTCCTTGCACTGGCACAGCTCTCGTTGGTAAGGCACCCCAATACATTAGAGCCTCTTAGTGACAATGAGATGGGGAACGGCTACCTCCTGCTGACTTCCAAATTGCTAGGAAGGCCGCTTTCCAGCTGGACATCTGGTCTCCTGGAATACTTTTCAAAGCCATCTCCATTGGCTCTGGAAGGGGAGACGGAAGAACTTCGTTCCCAGGCTGTACTCTGGGGAGTGCCATTAGCTGCTGGCAAGGAGGAAGGGAACTTCCTTGGCATTCTTTTGCACAGAATCGTGGTGTGGACGTCCCTGCCTGAGCATGGCAGAACCGGACTCTTCTGTAGAGGAGGGAGATGGGTTGCCACAGCTAGCTTGTAGATCATGGAAGAAGAAGAATTTTTCCTGAATCCCATGATTTTGGGGTAGCTGTGCAAAGCCACAGACTGGGGGTTCCTTCACCACGTGCTGGGAGCTCTCACCTTTTGATCTAGTCATCACCATGGACATAAGAAAGGAAGCAAGCCTCAGGGCAGGTTAAGAGAGAGACTCTGCTCAGGGTCACAGAGCTGGCTCAGTGTCACTCTGGATGGGGAATCTTCCTAGCCCAGCGTGCTGTCTGCTCTAGGGAGTTGCATGTTTCCGGAGTAGTTTCTGGATTCCAGGCCGCTTGCTTTCTCCATCTCCCTCCTACCCGCACAGGCCCTGCTCCAGTGCATGTGTAGTTCAGTGTGAGATCTAGGGCTGGGCCCGGCCGGGTAGGTCATGGGTAGTGCGCTTGTGGTGTGGCAGGAAGGGTGTCTGAGGCAGGACAGTGTGGAACAAGCCAAAGGCTGGGTTTGAGCCTTGACTCAATCATGTTTACTGTGTGACCTTAAAAGCTGGCCCCACTTTCCTCATCAGCTAAGTGGTGGTGATAATGCATCTGTCAGGGCTGTGGAAAGGACCAAATGAGTTAATGTATGTGGATGTGTTGTGCCTATTTCATAAACATAAATAAAAGCGCCCACACAGTGCCTCACATGTAATATGTGGGGGAGAAAATTGGTTGGCAAAGATTCTATGTTTCTTATTAGTTTAGAGCGAAGCATTCACGCCGATACACACCTCCTCTCAGACCTACTCATAGAGTGATGACAGCCGTGTTTTAAGTAATCAAAAGTGGGCAGGATGGCCTGCCAAGCTACCCATGGCCAGAGCATGAACCGTTCCCTCTTGGTGGTTTCCAGAGTCTGGCAGAGAGTTGCCGAACCTGAATTCCATGCCTTCTGTGTGTCTTTGTTCTCACTTGTGCTTCCCCATCCAACCCAGCTCAGTGGCCGTCTAGGGCCTGGTGTAGGGGTTGGCCTCTGCCAGGTCCCATCAGCCCAAACCAGTCTTCATCTGATAGATTTTTTTTTAATCGAGCACCTTCTATGTGCCTAGAGCCTGCAGAGTCCTGTGGATATGACTGTGAACTAGACCAGCCCGTGGCGGGGTTGAGGGGGCATTGGAGTTCTGTAGGCAATTACTGAAACCATGATATGAGTCATAGAGAAGTCTGGAAAGGCACAAGAGCATAAACAGGGAGTGTAACCTATGCTGGGGTTCTCGGAGGGCAACCTTGTGTATCATCTCTCAGATGAGGCCCTCTCTAAGCAAAGAGTTAGCTAAGCCCTCCATCCCTGGGGGCTCATTTTCTGTCCCTAGCAAGGGCAGAACAAGGTGAGAAGAAGACAGTGGGCACCAGAAAAATCCCACTGGGGAGTTTTGCTCCCATCTGAGTTTCCCATCCAGGCTGTGTCACAGAGCGGAGGGGATGCCATTCCCACACACCCTCTAGCCCCCGACCCACATCATGCTCCTTAAGGGCATAGCTTTCAGGAGAAGCCTTTAGAAAACAACAGGCATCCCTTCCCTATTCTTCCTGAAGCCCTGGCTAGGGCCTTAATAGTATCCGGGGGTACCTGGTGATGTTCACATGGATGGCTTACCTGAGTCTGATTTCTGGAAGGTCCTCATGGATAGCAGCTGTGAGCTGGGGAGGAAAGTCTCTTCCTTCTTTCTCAGCACCAGCTGGGGAGTTGGTACTTACTGGAAGATCTGACCCCCTTTCTTTACAGGGGATGGAGTCAACTTCTTGATATTGTTTCCTTGGTGCATTGGTAAAGGCCTGTCATCCTTTCAGAAGCACTGGGGACAATTTGTGACAATTTTGCAGTCTGGTACTTTGGACAAGGGGGTGGAGAGGAGAGGGAGGAGGAAGTGGCCGGAGAGATGAATGGACTTAAGTTGCTAGGGCCATAAATCCAGTTACATAAATACAAAAAGGAAAGAGGCTTTCAAGGGTGTAGCTGATGGTGCTGAGTGGCTCCTTGGGTGAGGTTTAGTCACCCCTGGGGCTGGCAAAGGGATTTCCTTCAGAGTCACACAGGTAAGAGTTTCAGCCCAGCTTTTGCTAATTGCTGGATGTATGATCTTGGGCAATTACCTAACCTCTTTGAGACTCAGTTTCTTCCCTTTTGTGAAATGGGGGAACAATGGCTCTTTGCAGGGGATTAGGTGAGACCATACAGCAGAGAGCCTTGTCTAGTGCCTGGCATCTAGAAGGTACTCAGTGTGTGTGAGTTCCTTTCCTGTCACTTCCTTCTCTCTCCTCCACAGTGCTAGACATTGAGGAGACCGAAGTAGCCCTTTTAGGAAGCAGGAGGGAGTGGGGCACAGGAAGACCATGGGCCTCTCTGGGGAGCACAGCTAGAATGGCCATCTGAGGAGATGTCAAAGTCAGAGGCTGGCTTGGTTTCCCTGAAGGCAGGGGAGGCAGTGCTCTGGGTCTCTGGGAAGAACCAGGACCGCATAGGTGATCTCAAGGAGGCCCGTGAAGCAGAGTCCATGAAACAGGGAATTGGAGGCACGGGTAAAGGAAAGAAGTTGGGGGGAAGAATGAACATTTATGAAGTGTCTGCTATGTGCTTGGCATTGAGCTAAGTACTTTAAGTACCCACTTTCAATTCTATGAAATTAGAAGCATAAAATCTTAAGTCATGAGATCTCAGAACTGGAAAAGATGTCGGTCTGTTCCAGCCTCGATATGTTATATATGGAGAACTGAAACTCAGAGAGGGGCAGACGCTTGCCTAGGGTCACACAGAGATTCAGCAGTAGAGCTGAATCCGAAACTGCCCAACTCAGGGCATTTGGGGCAGAGCAGAAAGAGCATAGAGCTTGGAATCGGAAAGAAGAGGTGTGACCTCAGACACACTTCCAGACACTCACTTCCTCCCTGCACCTCAGTTCTCTTAGCCGTCAATGGAAGAGTACTCCTCCAGCCTAGCAGTGGCCGGGATAAGGAAATGCGATAACCTGCGTGGCATCAGGTCCTACCTCTTCCAGCCCAGGCCCGTCCCACGCAGCTTAGGGCTCCAGCCACACCCCAGGGCCCTCTGAAGAGCCCTGAGCCTGCCCCACTTCAGCCCCCAGGGTGCTTAATAAACAGCAGACCCGGGACATTCTGTTACTCTTCAAGATTAACTGGATGCCTCACGTGTGTGCCAGGCACTGTTTTGGTTCTAGAATAGAAAGCTGAGCAAAATCGGAAATAGCCTCGATCTTGATAGAGTTTACAGGTGGAGTAGAGAGGCCTTAATAAAAAAAATAAATCATACAAATAAACATGAGAATACAAGTGTAATAAGAGCTCTGAGGGGGAAGACCATGAAACCCTGAGAGCATTTAGCAGGAAGAGTTTATTTAGAGAGTAGGGAAGAGTCTGTGTGAGGAGGGATGTTTAAGCTGGGGCCTGCAGGGACAGCGGGGCATCGCTGAAGAAAGGCATGAGGGAAGAGTGCCCCGGGGAGGGGAAGCAGTAAGTATAAAAGCCCCAGGAAGAGGAGGGGTTGAGAGATGGCAAGTGGAACTTTGGGAGGGTTTGAGAGGGAATAGGAGGACGGAGTCTGACTCTGGATCAGGCTGCAGCTTGGGGAGAGGTGGGAGAAACCAATCCGAGATTCTGGAATGGAGACTGGGCTCAAGTCTGGCTATAGGCCTGGAGAGAGAAACAGATTATCTTCAGGCCTCAGTTTCTCTGCCTCAAATGAAAGTAATAAAAGTCAAATTATAAATAGATTACAGGTCCACAGTGGAGAGGAGGGAGGTAAAAATGAACAAATGGACAACATCCTTGGCTTTCATCATATAAATGAAGTGTCAAATTCATTTCTGATAAAGCTTCAATGATTTGGATTCATAATTGAATAAAAGCCGAAGTCTTTACCATGCTGAATCTCTACCTCCCTGACTCAACTCCTGTTGCTGTGTGCCTCACCCCTCTCCCGTAGCCACACTGACCCCAGACCTCCTTGTGGTGACTGGAAGAGTCAGGCATGCTGCTACCTCAGGGCATTTGCACTTGCTGCTTCCTCTGTCTGGAGCACTCTTTCCCCACGTAACTGCCTGGCTTACTCCCATGGTTTCTCCAGGTTTCCACTCCAATGTCATCCTCTCAAGGGAGGTCCTTTCTGAGGACCCCAACTAAAATGAAATTCCATTTCTCCTATCCTTGGCTTCCCCACTTTCTTTTATTTTTCTCTAGTATAGATCAGATTTTGTCTCTTTTTTCCCACTCCTGTAATCTATAAGTCCACTTGCATATAATGAAAGCTCAGTCAATGTTCGTGGAAGGAATGACTAAATGATTGCTTGTGAAATGAGTTAGTAGGTTGATACAAGAATGCTTTTTCCCTTACTCTGAAATGGAAACATGGGATGTCAGAATTGGAAGGAACTGGTTTTTGAACAACTGTCTCATTTAACCTCTGAGGAAACAGAAGTTCAGAGAGGTTAAGGGGCTTATGAAGGGCCACATAGCATAGAACTAGGATGGGAACTGAGGCCCTGGTATTCACTCCAGGATCTTTCTACAGGGTTTTGGCTTTTCTGCATAACATAGCTCCTGGGGGAGGAGGGGTTTGCTCTTTGGGTCCCCAACTTTCAGGGGGTGGCATGTCCGGAGGGCTCTGGCTTCCTTGAATTCTCTTCCTGGAGGCCTCCTTCCAAGATGAGCTGCTACTCATCTCACTGTGAGGCACTTTGGGGCCATCCTTGGGGGTGTTGGTAAAGGTGGTGTTTGGCCACTGACAGGCAGACACATTTCTCTCCCTAATTCTAGGAAGTAACATGAAGGAACTGTCAGTTTTCTGTGAAGTTCAATCCACAGGAAGTGATTATACAGCTCTTACTTGGTGGGAGTCTGCCTAACATGGGGAATAGTGCAAAGAAGTGTTAGTTTCTCGTCCTGCATTCCAAAAATTCTAGTCCAGTCCAGTCAGGGTGACAATATCTTATTAACATCAATATTAATATTAAAATAACCATAATAGCAAACACTCATTGAGCAGTGACTATATACCAGGCATTGTTCTAAACACTTGATGCCTTATAACTCATTTAACTCTCACAGTCTTTGAGGTGGATGCCTGCATCTTTCACACTTGAGTAATCTGAGGCCCAGAGAGGTTAAGTCACCTGTTTCGAGTTACCCAGTTAGTTTATGGGCAGACCAAGATTTGAACACAGGCCACCTCTCACCAGTGCTCATCCTCTTTTTTTTTTTTTTTTTTAAGATTTTATTTATTTATTTGACAGACAGAGATCCCAAGTAGATGGAGAGGCAGGCAGAGAGAGAGAGAGAAAAACAGGCTCCCCACTGAGAGCCCGATGCAGGGCTCGATCCCAGCACCCTGGGATCACAACCTAAGCTGAAGGCAGAGGCTTAACCCACTGAGCCACCCAGGCGCCCCCAGTGCTCATCCTCTTATTCATCAAGTTAAATAATAGCGCAAGGTAAGAACACAAGACCCATCATGAAGAGGTAGGAGTGGGGTCAGGGGAGGAAGTTTCATGGCAGGCTGCAGTAGTCCTTGATGACTATGGCTTCCTGAAGGAGGTGCTGCCTGATTTAGAAGAGGTGTGTTTGGATGGCTGGAGAGAGGCTTGGCCCTGTCTTCTGTCTTCGTGCCTGGTGAAGGTGTCACGGGCCAAGTCCCGTTCTCCTTTGGTGCATGCATACACTTGGAGATAACAGACATGAGTGAGACCCTCTACCAGCTGCCCAGTGAGGGCTGGGGGGACAGCCTGGCCCAGTCTGACCTCCCTCCTCATGGAAACAGTTCCCCATGAGCCTGCATTATAGGGATTCTGCCTAGATTCCTGGTAAGGAGCTTCCTGAGCAGAACACTAAGGATCCAGCCTTCTTAAATGTTTTGGGGGGACCTCTGAGAAGATCCTCTAAATGGTCTTCAAAATTGTGGCTATCTGTAAAATGGGCCAGTAATCCCCTACTGGGGGGTTGTTGTGAGTATTTGATGGGGGCAGTGCCTCAAAAGAATCTAGCCCAGTTGGCCTCAGTTGCCAAGTACCTCTTTGCATCGGTCTGCTCCCCTCAAGCCCCAGCTCAGCTCAGACCGGCTTCTCTTGGTCTTAGTCTGGAGCTGGGACACAGAGAAGAGAGGTTTCTCTGTATAATTTGGCCTTTGGGGGCTGCGTTGGAGGACAGGCCTAAAACTATTCTCCTATTGAGAGTAGGAGTCATTGATAATATCTCTCATTTACGTTTGCATTCTGAAAATGTATTTGCTTTCTTTGGAACCACAGAGCCTAAGGGAGGCTTCGTTATAGATGACCAACCATCTCAGTTTTCCCAGGACAGTTTTAGCATAAAAGTCAGTTGTCCAGAGAAGCCCTTTGGTCCTGGACAACCCGGGGAATTTGGTCACCCTGTGAGTCACTTGGGAGGGAGAGGGTAGGTACAGCCGAGTCTCCCATGCCCACTAAAGGGTGCCCCATTGCTCCCTCCATTTGGCTTCTGAATCTCTCAGTGATAGATAGAAATCAAGGCAGGGCTTGGTTGAAAGGTAAAGGCTTTGGTGTCAGACAGACTAGAATTCAAATCCCACATCTGCTGGGTACTATCAGCTTGACTTTGGCCAAATCTCAAATGTCCTTGTTTGTAAAAATTGGGACTTTAATGCCTGTATTATGGTGCTGTGTTGGGACTCAAATGGCCTAATGCACGGAGCAGAGGCATGTGATAGGTATAACAGGCTAAGCTTTCTGAGACTTTACTTTTATTCCCAGTGTTGGGGATGAGATGGTAAGAAGGAGCTTCTTCCTTTCCCTTACAGAGGCTGGGCAGCTTTTCCAAATCAGATGCACTTGGCCTGCTCCACGGCAGTGTCCTGGCCTCTAAAGGACCGTCAGAGGGTTTTGTGGGGAGTGAGATGGCCACAGGTGACCTGCTGTTGTTCCTGACCTTGAGGCTGGGCTGGTGGCTCGACTCCAGGGCACTTTTAATGTGTCTCTTCCCTTTTCCCTGACTCATTTGGTTTTTCTGGAAAGTAGGAAGGCTCATTGAAATCAATAAAACTTGCAGGAGGATGTTGGGGAACCTCTAGTCTAATTTGGACTCTTCTCAGATGAGGACCTGGAGGCCAGGGCGGTCGTGACTCATCTGAGATATGACCGATGCTTAGTACCCAGAAGGCCTCCTAGCCAAATAGGCTGGGGAATTCTTTAAGCTCTAAGGGACATGGTACATGAAGGCAGCTTGTACCAAGTCTCTTTAAAGACAGTGGTTGTCTGCTTTGTGGCTTAGAGCCCTGAGTAGCTACCCTTTTCCACTGTAGCTTACTCCTTTCTCTCAATGGAAGGAGAGCTGTGCTCATGGGGCATTGACTTTTTTTTTTTTTCTTAATTAATTTTTTTACATTGACTCCTTTTAATGGTCAAATGAAACTAAGAAGATAGACACCATTTCCAAAGACATCCTAAAATTCACAAAAAAGAAGTGTTTCCTTCGGATTAACAATTTTCTTGATTAGCCACAGTAGTTGACCTTGATGAGCAGGGGGCACTCGCAGATTTCATTCACTCAGTGAATGGAGTGTTCATTAAGTGCCAGTATGGGCAGGGAACAGTTTCATCCAGAGCAGAGAGTATGAATGGGCTATTACTTTGAGCTGAATGTGTTCTGTTTCCTGTGGGGTTTTCCTCTGTTGCCTGTGGATCCTCCATTTGCCTCAAATATATTTTCAATTTATTTAGCACCCACGGTGTGCTAGCCACCGTGGAGGAGGACAAAAGATGACAAGACTTGGCCTCTACATGAAGGAGCTTACAGTTTGAGTGGGGGAGAGAAGCATGAAAACATGGGAAATGCGATAGTTCCGGAGGAGTTACGTAGCAGTACATCAGAGTGGTTCATGACAAGAGATATTACAGGTCAGGAGGACTTCTCACCAAATGTTCCTCAGAGGAAGGAGAGATCACGTGGGCCGTGGGAATTGGGAGAGACGTCATGAAAGGGTGGGGGTAACTGTCCCAAGAAACACAGCTGATTAAGTTTGGGTCAGAACCCAGGTCCATCTGCATCTAAACTTTTTCCATTAGAAATCCTGTCTCCCGGGGCGCCTGGGTGGCTCAGTGGGTTAAAGCCTCTGCCTTCAGCTCAGGTCATGATCCCAGGGTCCTGGGATCGAGCCCCGCATCGGGCTCTCTGCTCAGCGGGGAGCCTGCTTCCTCCTCTCTCTCTCTCTCTGCCTCTCTGCCTACTTGTGATCTCTGTCAAATAAATAAATAAAATCTTTTAAAAAAAAAAAAAAAGGAAAGAAATCCTATCTCCCATGGTGGGGGAGCCTTGAAGTTTGAGTAGGATTGAATAGGCAGACAGAGGGAAGCCATAAACAAGGGCATGTGTATAAGAAGAAAATAAGCAAAGACCCCAGAGCACCGAGCCAGCCAGCACCGAGGGAGGAAAAGACTGCTGGTACAGTAAGAGAGCCTCTGGAACTTTGCCCGTGCTGACTGCTCTTCCCTGCTTTCTCTCCAGAACCTCTCTCCCCCACACTCAGGAGCAACCAATTGCTTTTGTTGGCTTTGAGTTGGAGGCTGGCTAGGCTGGCATCTTCCAAGAAGACTCAATAAATCCCTAGTGATCATAGTAATGGTAGCAACACCAACCATCTCACACCTGTATAATGCTTTTCCATCTACACGGCACCTTCTCTTGAAACCCAAAACAAACCACAAAGAAAGGCATCCTAATGGTTGAGCTGAGTCCAGGGCTCCAGGCCATGGCTGCTCAAACTTCAGAAGACAGGCCAAGTACAAGTTCCCCAGGCAGTTCACTCACTGTTAATCATTGTGTGTGCTCAATAAACAGTTGTTGAGTGGTTGCATTTTAGGGGAGCCCCACTCCATTTGTGGGTACCCGATTCCAACACCCTTGCAGAAAGCAAGCAGCATCCCTGGCCCTTCCCTCCTGGAGTTTGTTCAGTGTCCTCTGTGCCCAGTGGCCCCATACCTCAGTCTGAGTAGAGTCTGTTGCAAAGCCTATGTGCATTTTTAGCTACTGAGTTCATGGTTGTAAGAAATCTGGGTTTTTTCTCTTCAGTTAGGTTCTTTGGGTTCAATTTAATTTTCTATGAGAAATTAAATATATCATATATATGATAAAATTTGCCATTTTAACCATTTTTAGGTATACAGTTCAGTGACATTAATTGCATTCACAATGTAATATAATCATCACCATATCTATCTCTAAAACTTTTTTATCACCCCAAACAGACACTTTCTACCTGTTAAGCAATGACTCCCCACTCTGGCCTCCCTTCGGCCCCTGGCAACCTCTAATATGCTTTCCGTTTCTACAAATTTGCCTGTTCTAGATATTCATATAAATGAGATCATAATATATTTAGTCATTTTGTCTGGCTATTTCACTTAATGTAATGTGTTTAGGGTTCATCTGTATTGTAGCATATGTAAGAATCTCATTCCTTTTTATGACCGAATAATAGCCCATTTTATATGTATACCACATTCTGTTTATCTCTTCCTCTGTGAAGGACACCTGCATTGTTTCCACTTTCCAACTACTGTGAATAGTGCTGCAATAAATATTGATACAAGTATCTGTTGGCGTCCCTACTTTCAGTTCTTTTGGTTATATATCTAGGAGTGAATTGCTAGGTCATATGGTAATTCGATGTTTAACTTTTTGAGGAATTATCAAACTATATTCCATACCATTTTAAGTTCCTACCAGCAAAGCACTAGGGTTCCAATTTCTCCACATCCTTGCTAACACTTACTATTTTCTGTTTTTGTTTTCGTTTGTTTGTAGTCTATCTAGTAGGTATAAGGTGGTATCTCCTTGTGGTTTTGATTTGCATTTTCCTAATGACTCATGATAAGACTTTTTCTGTATATATTGGCCATTTGTATATATCCTTAGAGAACTGTCTATTCAGGTGCTTTCCTCATTTTTAAATTGATTTGTCTTTTTGTTGTTGAGTTTTAGGAATTCTTTACATATTCTGGATATTTAACTCTTATCAGACACATGATTTGCAAATATTTTCTACCATTCTGTAGGTTGTCTTTTCACTCTGTTGATAATGTTCCTGGATGGACAAAATTTTAAAAATTTCAGTGAAGTCCAATTTTTTTTATTACTTATAGTTTTGGGGATATATCTAAGAATCATTGCCAAATCCAAGGTTTTTTTTTTTTTTAAAGATTTTATTTATTTGACGGACAGAGATCACAAGTAGGCAGAGAGACAGGCAGAGAGGGAGAGGGAAGCAGGCTCCCTGCCGAGCAGAGAGCCCGATGTGGGGCCCGATCCCAGGACCCTGGGATCACGACCTGAGCCGAAGGCAGAGGCTTTAACCCACTGAGCCACCCAGGCGCCCCCAAATCCAAGGTTTTATCCCTATTTTTTTTGAAGAGCTTTAAGGATTTAGCTCTTATATTTAGGTTTTTGATCCTTTTGAGTTCATTTTTGTATATGGTATGAGGTAGGGGTCCAACTTCATTCTTTTGGATGTAGAAATCTAGTTCTCCCTGCATCATCTGTTAAAGATACTATTCTTTCCCCATTGAATGGACTTGGGACTCTGTCAAAATCAATTAGCCATAGACATACAGAGTTGTTCCTGGACTCTTGATTCCAGTCCATTGGCCTATATGCCAAACCTTATGCCAGTAGCACACTGTTTTGATTACTGTAGATTTGTGGTAAATTTTGAAGTAGGGAAGTATGAGCTTTCCAGTGTTGCTCCTCTCTTTCAGGATTGTTTTTGGATATTCAGAGCCTTTTGAAATTCATATGAATTTGAGGAAAAGGCTGTTGGAGTTTTCATAGGATTAGTTTTGGGTGGCATAGACCTCTTAACAATATTAATTCTTCCTATCCATGAACATGGAATGTCTTTTCATTTGTTTAGGTCTTCTTTAATTTCTCTCAGCAACACTTTTCAGTTTTCAGTGTAAAAGTCTCTCACCTTTTTTATTATATATATTCCTAGACATTTTATTCTTCTATATGCTATTTCTTAGTGTCCTTTGCAGATTGTTCATTGTTGGTGTATGGAAACACAGCTGATATTTGCATGCGATCATGTACCCTACAAC
The DNA here is from genome assembly GCF_009829155.1 of Mustela erminea. NCBI lineage: Eukaryota > Metazoa > Chordata > Mammalia > Carnivora > Mustelidae > Mustela > Mustela erminea. Next base: position 20,530,170 of record NC_045622.1, read on the forward strand.
TTCACTGAATTTGTATATTAGTTCTAGTAGCTTTCTTGTGGATTCTTTGGGATTTTCAATATATAGGGTCATGTCATCTATAAGTAGAAATTATTTTACTTCTTCCTTCTAATTTGAATACCTTTTATTTCTTTCTCTTGGGTAATTTCTTTGACAAAAACTTCCAGTCAATGCTGAATAGCAGTGGCAAAAGTGGACATCTTATCTTATTCCTGATCTTAGGGAGAAAGCTTTAAGCCTTTCATCATTACCTATGATATTAACTGTCTACCACCCTTTGGATGATGGGCTACTCTTAGAGGCCTGGGTCAGGTGAAGATGGAGACAACTATCTCCTTTATTAGCCAACAAATAGATTTCTCCTAAAGGGGAATATCTTAGTCTGTTTGGGCTATTGTACAAATTACTATAGACTGGATAGCTTTTAAATAGCATAAATTTATTTCTCACAGTTCTGGAAGTCCAAGATCAAGGTGCAGGCAGATTTGGTGTCTGTTGAGGGACAATATTCTGGTCCACAGGTGGTCAACTTCATGCTAGAATCTCACATGGCAAAAAAGGTGAAGGGAGCTCTTTGAGGTCTCTTTTATAAGGGCACTAATCCCATTCACGAGGGCTCCACCTTTGTAACCTAACCACCTCCCAAAGGCCCTGCCTCCTACTACCATCACATTGGGGATTAGAATTTCCACATATGAATTTTGGGGACCCATAAACATTCAGTCTATAGCAGAGATCATTTTTGGAGTCATGTTGAGAGAAAATAGCCACTAATTAGAAAATATCAATTTCATATCAGCACTAATCACACTGTTTAAATGTCAGTTGAACTAAAATCCAAACATTTGTTAAGTTCCCACTATATTGCGCAAACTTTTATTACTTTTTTTCATCTTGCAACAGCCTTTGGAAACAGGCTCTCTACGATAACCACTCCCATTTTAGGGGTGAGAAAATGAATGTTAAGAGGGTGATACATGTTCATACAGCTGGTATGTATTCAAAGGAAGTTTGGTATAGTGGCAAGTTTCCTGATTTATACATTGTCTTCTTGGTTTCTGCCTAGTAATTTTCAAGGGGAGCGAGTGAGCACTGCCCTTCTTTGTGCAGTGTATCAGAACCTCCCTGTTGGTTGAAGGGTTGGGGGAAGGCCTTGTCAAAGACAATACCACTCCTCAGCCTGTTCTGATAATTTACTCAGGGCTCCCTGTTCCCAGTAGGGATCTGCTGCTACAAGGATCCAGTGTGACCGACAGGGGATTGCAGTCACCCGTAGGTATGTGTGTGCAGTGGAGAAAAGGTTGAGAGCCACTGCAAACCACAGCCTCTTCTTCCTTTTGTGATGCTGGTGCTCCCAGATCAGTGGAGGGACTCATGGAATTGCTAGCAGAAGGTTCCAAAAGGGTACTTACTCTCTTTGAGGATTAGTAGCAAATTCCTCTGAAGGAGAAGTGCTAGACCAGGCAACTTTGCCCTATTCCAAAGACTTGTCCTGTTAACTCAGCAGTAATCAACACTCTTGGGGAGATTAGTTTTATCAAGTAGCAGCAGTCTCAGATACCTGGATAATTCATAGCCAATGGTTAGTTTCTGCCTCAAATTTCTGGGTCACTGGGGCTCTGTGAGATCCTATTCTGGACAGTGTTAAGGGACCTGACTAGCGGGTTTATCTGCCACAGAAGTGTAGGCACAAGACATGGAGTCGGGTGCCGATGGTGTGGGTCTGCATCTGTGGGAAGGTCCTAGATTTTCTCAGGCCTAGAGCTGGGTGCTAATCCTCAGCATGGATAAGACACAACGGAAGTTGCTGTTGATGTTCTAACTGGGACTTCTGCACACCAGAGTCCAAATCCACCCAGCGTAGGGGAAAGCTGCGTTTTTGCTCTCTTGATTGTTTAGCTCGAATTTCCTTTCTTTTGGCCTCATTTTCTGTATGGAGGAGGCATGGTTGGGTTTCATTCCCTGCTCCTTCTCTCCTGCATGGAGGAGGATTTGCTGAGAGTCCCCTGCCAGGGCTGGCCATTTTGGTGTCCCATTTATGTTTTCAGCACACATCAGAATCATCAGTTCACCAGACGTCCCTGGGCTGTAGATGACCATGGGGACAAACCCTACCAAGAGGCAGGTCTATTGGAATTCTGAAAACATATATATAAACAAACAGAACCAAGGGGGGAGGGGTAACCCTGCCTCTTATTGCCCCAACAATCAGCATCTTTAGACAAAATTCAGCAGGTCTTTCTGGTCTCAGTTCAGCTTAGCACACGTCTGTATGGTGATTCAGATAAGGTACAGCTCTCATCTTCAAAGAATTCAAACTCTCCTTGTGACACAGTTGCAGTGAACTCCTGTCATCCCTGATTTCTCTATCATTCTATGCCCCTTCCTTCCTCCTGTCCCCGTCACCGCTCATATTTTTCCTGTCCTGCAGGCTTGAAACCTTGATGTCCCCCTCACCTCTCCTCTTCTTCACTCTCTGCTCTGTTGAGCAACTCCACATTCCAGATCGCCCCGGACAGTCCTGGTTTAAGTGTGCTGTCCCCGTGTCATTGTAATGGCTCCCTTTGCACTCTCAAAAGTGTCCAAGTTCAGGCAATAAGTAAATGGTCAGTCAGTCTATAACCTTTGTGAGACGAAGGCTGCCCTCCCATCCTTCTCCACGTCTGGCACATCACTGCCTTGTAACCGCCGCTGCCCCAATCCAGACGCAGGCACCGCCTGCCTGGATTATTGCAATTACTTTCTCCCTGGCTTCCTTACTTTCCATGCCTCTCACTTTGCAATCCATTCGGCAAATCATTGCCTGATGAATTCTCTCCAAAACACAGTTCTGTGCTGCTCACTTCATTGGTTCCTTGCTGCTTGTAGGATAACAATTCAAACATCTTAGTCTGGCACTTGAAACCCTTTGCAACCCAGCCTCTGCTTTTGTCTACATGAATCTCATTTCCTCTCTAATTTGGTTGACGCACTGTCCCCGAACCCACCCTTCACTGACCACCACTGCTCAGGAAGATCCGCTTACCTGGCCTTTCGCACAGATGCAAACCCCGCGCGTGCGCGTGTCCTTCAAGCCCAGCGTCAACTCCCGCCTCTAAGGTAGGGCGTCCTGAGATCAGCCCACCGCTCAGCGCCCTCTCCTCCTCTGAACTCCTCGGCCTAGAGCAATTATTGCCTGCACAATCCATTTGGCATCTAATCATGTACTGCCTCATGACTTTTCATGTATTGCTAGCTTGAGCTAGCTGAAAGTATTTGCTGTAATTTCACTTTTCATTCTCAGAGGTCTCTCTTTTTCCTCCAAGTGCAGGTTCCTTGAGGACAGGAGCTGGGCCTTATTCTTCTTATTCTTGATGGCACCAAGTGCCTAGCAGGTGTCACATAAAGACTTCTCAGAAAACCTTTATAGGTATTCATTTAGGAATGCAAGGACTGGGGAGACCCTTCTAATCAGGTAGTTCAAACTCCTATTTTATGCACCCAAAAGATGAAGACAAGAGAAGTCAGAAACTTACTGAAGGGGACCTGCTAATGTGAATGGCAGGGCCTATCCCTGAGGCCCCAAGGGACTTTCCCCATCACCAGACTACCTCCTGTGCATTGATTTTATTTTGTGAATGGATCACAACCATTTTCAGGTTTAAGTGGGGATGTAGAAAGCAGAAGGAAAGAAGATAGGGAAGCCAGCAAAAGGGCCTGGCCTCAGTGAAGTCCTAGAAATGGAAACTTGCTTGGCATAATTTGGGGCAGGAGGCAACAAATAGGTCATCATAGGTTCTCTGTGAGTCGTGGAGGAGTGTGTGTCAGGGAAGACCTCCACTCCCATGATTTTGGGTTGTAAGATTTCTGTCACAGCCGAGACACCTGTCCACACCTCAGACCATTTTCTCATCTCTCCACCCACTGTTCAGAAGTTATGGGGGGGTGTGCACGCGCGCGTGCGCACACGCACGTGCACACATGCAGAAGGTGTGGGTTGGGAGTGGGGGACAGCTCAGGGGAGCTGGAAGAAGACATGGGGACAGGGAAGTACCTGCTTGGAGGCAGCTGGGGCACATTTGCTTCGGGCTGGAAAGAAAACCGACTGCAGTGGTATTGAAAAGTGCCACTGGTAATGCTGTTATATATAACTTTCAACTTTAATAAGGTGTTGCAAAAACTATGAAAATACATATAACCAAAAACACATTTCGCTGGAAGCTTGATCTCGAATCCCTTTCTACTGCTCCTGTGTGGTGCTTCGTGCTGTCAGCAGAGCTGTTAAAACACAATGGAAAGTGGGTAATTGTGCATTATATGGCTTTTGTTTTCCGTTATGAAATATTGACATCCGAAAAGAAAGTGGGATTATGGAGGTGGAGGGCACCGGCAAAGAGACGGGAGAGGGAGGCCAGGGGATGAGGACAGAGCTGGGGGGAGTAGGAACCTGCCTGCTTCTATTCCAGTAGGCTCTCTCCGAGTCTTGGCTTTTCTAGCCATAAACCTGGGCAAGTTTGCACAGCTCGCGGGTGTGAAGAGGCTCTGAGTTGATGATCAGGGTTAGCAGAGGTCTCTCGGGTCCTGGTATAACATGTGAAGCCAGAGCAGGGGCTACGGCTAAAGAATGTGTCTGTAGGCGGTTTGGGGAGATAAAGGCACATGAAGTCAGGAAAGGCGCCGGCATTATTTCGTGGAGAAAGCCGGGCCAGTGTCTGTGTCCGTGCGCTGCTGTGGAGCGGGGGATCCTTAAATGATGTCCTTTCACCTGATGCCCGGGAACCCGGCAGGAGCTGGGTCCGGAAAAACTGGAGACCAGTTTTCTCCAGTTTTTCCGGACCCAGCTCTTGCAAAGATGCCCTCTGCCTAGGGCACACGAGTTCTCCCCACAAGTAACAACAGCCGTAAAAGAATAATAGCTGCTCGTTATTGAGTGCTATGTGGCAGGTGCTTCATGTACAGTTCCTTATTTGATTCTTACAACAGCCCCACTTTCTGGATAGAACTGGGGCCAGGTTGGGGCCAGAACTCTCTGCCATGGCTCCCTAGGCTCCAGCCCTCCCTCTTTCCAAGGACCGCAGGGAGAGAAGGACACTTAGGAAGCACGAAGGAAGCCCCAGCCAGCTGGTCTGGTTTGGAGGAAGGAATCGGCATGGGCTGGCAGGGAAAGGAGCTGTGAGCAGAGACAACTTGGTGGCAGGTCTGTCCCCTAGGAGGGGCCTCAGAGGCACCGGGATCATTGGGGATAGTTCCCTGTCTCCGTATAGGTAACTTGCTTGCCTTCAGGGTAACTTCTCCAGGCTGTGCAGCATCGTGGGGTCTGCCATTGGGTTTGAGGGACGACCTGTCTCTCCAGATAGATTACATTTGGTTTGCTCAGAAGGCATTTATGGCTTTATAAAGCTCTTAAATTGGCTCTTTTCCCCCTCAAAACATTTCTTCAAGCTTACAAGGCCAGTTTTAGAATAGCAATTACCAGCTCCAATATCCCCCAGCAAACTCACGCTGTGCTGTTGTATATAAACTGCTCGGGACATTTGTAATGCTGCCACACGGCGTATGCGCGCGGTAGCGAGCCCCGTCTGCACCGGGAACGCCGCGGAGCCCTTCCTCAGCTCTAATTTATGGGCCACATAAAACTCTGTGAAGTTGCCCTGCATCTTTCGGAGGCAAAGTTGAGGATTTTTTACTGTTTCAAGCTGCCAATTTTTACCATTTAAGGCCAGCCTTCTGCCCGTGCCAGTGTGTGTGTGTGCATACAAGTTGGCCACTTTAATTTATGTGCCTCTTTCTCTCCCTGTGATGCTCGTAACTTACAAACGTGTACGTAGGAGACAGCCCGGTCTTCCTCCTTCGAGATCTTGGGCTGCTTTGTCCCGGGCTGTGATTCCGTGGACCCCCATCCGCACCCCCATTCAGACCCGGGGGTGGGGGTAGGGTGGGGTGGAGTGGGATTTGTGGGGCAGGGATGGAAGCAGAAATTGCCAGCGACCTGGGGACAGGAGCTGGCGGAGGCTCCCCCAGCGAACCTGGCCCTCTGTCCTTTCCTGTGGGATGAGGGGCTTCATGAGGGCAGCACCGTGGCCTGGAAAGAGCAGAAAGTTCAGAGCAAGGGAGGAGGATTTAAGGCTGAAACAGAGAACATTCCCGATATGCTAGCTTGGGCGAGCCCCTCACCTTCCTGAGCCTCCGTTTCCTCATTTGTGGGCTGGGGGCAGGATTATAAATTTCTCACCAGGGTGTTATGAATATCACGTATACTAATGACCATGAAGGCCCTTCAGAAGTGAAGGCACTATCTGAGTGCATGTCGGCAGCTATTCCAAGCTCTAAGCTGCTGGCAGGGCCCCGGAGGAGGGGGAACAGCCAAGAGCAATGTGATGTCTCAGGGCTTTCCAAAGTCAAGTTGAAGTGCCTCTGGATGAGCCTCCCTGGGCTCCACTGAGCCCGGAGTGGGGAGCCGCCGTGTAAGGCAGGGCAGGAGGGGAGAGCTCTGCACACATACTCCCCCTTTCCCTCCAGGGTCCCCTGAGTGCCTCAGCCCCCCTTTCCTGCCCCCAGGCTAGCTTCCACCCTGAATCTTTCTCAGGAGCAGTAATCCTCCCCTGGTCTCTGTGGATGCTTCTCATCAGGAGATAACATGGGCAGGTTTTTTTCTAGCAGTCTTCTGAGAAAACTGTTATTGGGTAGGTTGGAGGGGTCTCGAGGCAGAAAGGTTGGTTAGCTCCCTGATGCACGTCCTCTCAGGAGGGTCCTTACCACACCGCAGGAGAACTCAGCCCTCTGGCCCCATCTCACCTCGCTGAGCTGAGATTATACTGGCTGACAGAACGGGGGGTTTGGGGGCCCCCCAAAATCAGAGGACCCACAAATCCCACTCTTCTTTCGGTGTCCCCCGAGGCCTCCTTCCTCCTCAGGGCTTGTGCTGGAATGCTCCCACTTGGATATTTTACAAAGTAAGGCAAACTCCATGAGTTTAAAACAGGCTAATTCAACACATTTTTAGTGCAGGGAAGATGCTGTCACCTACTGATCATCTCCTATATGCCAACCAGTGGGCAAGGTGAGCCGTATGCTTCAGATCATTTAGTTCTCACTATAAACTCTACTAGTAATAATAACTAAAATGCATTCAGCAAGCATTTACTACATGCCAGACATTGTTCTGAGTTTTGTTTTTGTTTTTCTTTTTGGTGAATTCAATCCTCACAACACTTGTCTGACATTGGTACTATGGTTACCCTCCTATATGAGAGAGGATAAAACTGCAGCACAGAGCGGTTAAGAAACTTGCCCAAAGTCACACAGCTGGTAATTTTGGGAGATGGGATTAGCATCCCGAGAGTCTGGTTCTGAGCCTAAACTATTAGTACCACATAAGAAATATTGCCTCGTCAAGAAAGATGCTTATTGTTACCCCATTTCATAGTTATAGAAACTGATTGTCAGAGAGTTTGAATTAACTTCCTCATTAATACATAACTGGGAAGAGACAAAGCCAGAATCTGAACCTTGGCTGGTCTGGCTCCAAAGCCTATGGTCTTTCTGTTATACCCTCTATCCTCTTGTGTACTGGCTTAAGGCACAAGTTCAAGACACATGCCTTTCCTACCCCTAAGTCATAATAGTGTGAACAGGTGAGCAATAGCATATTTTTTTAAAGATGTGGTTGGTTTGGCGCTGGGCAGGCTAGGAAGCAGGAAGAAGGGGGAGGACTTTACAGAGGTGGGGCAGTGAGAGGAGGGCAGGTGAGGTTTGGGTTAGGGGAGAGGGAATGGAAAACAGGATGGGCTTAAGAGCCATTCTAAAGAGCTGATAGAATCTGGTGATTGACAAGATATTGGAAGCCCACCTTAAGGTAGAATCTGCAGCCTAAAGGCTCGGTGGATTGATATACTATGCAAGAGAATGAGAGAGCAAAGTTCTAGTGGGACTGGACTCCCTTTTTAAAAATAGTGTCATTGATGTGCCATGGAAACGTTCAGGGAAGGAGTCCTGTCAGCTGTGCCTGATCATTTCCCCAACCTCCTCAATGGATTTTAGGCGTTGGGGTTCTTAGGATGTTTGGATCATGCCCTCCTTGAAAATCTAAGTGGAGTGATAGATTCTGTCCTAAGTAAACTGTGCCTGTAAGCACGCACACACGCAGGGGCACAAATCACTGGCAGTGACCCAGACTGGAATCCCTAGGACACAGGGATTCCAGGCTGAGAATGCTTGGTTTAGGGCCTCCATCCTGGCTGAAAGCATCCAGGCTCTACCACCACTTGGTCTGGTTAGGAAGCTGGACACTGGGTATTGTGAGGGCCTCAGCTTCGTCTCTGGGCTTTGAGTATTGGGCTGGTAGGTCCATGCCCAAATCCCGGGAGGGGGCACTTTTCCATTTCCCAGTATGTACCTAGAAACGGTGTGGGTGGGACTTCCTCTCAATCTCTGAGCCAACAAGAGGATGGGCTTGCGTATCCCTATGTGTACCCTAAACTTGCCCTGGAGGTTTATTCCTTTCATACATTCATTCATTCATTCATTCTGGGGCACACTGAGTGTGCATCAGGGGCTGGGCTAGGCATGGAGCTCATTACCTCCTGCCCCCTGAGGATGATGGCTCAGAACTGGGCCTGAAGCAGGGCCTGAGCTGAGGAGACCCTCTTCTGTCAAACTCGCCTTCTGTCCCCACACACCACACCTGTGCTCTCCCCACACCTTCACGGTGTGTTGTGTATTTCCCTCACTGAGAAGCTCCCGTCTGTATTTTGCTACCCCAGCCCGTAGGGGACAAGCGTGGCTGTCAGGGAGGGTACTGGGGTTCAGAGGTAGTGCAGAAAGAAGGTGATCACGGGGCCAGAACTCACACTGGGGTTCTGATGGCCCTGCTGTCATTTCTCCCGTGACCTTGGGCAAGCCATCTCTCCTCTCTGGGCCTGAATTCCTTCATCAGTGGAACAAAGGAGCTGGATCTGATCATGTCCCTGGTCCTATCCATCTTAATTTTCCATGACTCTTAGGTGTTGGATAGAGCCATGGCTTCCTCTATGAAGTAGCCCGGATCACCAGGAAGATTAAAAGATGGTCCTCCTTCTAGGAGGGGTCCTCATGCTTTGTTAGAGAAAAGGCCTCTCTTTGTCTTAGTGCTATGTTGGCATGAAGAAGGTACTTCCCTGAAAACATTGACTTTTGCCCTGTTGGGTAAGCATATGGGAGCCATACTATGTGCTTATTTAAATTTAAACTAAATTAGAACGAGATCACATTAAAAACAAAGTCCTTCAGTCTCACTAGCCGTGTTTTAGGTGGTCAGTAGCCATATCTTCCATCATTGCAGAAAATTCTACTGGACAATTCTACCAGGGGTTGGGGATGGCTCCAGGTAGGCCCCCTCTTTCTCTGAAGGAGATAGAGATCTTGCTTAGTTGGGAAAGGCAGGTGTTTGGAGGAGTTCAATAGTAACACCTGGGGAGAATTGGTCTTCGTGTAATTCATGATATCTTAGGTGGGAGGGAGGTGAAATTTCTCAATTCATTCTAGCCACTTTCACCTTCAGAGTCATTTATTTACTGCCCAGGCTCTAGGGGAGGGTGAGCAGCAAACCCAGAGGTTGTTCGAGGTGCCCTCTGACTGCCCACGTGGATCCTTCCAGTCTCCCCACCAGATCTGGAAGGCACCCAGGTCCCTGCATAGGGATCTCTCTTTCGGAACCCCCATTTGACTGGTGCCCAAGAGCAAATTTCTTCCACTCCTCATCTGCCTGAGAGAGAAGCCCCGCCCCAGCCTTCCTTGGGAGTCCTCAGCTCCCCTCAAAGCTCCGCCAAGACCTCAGGCTGGCAGAGCTCTCATCCGAGGGACTTCTTAATAATAAATAACTCTGCCTCAGAGCCCCTTCCTGCCCGAAGCAGGGGAGAAAGACCTGGGCCAAGCCTCCAGTGGGGGAACTGTCGGGGTGAGCCAGGGAGTCACTGGGAGAGTACACTTCCCCGGGGGTCCTGGTTTCTGTACACTTGGGGTCCAGTGGGGAGCTGGGGGTGTTCAGGCGGCATCTGCCTGTGCACAGAGCTGGAAAGGGTCATGGTGATCTTGGGGTGGGTCACCCTCACTCACTCCATGCTGCCCTGTGCATAGACTCACTGAGCCCTCTCCCTGGGCCCCACCACAGCCATGGGTTACAGATTGGAGGTCCCTGGGGACCTGGGCTGTCACCTCCCTACAAAGCACATTTACAGCATGTTCCTTGGTCTGCAGGGCCAATGGAAGGCCCTCCCAGGAGTTAGCTGATTCTTTGTTCAGACCTCAAAGACCGGCCTTTGCATGGGGAGAAGTTTGGAAGAGACTGAGCTTTCCTGTCTGTGTCTGCCGGCCCCAGGGTCAGGCTTAGGCCTTGGTGCCCATCTTCTTGGAGCTTGCGGTGGCTCTCAAGGCTACTGGCCAGAAAAGAGATAAACAGAGAGATCATTGTGTCAGGGGCCCAGAGCAGAGTCCTCATATGGAAGAGGTCACATGGGCCACCATCATTTCTGGAGCAGTGTTCTCTCCGAAGAGGACCAAGAATGCGGTGTCTGAAATCCTGTTTGCTCCAACAGCTTTTTTGATAGACAGGCCAGAAAGGCAAAGGTGGGGATGGGGACCCTATGACACCACACCCCATCAGCCAGCCCTTTCGACCTTGGGCTCCCCTGTTGTTGGTGGTACCTAAGGGGTAAGAAAGATTGGGGGGTAGTGGCAGGGAGGAGCCATTCTTCCCTTCAAAACCTGCTTTGGGGTCCCCTTCAGTATACTCAGCCTTGCCCTTAGTAGGCTTGTAATTTTAGTGCCCAGGGAAATTTTCCTTGAATACAGGTATATTTGGGGGATGGTTTTCACTGTTGAGCAAATTCATCCATGAAGGTCCATCTCATCTCTATCTATTTCCTTTGAGTTCCTTTGGCCTGTAGCAGGGGTTGGCTCTTAGATGACCTTTAGTCCTAACCCTGTAAATCTGACCTCTGGGCTCCTCAGATGCAGACATCCCCCCCTGCCCCACCAAATACTTACAATTGCTGCCCCTCCTCCCCTCCCCGTTCTGTCGTCCCTTTTTGATTCTTTGCAGGTCCTATTCCCTCAATGTCTCTTTCTCCTCCTCCTCCTCTCCCTCTTCTTTCCTTTCTTTCTCTTTCTCATGGGTGGTTGTCAAAGTCGACAACCCTACCCCATGCCCTGGGTCATCTGCTCAGCTGCCCAACCTAGCTCCTCTGGCCGTCATGGCTCACCCATGCATTTCCAAGTAACACTCCCAGGCTTCTAGTCCACTCTACAGGGGCTGAAGGGTGTCGGTGGAACGCAGGCTGCTCCCACCTTCTTCTGGGTACTCCCTTCTCATTGCACAACATTCCTTTGTTCCCATCTTCGCTCGGATCCAGGTGCCTTGCCACCTCTGCACACTCATTCCATACAAATGGAATTTACTATCCATCCAAGAGAAACCAAATCAGCAAGTTAAATCAGTTATTGAAAAAAAACAAAAAACAAACAAAAAAAGCCAAAAAACTCGTGTTGTGTATTTCACTGTTCCACATCACTGATTTGGGGTCTCCTCAGCTCTCCTCACCTTGCTGCTCCTATGTGCTAGATAAGACAGAAGTAACTTCCACGAATAGAGGGAACCTTGGGCTGCCTGAGGTCCAGCCCAGTTGCAGTACCATGGCTGTGAGCGCTCAGGCAGGTGGCTTACCTCCTGCGGCTCAGTCTTCCCATCTATAAAATAGGAACACGGCCACTTGAGGCTGTGTGTGAGGAGTGCACCACCTTGTATTGCCATCAGATCCTGGCAGCTGGTCTCACTGTCTCCCAGAGGGCAACTGAGGCAGGGCCAGGGGATCCCACTGCCATGGCATTGCATTTTCCACTATCACAGTCCTTAGTCACATGGGGAAATAAGGCAAAGGGATGAGTAGAAATGTTCTTCCAAGGGTTGGAGGCAGGGGAGGGAACAGAAAGGACTAGACCAACTCCAGATTTTCCCCTCTCCACTTAAGTTTCTGCCTCCCCCATCTACCCCCTCTCACCGAAGAGCAAGTTGCCCGTCCAAAAACCAGGGCTCATCCTTGACGTTGGCCTTTTCCTCATTGCCACAGAGTCCAGTCATGTCCTGTCAGTTCCATCAATTGTATAAAGTAAGTCTCAGCTCGACCTCTTCTCTCAAGTCCCCATGTTGTGCCCTTGGCTCAGAAGTCTGCTATGGCTTGTGTGACCCAAGGCAGGACTTCCAGCTGGCTTCCTGCTTCCCCTCGTGCCTCCCCTCTTCTCTACCCTGAAGCCAGAGGCATCTCTCAGAGCCTGTGTTGTCCTTCATCAAGGCTATCACAGTTGGCAGCACATATTTATTTGTGTGATAGAGTTTACTATCTGACTTGTCCATTAGACGTGCTCCAGGATGTCAAGAACAGTGTCTGGGTTGGTCGCTGCATCCTTAGTGCCCTTGATGAGTAACGGTTGAGCCATTGAATGAATGGCTGGCCAGGCAGGCACTGGTGTTCTTGCTGTCTCTTCTAGAGGGAGGTGTGCCCCACCAGAGCACTGAACACCACACATCTAGGAACTCAGGGAGGCTTTGCTAAGTGCATTGGGGCCACTGAAGTAGAGGGCCAGACAAGGCTAAATTAATTCACACCACTGGCCTACATTCAGCCCAGGGTCACCTCTGTGCCATCATTCCTCATTCTGTCTCCTTCTCTCTGGCCCCTCTAGGCCTTGGTTTCCATGAGTGCCTTCTGAGCTGGGAGATTAAACTGGGGGTAAACCCAGACTGGTGCTTGCTCGTGTCCTCGCTACCCTCAAGGAGGAAGTGGGGTCTTCTTTGTCACTTCCTGGTTAGGTTTGGGAAGGGGGGAAACCCGGGGTGGGGGGACACTTCCTTTGACCTGATGAACTCTTGAGAACAAATACCTCCGTACCCCTTTAGAGTTAAAACCCTTCTCAGATACTCTTTTTTTCTTTGGGAGGTGGGGGGCGGAAATACAGCTTCTCCTGCTCTCCCTCCTCCCTCACAAACTCTGAACTCCATACAAAGTTCGGGAGACTCCCAGAAAATTAGGGAAATGTCCAGAAGACAGGACAAAGCCTTGGAGAGAGAGACAGTGCAAGGACTCAGGTCAGGGTCGCTTGATCAGGCGTCTGTGATATGGTGTGACTTGCCTACTCGGTCCCTCTCTGAACCATGGTCTCCACCTGTGGTGAGGGAGCGGTGGTACCTGTGTGACTGCCAAGCTAAAGAATATCTGGGAGATTCACTCTAAGAGGAATTATGACAGCTGGAAAAATGGTTATTTTTCATCTTGTCCATCAGGAAGGCCCCAGACTTAGCCGCCTTCCCTCTCTCCTGTTGTTAATGGCCCAATGGATGAAATTCCTCCCTTGAAGATTTTCTTCCAGAGCTTTCTCTTGGGCATGGCTGGCTCCCTTTAAGTTTCTCTCCTGCCCTGTAGGCATTTCCCCCAAGAGGCAGGCTAGCTTGGCTTTAGCTCCCGACTGGGGAGGAGTATATGTTGAGCGGGTGGTGGGCTCTGCTGGGAGGGTGGGGGTCGCGAGCTGCCTTGTGGCTGCTCCGTGGGGTCTGGCGGAGCCCCAGCCTCTGGCTGTGACATACAGCCCCCTTCATGAAACCAGACAGAATTAAGCCTTTTGTTTCCTGTTTGCTAGGCCGGCTTAAAGAAAACACAGAGGGTCCCTGCGGCTGGGGCTCCCAACAAGACGGCCTTTGTATTCATTTAATTAATCAGTTAGCTGAGGGGAAGGAGAGGAGGGAAGTTCATGTTATAAATACATGTTTTTCTTTGGCTTTTTTCCCCCAAAAGACAGGGCCTGAATGGCATCCCCGAGAGAGCCCCCATCTCACCCCAGACATGCTGGGGGCCGGGGGCCTGCCTGGCTGCAGCTGTGACACTTCCCGCCCCCACTCCCTCAAGGGGCATTAGGCCTGATCTCTCTGGGGCCTGGGGAAATGTTAAATGCCAGCAGGGAGTAGGGGAGGTTAGCCTCTGGACCCCAGTTCCCAGTTCCCCGCTCCTCGCCTCTCCCCTCCAGCCTCACTTCCCCCGTGGATGGAGCACATGCACTGCCACGCAGAGGACTAGTCTGTCCCTAAAGAGGCCTGCACACTGTGCAGGTGCACCGTGGGCAGAAGCCTTCGCTTAGCGGCTGAGCGGGCTTGAGGCTCCCTACTTCTTGCCCCCAACCCCACCCTCCGAAGGGAAGGTCTGGGGCTGCACTCACCAAAACGTCCAGGCAGACGAAGCACTCAGCTCCTCCAGGGCCCTCCTTCCTTCCTTTTCAGTGTGAGCCTTCTAAAGTGCATGGGGAAAGGAAAACAAAGTAGGGCTCCTGGGGCTCTGGAGAGGGGCTGTCGTTGGCGGGCAGTGAGTCCTCTTGGATAGATACCCTCAACCCACTTCCACCGTACCGAGTGGGTTGTTCCATTAAAGCCTCCTTTGATGATATTATGGAAACAAATTCCTTTTTTTTTTTTTTGGTAGAGATGGGGCAGATCCACTCACTGCTTTCTCACTCCCAACCCCTGTTTCCAGGTACTTTTAAATTTTCAAAACCTTTCATTATGTGGTAAAATATTTGCAGTTCCTAAACACACGGCCCTCGTAATGGATCACTGTGGTAAGTTTTTCCTCATGAGCTCTTCATTTCAAGTCTTATCTGCAAGGCTCTGGTATCCAGTAACCAGACTCTAGGCCTTCAGGACACACTGCTCAGAAAATTCCCTGCTCTAGCTCGAACATAGAGAGCCCAGGGCTCTCTCCAGACCTTGAATCTGGCCTCTAAATACTTATCTTGTCTGCCAAGCTGTCAGGCCAGTATGTAGCCAGGTGCTGCCAACACACGTGGCATAAGGCCTCTGCTTCCTGGGCCCTGTAGTGACCCCAAGAGACAGCAGAGGCCACAAGGGCAGAGCTAGTAACATGGCGATAGGACGGCAAGGGCTTGGTTTTCTCTCTTCCCCTGCTGAGGATATCCTACCCCTCACAACCACTGAGAGAGGCCCAAGGTTCAAAGCCACAAACCCAAATGCCCTCCTTTGAGGGAATTTTTTTTGAGTACACACAGGCCTGGCCGAGCTCTGGTGAGGTGGTCTTCCATTAGCTAACTAGCAAAATGCCCGGACTTTTGCATGACTTGGGTCAGCAAACTGTTCGATTTAGTTTATTAAGAGGCTGACTAGGAGGTGTGTGTCCCTGTGTGCGCATATTTCCTGAAGAGAAGAGTAAAACCCAGGACTCCGGAATTTCTGTGTCATCTCCAGGGTAGTCTTGTGTCAGCTCCTTTTCCCAAAGTTTCAGTTCCCCAAATCCCTGTATTGCCTTCGCCATCCAAGCGGGGAGAAGGAAAACCCACAGGGGATCCTCTGCCCACAGGGTGGGTCATAGGTTCAGGAAAGAAAAAAAAAAAAAATTCCATGCTGTCCTTTGCTTGGGGCTTCTGGAACTGCCCTTTACTGGAGATCCATGAATTGGAGGTTGGCATGGAGAGAGGTCAGAGCCTAGAGAGAAAATCTCATTTGCACAGTTTGAATCGTAGAGACACCGGAGCGGGAAGGAATTCTGGTGATCAGGTGGACAGGGGAAGAAGCAAAAGCCACTCCTTTCCCAGAAGAGGAAGTTCATTGCATGTTGGTGGGTGGGCTGAGCAGCCGTGGGGGCTGGGGCTGGTTCGGGTCCCCAGGATGCAGCCAGTGTGGCTGGCATTTGGATCACCAAAGAAAGGGCCACTAAAGCCATGTTTTTCAAACAGTAATATATAAACAAGTCTCCTGGGCGTCTTGTTAAAATGCAGATTCTAAATCAGTAGGTCTAACAGGGACCAAGAGTCTGCATTTTTAACAGGCTCTCCAAGTGATATTGATGCCATGGGTCTGTGGGCCACACTGTGAGCCCCAAGGGACTAATGGATTTATCAGGGTTGTGCTTGCTCTGTAAAAATTTGCTGCCCTGTGGTCCAGTCATAGGGTGACTAACCCACCCCAGTTTGCCTGGGAATTTCCCAGTGTAGTCAGTGTAAGTTGCCTGGACCGTTGACAACCCTGGTTCACGACACTTATTTTGTATCCGTTATACCTTGCTCATAATAGGGCTGGTAGAGCCAAATACTTTCCAGTGTTGGGACACGGGCTTGCTTCCGAGAGGGCTGGGAGAGCCCTTGTGAAAGGCATGCCTGAACCCCAGGCCTTAGGTGGGCTCTGTCTCTTCCACTGCCTGGCCTGTGGGATCTCCAGTGGTTCATAGATCCGTTGAGGGACCGTGAATGCAAAATGGGCTTTGGTGGCCAGCAAGCTGGGCGGAAGGCTTCTTGATGGGGGGCAGGGAGAGGTATTTTTGGGTTTTATGCATATTTTGTGACTCCTTTGTTTCTGAATCCAGTATTTTAATTCTATATTTTATTACATCCAAGTACACATTCATTTCAAAGCCAGCAGGTGAGTCTCTGGTGTGTGGTGGGGGAAGACGGGGGCCCTGTGAACAGAGGCTGGGTGATGCTCCCTTGAGTCCTAAATATTTTGCGTCTCCAAACAGCCCCTACTTTAACATCAGGATCTCATCTCTTCCCTTTTCTCCCATTACATGCCCTACCCCCAACCATGTGCGCAGCAGCCCAACCTCAGCTCCCTGAGAACGCACTACATTAAATGAACATACATTTGTCAGGCACTTAAGATGTACAAGCCATTCAGGAATATGAAAATACAAGTGAAACCTAGCCCCTAACTTCCAGCCTCAAGGAGTTTATCCCCTAATTGGGGAAGTGGTTCGGGGAAAGAAAAGTAACAATACAAGATTTAAATAATAATGAAGATCGCCATGCAGGGGAGGTCACAAGGAGGAGCAGGATTAATTAATTACTAAATGAGTGGCACAGATTCTGTGCGCTGAGGGAATTCTGGGAAGAAAGAGACGGCTGTGCGCTGCGGTGTTCTGGAATGACGGGGGCCTTGGTTGGCGGGGCTGTAGTATTCTGGGGAAGGCGGAGTTCAGTTCAGCTCCACAGATATGTATTGGGCAACTGCTGTGTTCTAGGCACTGTGCTGGACTCTGCAGACGCAGAGAAAAATAAGACCGAGTTCCCACCCTTGAGTCTAATAGTCTAGAGCAGGAACTGAGAAGGAAGTTCAAGGGCAGGAGGCAGTGGGGCACCATACAGGGAACACAGCTCAGGCTAATGGCTGTTGCAGTGGTTGGAAGAAACTGACTTTTGTGACCTCTAAGGTGGCTTGAGTAGAAAATAGTCCAAAATGTGGCCAAATGTTGGAGAGGAGAGTGTTAAGCAAGACATCAGCTTGCACAAAGCCATGCATGCATGGACCCACACGGTGCGTGTTTGCCAAGTGGGCAGTTCAGGATTTCTGGACCGGGAAGCATGGTCCATGGAGTGGCAGGAGATGAGCGGTGGAGCACGGGTGCCCAGGTCAGGGAGGGCCTTCTGTGTCACCTGAGGAGTTTTCATGGAGGGCGCCTGGGTGGCTCAGTGGGTTCAGCATCTGCCTTCAGCTCGGGTCATGATCTCAGGGTCCTGGGATCGAGCCCCCATCGGGCTCCCTGCTCAGCTCTCCCTCTCCCTCTCCCACTCCCCCATTTGTGTCCCCTCTCTCCCTGACTCTCTGTCAAATAAATACATAAAATCTTTTTCATAGAATCAACGATGAGGCCATGGGAAATAGCAGCCAAGAAGCAGGCGGACGCCCTGCTCTGCCACTCGCCGCCTGTGTGAATTGGGATGAATCATGTAATCCCTCGATGCCTCAATTTCTTAATCTGTAAAAAGGGCATAAAAATAGTACTTTACTTTTTGCGAGAACTGAGTGAGTTAATCAGCCTAGAGTGCTGAGAGCAGTCTTGGAACAAAGAGGATGCTCAATAAATTGTAGCTATCGTTAGTATTAAAGGATTTTAGGCTGGCGAGTGCCTTGGAGAGATTTGTGTTTTCGAAAGATCACGTTGGCAGGACTGAGAAGGCTGGGTTAATGTGGGTAAGATGGGGGTCGGGGTGGGGGGACCTACTGCGGTCCTCTAGGCGAGCAGCCATCAATGCTGGACGGAAGCAGAGGTGCTGCGAAGGGAGGGGAAGGGCCAGAGTCGAGAGCTCTGAAAGGGCAGTACTAAAGGGTGCTTTCCATGGAGACTTCTAGGTTTTTCCCTTATGTACTGGGTGGATGGGGGTTCCAGCAACTATGCCAGGAAAACCAAGAAAAGAATAGATCTTCCAGGGAGTGGGTTGATTATTTTTCCTTTTTCCTTTCCCTCCTCCCTTCCTCCCTTCGCCCTCCCTTCTTTCCTTCCTCCCTTCCTCCCTTCCAACCTTCCTTCCTTCTTTCTTCTTTCTTCCTTCCCTTCCTCCCTTCCTCCCGTCCAACACACTGAGTTTGAATATGTATGGGACCCTTCACTGGAGATGTCTGTCAGGGCACTGAATATATGCGCTAGAGGACATGGCTGGAGGTGGAGATTAGCCCATGGAAGGTGGTCAAATCCATGTAGTGAATGGGATCACCCAGAGAGAGGGAGCAGAGGAAGAAGAGTGGGCAAAGATGAATCCTGAGGAATACAACATTTAAAAGATGGTGATAGAAAAACCATAGACGGGCTATGGAGAGGAAGGGGAATTAGATGAATCTGGAAAGGGTGACGTCATCAAACCAGAGAAGTAGAAGGCTTTGCAATGGAGAGTGAAATTACAGAGTCAGAGTCAGTGGCAAATCCAGCAAGAGAAGGACTAGAAAGTAGTCACTGAGTCTGTTGGTGTGAGAGCCATTGGCACCCAAGGGTGCAGGCAAGGGTGAACATTGGAGAGGACTGAGGGATGCATAGGAGATGAGGAAGTGGTGGGAGCACGTGTGTGTGGGGTGTGGCTGTCCATCAATCCGGCTTTGTCATAGGACTCGTGGATGGGTGGGACTTGAACTGCGGGCCAACAACCACCAAGCAAATCCCACCTGAGGCCCGTGGATTGGAAACCACTGGAGAGATTTAATTTAGCCATTCATTTTTCTACTCGGCAACTATTTATTGCATAACTACTATAGGTTTAAAAGTATGCTAAATGACATTCAGGAATGAAAGGGTCTGATAGAAGATGATAAGCATCAAATGACATACTGTGAATTGAATTGGGAAATATATTTCTTTTTGGGGTTGCCAAGAAATACTTCATGGACAGATGGCTTTTGAGCTGGGCTTGAAGGAGGAGTAGGATTCTAATGGACAGTTGTGGAAGAGAGGCATTTCAATAGATAGATGGGGTGTGCAAATGCCCTGAGGTAGGTAAGTATGGAGCATAGTCAGGAAACAAGAAATACTCTAGTTTATTAAAACTGTACGGTCAGCACCAAAGTAGATTGTAAGTTAAGTCTGGAAAGAGGTTAGAACCCTGGTGTGAGGGGTTTCTGTGTCAGTCTTAGGGATCTGTACTTTATTCTATGGGCTCCAAGGAGCCATTGCAGTTTGTTGAGGGTTTTTTTTTTTTTTTTTTTTGAAGATTTTATTAATTTATTTGAGAGAGAGAGAGAGACTCTGTATGTGTGTGTGTGCGCGCGTGCACGCACGCATGCACGTGTGGGTGGGGATGGGGGCAAAGGCAGAGAGGTGTAGGAAGAGGGACAAGCAGGCTCAGTGCTGAGCACAAAGCCTGACATGGGGCCTGATCTCATGACCCCGATACCATGACCTGAGCCGAAATCAAGAGTCAGACGCTTAACTGACTGAGCCACCCAGGTGCCCCTGAAGGTTTTGATATAAGGAATAAAAAGAGAAGACTGCCTTATAAGAGGGTTTTGCTGACACTAATGTGTAACATAGATCAGAGCAGAGAGGAGTACGTTGGGAGACTACTATAATTGGGAATGACAAGTAGTGAAGGAATTAAGATGCGTGTTGGTAAGGGGTAAGGAGGAAGAAAACATGGATTAGGTGGGAGTTGGACCAGTAGGACTGAAACTGCCTACATGGGGATGTGCTGGGTCTGGCTTAGTTGAGGGTTGAAGTCAAAATTGGAGGAGGCAGGGTTGGGTGGTGGTGAGGGAGAAATCACCAGGAACTCCAAGATTCCTTGGTGATTCTACAGATTTGGAATAGAAGTGGTATCATACCAAAAACAGTAAAGAGAAGATGAGTTGGTTTGAAGAAGGGAGAAGGGACAAGCATCCCACTCTGAGTTGAGGAGGGCCGTGCCTGAGAAATGGCCATTGCACGCAGGGCCAGGATACCCCTCAGCTGTCACTGGACTTGTGGGCCCGCAGCCAGGTTGCAGGGGATCAGGAGAGAAGAGGAAGTGACAGTTGTGAGCACACACTGCTCTTTCAAAGGTTTGACACTGAAAGGAAAGAGAGAGATGAGAGGAATATCATTCCAGAGGGTTAAGACAATAATTTAAAGGTTTAATAATTCTTCCATTCATATTACAATGTAGGAAATACTTCAAGTCCATTATCTTGCTCCTTGTCACCATAGTTAAGGAAGTCAGCAGGGGCTATTACACCCACTTTACAGATGAAGACGCTGAGTCTCTGGAGGGCACAGGGCCAGTAAGTCTCATGCGTGGAGTTTTGCCTTCTGGGGAGGGTTTTCTACTGCACTGTCATGCCTAAGGGTCTGGGGAGAGTTTGTGGGCTTACAGGTCAAGCCAGGCGGCCTGAGCAGAGGGAGAGACAGAAGATACACGAATACACACTCCCACCTTATGAGCACCGTGGGATGGAGGTCGGAGCCTGGGTGGAAACATCCTAGGGAAGGAGAAGGGGGCTCTGCTTTTAAGGCAGGAGAAAAGGAGGAGGGGGTTACAGATACAGCATGTTGAGGAGAAGAGGAAGGACACTAGGCACAGAGCCAGGACACTGACAATACCCAGACGAAAAGTTCGAAGACATTTATGAAGCAACATGCCCACAGCACAGGAGTAAGGGTGAGGCTAGAGGACGGAGGAGGAGGACAAGGGGGCTCTGGTCTCTAGCTCTGGGCTGCGAGATACAAGGCAGAGGCCCTTGGGTTATGAATGAACCAATGAACCTATGTAGAGTCCCTCTACATAGGCCCTAAAGCTAGAAATCTTGAAGGTGGGAGGGAGTGTGTGCTATGCAACCCCCATACCTTCCCCTTGACCCCCACCCTCATCTCCAGTTGGTCTCCACTGATGTCCTAGGCTGTGATTGCTCTCATTCTAGCCCTGGCCCCAGGAGAAGAATCAGTTGGCCCATCCCCAGAGTCCAGGAGATTCAGGACGGAGGTTGGCCCTCACTGGACATGAAGCAAGATAGTGGAGGTGGGGGCACGGAGGATGAACCCCATATGGGTCTTCCCTCTGGAGGCAGGAGAATGCAGACAAATGGGAGCGGCTCTGCCACAGCCTGACTGGGAAAGAGAAAGACGGCTTCATGTACAGAATGTACAGAAAGAGAACCCACAGAGGTGGCCTTTCTATCCGAATCTGTGCCTTTGATCTGGGAATCTGGGAGGGGCCCTCCCATGGGTGCCATGTTACTTCTTCGTCACTTATTGTCTGTCCTGCATTCTGCTCTTCCTGTCCAGCCTCCATGACTGGAATCCCAGGAATCTGCCCTCCTTGCTTTGAGGAGGTCATCTCGTCCTGGTAGTTGCAGTCCCTTAGGGAAGGAGCCCACGCTGTTCTTTTTCTGAGGCCAAAGTGGCTTCTTTTTCTGAGGCCAAAGAGCAAAAGGAAGGCCATGACACCTCACGGGTCCCTGCCTCTCCTTTCGTGCCAATGTGGGCTCCAGCCTGTGTGGGGCAAATCAGGTGCAGGCGCCATGTTCAGGGGCATAGAGCCCTGTGGTACAGACACAGCAGGGCCCTCGCAGCACTGCTAGTGGAACATGTGGGCAATGCGCTTTTTCTGAGGAAATACCCTATTCACTGGTCAGAGTGTTCAGGGTCTCTAGCTGTGGCTGCCTCCCACTGAAGGTGACCAACTGTTCCAGGTTGCCTGAGACCAAGGGGTCTCCTGGGATATGGGATCTTCTGTGTGGAAGTCTTGAAAGCGTCAGGGCAATGGGGACAAGATGTCACCCCAACTTCTCTTCCCTCTTCTACTTCTGGAAAAGTGCAGAGCTCATGGATTTTCCTCCAGGACGATGCCCCTAACAAACGTGTAAAAGGCTAAACTCTGCAATGTGATGCCACTGTGCTTCATGGAGGTGGCTTTGGGATCTGCAGGTCCAGGTTGAAATCTCCTCTCTATTACTTCCTAGGTGTGCAAGTTTAGGTGAATTACTTTATATTTCTGAGACTCTGTTTTCTTATCTCTAAAAGGGAGGTAATATTATCATTCTTACAGGATTAAATGTGAGGGTTAAATGAGGTCGTGTTCATCAATCAGTTGCCTTGCATGTCATAAGGCACGTGTAAGAGAAATCAATAAATGTTAGTTCTCTCTGATTCCTCCCTCACCACTGTTCTGGCATTGGAGTGATACCCATTCTACAGATGGGAATGAAAGCTGATGAGCAGGTATAGTTGACTCCAGCTCAAAACGACAGAATCAGAAATCAGCAACAGACCCCTCGCTCTTGACTGCCATCTTCCTATTTTGGAATACACAAGGATTTCTTTATCTGAATGTTTGGATGAGAGGGAAGGAACTGTTTTATTCACTTACTTAACTGTCCATCCATCCAGCCATCCATTCATCCATGCATTCAACAAATATTCACTGAGTACCTAGTATGTGTCAGGTACTTTTCTGGGTGTTGGAGATGCAACTGACAACACACACATTTTTCTGCCCTCACGAAGCTTCCATCCTGGGAGAGGACACACATAACAAACGTCTGTCAAATACAATGCAAAGTAGTAATAATTGCTCTGAAGGGAAAATAAAGCAGTTGAAGATGGTAGAGAGTAGCCAGGATTTGGGCACCATTCCGCAGGGTGGCTGGGCTAGGGAAGGATCCTCTGAGGGGGGGACATTTGAGCTGAGGCCTGAAAAAAATGTCGCCTGAGTGCCGTGGGCCTCCTTTCCCTCTTCCTGGAGCTCCCAGCTCAGGCCCAGCTGCCGCAGGGTGGAGTCAGGGTGAAGGAAGACAGTCCGTTTCTGGGCTGGGGCTCCAGTGGGAGGTGGGACGCAGCTGTTTTTATCAGCTGTCTGTCCACAGTGCTGACCCCTCCGCTGGTCCGAGCTTTGGGGGAGGGACCCACACTGGAAATTCAGTTACTGAGGGTCAGATGGCGATTGAAAATGATATGAGAGGGCTGCCTCGCTCACTTGGGGACCCTACACTGGGGGGCAAGTCCCAGTGCATTTGGTTTCCTGCATGGCTCTATTTCTTTGCATTGCCTTTTCCTTTAAGAAAATAATAATAATAACACCTCTGTTTGGACTGCATGCTAAATGATTTATGAACATTATTCTTCTCTGTTAGTTCTACCTGTAGGAGCTCCAGCCCTCACAATCCTTTTCATGTTGATTAAGTACATTTGAAAGCAAAGGGAGACTGTCTGTCAATTGCTTCACAGTATAGACCAGCGGCTTCCCTGGACTGAGGAGGGATTCCTCATCTTCGCTTTGCAAGAGTTCCTTTGCAGCTGGTTAAGCAGGAGATCAGTCCAGAAACCTGCCGTCAGTCTTGTATGTGCCCGAGGAGGCAGAGGGATAGCGTTCTTTCTGGAGCTGGTAATTATGAATTTGAGATCCTGGAATTCTCTGGATCGAATGTCCAGGAGTCAGCTTTCTAGGGCAGGTGTGATTGCACCTGACTCGGCCCCATGCCGGTCAAGAGGACGGGAGGGTGTTTGTAAAGGGCCTGTCAGAGCTTAGTTTCATCAGGGCAACCCACTGAAGAGGGCGGCGAGAGAGGGGAGAGAGAAGAAAGGTCACAGCCCAACCCTCTGTATTCTTGGGCTAATGGAAGGTGCACTTGGAGAGGAAACATGACCTGTGGAGCCAGCTCTGAAGCTGGAGGGCCCTTGGTTAGTTCTCTAGTTAGGACAAGACCAGTGCCCTTCCCTAGTTCTTCCCCTATCCCTTGATCATTACTGTGTGATGGACAACTTAGGCACACACTTTGTGGGTAGGTGGGTCATTAAGGTTCTGGCTTCGGCGCTCACTTGGACTTGGAAAGTAGACTTCTAGAGATGCTGTTTCTACTACAGATCCTGTTTGGTGGTAGCCTAGTCTGGCCTAGGGCGGCCTTCTCCTGATCTTCATGTCTGATGTGGAATAGGACAGCTTCCCCTGAACTCCTGAGCGGCTACAGAAATCCTATGAGATTGTCCTCTCTTCTCTGCCACCCTGCCCCAGAGGTGTCCCTCTGAGCTGCCTCCATGCTTTTGGGTTTTCAAATCTGGACTCCAGTGGTTTATTTAGAATCCCCCATCTTCGAAAAGTTATCATGCTTCATGGCCTCTCTTTGTGTGTAAGCCCTGAGTTTCATCTCCCCTGTCACCCCCTCTGCCCTATTCAGGGTGGGATTTCTTTGGACATGCCTGTGCTAGACATGACTAGGTTTGGCCTCATCTTACCTTTCTGTTGGGTGACTTTGGAAAAGTCACCTCATACACCTGACTCACAAGTCCTTCAGTTACTAAATGGGGATAAGACCATTTGAGAAACAAATGAGATGGTAGTTTTGAAAAATGCTTAGTCAGTTGTCTTTATTGTCTCTGCATGACAAAAGTTTACATACACCCTTAAAAATGTGAACACTAAAAATCCTATTGTCTAGCTACAAACCATCTAGGACAAGGGTGAGGTGGTGTATATAGAGGAAAACCCAGACCATTTGTGTGGAAACCCAAAGAGACATGCTAATGGTGCCAACTCAATCTCAGGCCCTACGGTGGGGGAGCCAAGCTCCTCCTGGGTACTAGACACCCGGCTTTCTCGATCTGTTGTCTGTTGCTCATACAGTCCTTGACATGGCATCATCCGCATTTGGACAGAGGATGGAAACGAGACCCAAAGAGATTAAGTTGCCCAAGAGCATAAAGTCAGCAAGTCGTGGGGCTGAGAATCAAACAAACCCGAGTTCTGTCCTGACCCTTAAATCCAGCAAGCCGAACTGAGCCACCACCCCCAACTCGCCCCGCCTCTTGAACCTGTAATTCTCCCATTAGCAGTTTATCCCTCTGAGAGAAGCATTTACTCTTTGGATTCTCTTTTCTGGGCACTCTGGGTTCTCCCGCGCTCTCTCCCTCTCTACTGCACACACCATGGAGAGTTGCCCATGAAGCATAGATTAGTGCCATGAGTTCCTTTCCTCCTGGCTAAGAGAGGAGCCAGAGTAAAATCTCTAAATTGTGGACTTGGGAGGGCAGCTAATCCTGAAAAGGACAAAAAGGAAAGGCTTGTCCATCTAAGACAAATGTTAGCCCCTTCGGAGCTGTGCCTGGACTGGCCTGGCCTCTGCACGAGCAGAGCCAAGCCCTGGGGATGGCCTGGGAGATCCACGGCCTTCTGTCGGGAGCTCCGGTTAGCAGCCTCACCATCGTGGAACGCTACCTCCGCCTGAGGGACTCGGGGATGTGGTTAGGCGTTGTCATCCCCTCGCCAATACTCAGAGACACTCCCAGGGCCCCCTGTCCCTCGCCCTTTGATGTGGAGAGTTCATCCCCGTGAAGCCTCTGTCCACTCCAAGAGCCCCCTCTCTCTCCAGAGTGGCTCAAAGGGCCTTTTGAGCGGGGGAGCGGGGGAGCGAGCGGCCTGTGGGCCTGGGAGGGGAGATAAAGGCGTGAGATCCCTGGAGGGCTCAAAGGGTCAGGGGCTGTGTATCTGGTGACTTCTGAATGCAAGTTCTAACAAAGAGAAATCTGTGGTGGGAGAGCCTCAGCGAAGGAAATAAAATCTCCATGAAAACAAACTTTTGTTGGAAGCTTTCTCCTCTTGTTTTGGCAGCGTTGCTAAGTCCTGGAAGGGGAAGGCCGTGTCTTCCGGAGCAGATTGTCCAAATATCAGCTTGCTACTAGGGACTGTTTTTCTCCCACCAGGAGGCTGGGGCTTGGGAGTGAGTGCAGGAGTAATTGGTTTTCTCATCAAAGCCAGAATGAGTACAAGAAAAGCCAGGGGGCAGCGCAGAGAGCTGTGGACTGTGGGTTAGGCCCTTGGTGGACACAGCACAGTGTGTGATAGGGTTCAGTGATTCGGCTGGACCCTGGATCCCTCTGGGCCTCACTAGTCTCAGCTGTAAAATGGATGTAACTTGCCCAAGGTCTTTCAGCTGGAAAAGCAGGTTGTAAACTTCTGTTTTCCAGTGCCTTGTCATTCACAAAAACCAGAGGATGGAATTGAAAGGATCTTTGAAGGCACCAGAGGACCACAGGAAGGTCGGATAATTATTATAATATACAGTGTGTGTGTGTGTGTGTGTGTGTGTGTGTGTGTGTGTTCTTTCTCCGTGGGCCTAGGTAGTCACATACCATGCTCAGTTGTTTGGTTTCTACATCTTGTTTTGCAAAGAAGCAAGGGAATGGTTAAAGAAGGAGCTTTCCAGTCCGTCTCTGCTGCTGCTAACTCGAATGGGTTAGCTAGATTCAGGGACGCTAGGGGCTCACAAGTTTTAGGGAATGTACAGAATGAGGGCTTCCCCAGCTGCTGAGATGTTTTTATGTTAAGTACGTATAAGGATAGAGTTTTTTCTCACTGGAGTCCACGGAAAGGGGAAGAATGTGTATTGGATCCAGGCCCCATAGATTCTTTTTTTGACTCCCTAAGAGTCTTCTTTTGTCCTGCTTTGGGAGAAAATCCTTTATGGTGGCTGTCATCCGGCAGAGCTCAGAGGACTTTGGAGTGGCAGGTAGCCAGGGGGATTAGGCAGGGACTGGGAGTTGAGCTGTGGTTTCGATTCTGCCTGTTCCTGACAGGCTTCTGTGACCCCACGGTGGGCCCTGTTCCTCTCAACCATAGACAGCACCAGATGGAATGAGAGGGAGGAGGGAGAGAAACTCAGAGCCGTCCTGGCTGAGGGTGAATCCGGATGGGTGCTGAGGGGGGCCTGGGAGCGTTGGCTGGGAGCCAAGGAGCCTTCCTCTCCTGCAGGCCCCCTCCCACTGCTTTTGCCTTTGATTGCTGGTCTGGGAGGATGTGTGTGTCTCCCCCGTGCTCTGCACGTCTCTGAAACCCGAGAGACACATAAGTTGAAGTACCTCCCCAGAATTCTCTCTTTGACCAGAGGGGCTGGGATGTGTCCAGATTTGGGAAGGTCCATCCAGGGAAGCCTGACTGAATTGGCAAAGGCAGCTCCTCCCTCCCTTCTCCCCTCTGCTGTCCCTTGGGAGGCCTTGCCAGGTCAGTCATGGGCTAATAACAGCACCAAGAACGCCGATGTCACATGGCTGGTTGGAGCGGCCTGCGACAGTTAATAGGTGAAGTCTCCCACTGCTGACCGCATGCAGAGTTCACGTGGGGCGTGTTTAGGTTTGACACGGCCAGCGCGTGTGCGGGTACGGAAGTAGGTGGGAGGCCTGTGTGTGCAAGCTGCCCTCCTCCCCCCTCAGCACACACACATGGGTTCCCATGTACGTGCACACATGCACACACGCAGAGCCATACACAGGTCACACACACGCAGGCGCGTGGTCGTAGACACACGCACACATGGAGCCATACACACACGTGACACAGTCCCAATCACACTCATGCCCACATAGTCACATGCACTTTTGCACACGCAGCGATGCGCACCAGCTCACACACACCTTCCCACATACACAGAAGCATGCTGGGGATATGAGAGAAACCTCTTCTGGGAGCTTCTCTCTTCCCTCTCCCATGTCCCCCCCTTCCCTCACCCAGGACCTCCCTCTTCCCTCTCACCTCCCTGGTCACCTCCTCATTTTATCAGCAGGAACACAAGTCCTGGATGTGTCGGGCCAGCTTCATTCCCTGCAGTCTGAATGTAACATGAGGTGGCAAAAAGAACTCGGGTAAGAGCCAGCCAGAGCTGAGCTGAGACCCTGACTTCCCCACTGAATTGGGTTCATGACGTGGCCCCTCTGGGCGAGTTGTCTGACCTCTGTAAGCCTCACTTTGCTCCTCTCTAGAAGAGGACCGAAAACACTGCCGTACGGGGCTGCTGGGAGGTATGTGTATGCTGACAGGTGCCGCAGGTGTGTGGTGATGGGTATGTCCCGGGTAGCACAGGCTGGAAGACAGGAAGTGCCCAGAGGATGCCAGCTCCCTCCTTTCCCTGTTGTTCCCATCAGTATATTTCTTCTGCGTGGCCACCATGTTGGTGTCTGACCGAGAAAGGAGGCCTGGCCTGGGGAAGCGTTTGGGGTGTGCTCTACGTGGACTTCGCCTCATTTATCTGGGGCTGATTCAGCTGTGAGGAAGGAAATAAGATGACTGTCACTTAAAGACAATGACCCTCTTCACAACAGCCTGCTCATCCCTTTTACCCAATAAGAAGGTTGAGGCACAGAGGGGTTAAGTCATTTCATTTTCTTTTTAAAGATTTTATTTATTTATTTGACAGACTGAGATCACAAGCAGGCAGAGAGGCAGGCAGAGAGAGAGAGGGGAGGAAGCAGGCTCCCCGCTGAGGAGGGAGCCCGATGCGGGGCTCGATCCAAGGACCCTGGGATCATGACCTGAGCCGAAGGCAGAGGCTTTCACCCACTGAGCCACCCAGACGCCCCGGTTAAGCCATTTCTCTGAGTTCACACAGCCAGTTACATGGCTGGGAACCCAGCTCCTACCCCTGACTTTCTGTTGCGGTAGGAGATTAGCTACAGCATCGGGGACACTGGCATGGAGCTCAGGCAAATGGCACTGTTGGTCTGGTGATTTACTAGGTCATCTTCTTCCCTTCTTAGAGCAGGCACGTTTGGATGGGACATTTCTTCTATCTTCTCTGTAAAGATGGATGTGGGTAGAAAGGCATTGGGTAGAAAGACATCTGAGGGGGCATCTGCGGGAATGCATGAGGGGAGTGTAGGGAGCTCCATTCAGGTTTGCAAACATTGGTTGCACACCTGCCTCACACTGGGTCTCAAGCTAGGTGCTGGGGCTGCAGAAATGAGAAAGACATTGCTCCTGCCTTCAAGGAACTCTAACGAAGTGAGCAGGATGTGGGCTCAGGCATGTAAGAAAGATGTGTAGACAATGAGGTTAAGGCAGCCATAGAGGAAAACACCAGATGGTGCATGGCAGTGATGGGGTGGGGATGGGAACTTGGTCTGAAATTTGCTTGGAGGAGGTGATGGTGGAACATACCGTCCCGGGAACTAGACAGGAGAAGGAGGCAGAGGGCCCTCCAGGGAGCAGGGACAGGGTGCGCCACAACATGGGAGTGTAAGACAGCAAGAGGAAGGAGGGAGGGGTGGGCAGGGACAGACTGAGTGCTAAGGCTCTTGGATTATATTTTGCAGGTGATGAGGAGCTATGGAATGTACTGAAATGGGGGAGTGGTGTTGTCAGATTTATATTCTAGAACTTGGCCTCAGCACCAGTGGAGATGGATTGGAAGGGACCAGACTTTCACAAGCGCATTCAAGATATGTTTCAGTTAGAATGCCTTTGGCTGCCAGTAGCAGCAAATCCAACCCAAAGTGGCTTAAACAGTAAGAAATTCTAATTCTTACATATTATGAAGCCCAGAACCAGGAGTGCTCTAGGGTTAGAAAAATTCAGTGACTCAGTGACATCAACAGGCACTCAGATTCTTTCTCTGCCATCCTCCGGATATCAGCTTTGTTTTCAGACTAGCTTTCCTCTGGGTCATACAATGGTGGTAGTAGTTCCATGCATCACACCAACCTGTAGGCAACTAAAAATAGTAAAGTAAATCATTTGTAAAACCATGGGGAGTGACAGAGGCTGTGGCCAATGAGATTGTGAATGCTCCAGGCCTGTTGGAATTCAAATTACAATTTTTAAAAGGCACAGGAAAAAATATTTTAAACAAAGTCATGAGACAAATGACAAACTGGGGGGAAAATTGCAACTCACATCACAGGGCTATTCTCCCTAATATACAAAGAGTTCTTAAAAATCAACAACAAATACAACCAAATAGAAAAAAATGAGCAAGGAATTTGAATGGTCTATAAATGAAGAAGAAAATACAAATGGCTCTTAACATATGAAAAGGATGTTCAATATTAAGAAATGAATGCGAATTAAGACTATACTGAGATAGCGTTATTCATTTATCTTTTAAATGGACAAAAATCCAAAAAGTTTGTTATCACACTGTATTGGCAAAGTTCTAGGGAAACAAGCTGTCTGGTAGTGTAAATCAGTACAACTCTTTTAGAGTGCAATTTGGCAATACCTATCAAAATTATCATATGCCTTTTGCCTCAGCAATTTCATATTGGGGAATTGATCCTAAAAGATATATTGTACATATGTGAAATAACATTCATGAAAGTTTATTCTTTGCAACATTATTTGTAATAGCAAAAGATTAGAAAGAACCCAAATATCCATCAGTTGCAGTTAGTTAGATTAGTTAAATTATGAAATATTCTGATAATGGAATACTACATACTTAAAAAGAGGACAGAGAGGGGTGCCTGGCTGGCTCAGTTGGTAGAGCATATGACTCTTGATCTTGAGGTCGGGAGTTCAAGCCCCATGTTGGAAGTAGAGCTTACTTTTAAAAAAGGAAATAAATAAAAATTTTAAAAAGGAATGAAGGCTCTGTCTTTGTACTGATATGGAAAGATCTCCAAAAATATATTAAGTGTAAAAAAAAAAAATCCACCAAGGTGCAAAAAAGTGGGGGATAACAAGAATCTGTATTTGTCTTTGCTTGGGTAAGGAGGGGACAGGAATGGGAAGGAGAATTTCATATAGTTTTTAAAAACTTTGAACCATGTTACTTACTACTCTTTTTTTAAAAAAAAGATTTTATTTATTTATTTTAAAGGAAGAGAGAGAACACGCACGTGGGTGGGGGGAGGGACGGAGGGAGAGGGAGGGAATCCCAAGCAGACTCTGTGCTGAGCATAGAGGTAGAAGCAAGGCTTGTTCCCGTGACTCCAAGATCATGACCTGAGCTGAAATCAAGAGATGGGTACATAACCGACTGAGCTACCTAGGCACCCCACCTATTACCTTTTTAAAAACAAAACAAAGGAAAACCAGGAGCACTGCCCAAATCCCATGAAACATCTAGGAAGAGTTGCCAGTTTGCATCCCTGGGCTGTGAATTACGCAGTGATAGTGGAGATGAAATAGGATGGATTTGAGAAATATTATTTTTGAGAGAGAGAGAATCCCAAACAGGCTCTACTTCAGCTCAGAGCCCAACACAGGGCTTGATCCCATGACCCCAAGTTCATGACCTGAGCCGAAATAAAGAGTTGGACACTTAACTGAACTACTGAGGTGCCCTGAGAGATGTTTTTTTTTAAGGTGGCTCAGTTGGTTAAGCAGCTGCCTTCGGCTCAGGTCATGATCCTAGGGTCCTGGGATCGAGTCCCACATCGGGCTCCTTGCTCGGCAGGGAGCCTGCTTCTCCCTCTGCCTCTGCCTGCCTCTCTGTCTGCCTGTGCTCGCTCGCGCTCTCTCCCTCTGTCTCTGAAAAATAAATAAAATCTTAAAAAAAAAAAAAAAGAGTGAAATCCCCCTGGTTGGGCGTGGGAGTGAGAGAGAAGGCAGAGTTGGAATGCAAGGGGTCCCCACCCAGGTTGTGGGTAACTGGTGGAAGACGGCATCATTATGAAATGGGAAGACTGCAGGGAAGCAAGGTAGCCCGGAGAATCATTTCACTTCTGAACTCAGTCACTGAGTTCCTGGGACCCTACCTTGCCCTCTTTCTTCATCCCTCCATCCACAGGCGACATTTCTGGCTATGGACTTTTCATTTACAGGACATTCATGCGAGAAGTGCAGTGGGATGGGATGTGTTTGGGGTCCGTCTATCCATTTGCTGATAATAGCAGTCCCCTCAGCTCTGGGTCCTGCTGCAAAGCCCCTCTGGAGAGTTTGGGTCCCGAATGAAAAAGGGACCGAACAGCTAATGGCAGTTGCACTGTTGGTGGTGAAGGCATTATGAGCTGGTATGTGAAATATATCCACACTCTTGGTTTTAGCTGGAGCTGGAAAGGATTAGAAGACAATTAATAAATCATTTAGTGCCCTGAGTTTAAGTAACTTATTATTATGGGCTGCATATATTTATTACGCTTCACTGAGCAACATTGGCAAATTTCCTTCAAATGTCACACAATTTGTATGCAATTTGTTTCAGGAGGGTTTTTTTCTTTTTTTTAATGCACATATAAATTATTAACCTGAATTCTTCAGGACAGATTGCCAGAATCCTAACCCCTCCCCCACTATCCCTTATGAGTCTCATAAAGGCTTTCTGTCCCCAAAATGATGACAGGACCAGCTGAGGAGCCAGAAGGGGATGCAGGGTTGCTTGCTGTCTCCTTGGGCTGCGTTGGGGTAGAGACCTAAATCCTGCTTTCCCAAGCTTTAGGGAAAAGAAAAAAAAATCAGGCTGGCAGGGTGGCGCCAGCCATCCTTAAGTAAAACCAGGGTCCCGGGGACTCCGGAGCTGGAAGCATTTCAGACACTGATGGCTCCGAACTGTTTATTTTGTCACAGGACCAGCCACGGTGGAGTGACAGCTTTCTCCAAGACGGGCTAGAGAATCTGGTCCACATTTTTTCAGACCTGATTCTGCGTTGTCCTTGTGTTTTTCTTGGTGGAGCAGTTTAAAGTTTTGGTACGATGATGTTTTTCATTGACTCATGCATTATTACAGCCCCTCCCCACCAAGCTGTTTCTGTGCGGAGCAGCGAGGGGTTGGGTCACAGGACGATCTGACTGGCTTATACCTCCCCTTTGTGAACATCAGTACAACGTGCATCTGCTGAGCACCTGATGTATGATAGGTGCTCTGACGTGCGCATGTGTGCACACGTGTGTGCGTGCGTGTGTACGCGTGTGCGTGTGTTGTAGCAAACAACGTCCTTTCCTTCATCTTGCTTTATGCCCCAGCATCCACACGAGTCAGTGCCTATTGAGCAAATGACCGAGCCAACCAGGAATGAACACAGGCAGCTCCAGACAAGCTCAACACAACTTACAGGAAGCCTGGAAGCATCTCGAAGGAGACTCATTGGGGGTTTTCCAGAGAGCTAAAAGGCTTCTTAAAATCCTTCGAGGATGTTTTAAACATCAGCAGCGGACGTTCTCCCCTATTTTCCTAGGCAAATGATCCTGAATTTGACGGAACCTAACGTGCTGACTCACGAGGTGGCCCCTTCGTGCTCTCCTTGCTTGATCCCCCCATCCCCTGTGTGCGCCTCCTCTCGCACTGCTTCTAGCAGCTGAGGCCTGAGGTACCAAAAAACGGGTCCTGTTAGAAACATGTGTAAAACCAGTCTGAAGCAGCTCTAAGTGACAGTCTGAGAGGCTCCCTTCCGAGGAAGCTTCATAAACTTTAGTAGGAAGATTTTGTGGCGTGTACTTTGACTGCTCAGAGATGTTTAAAAATGGTTTTCTTTCCAGTATTTTTATACCAGGTTGGATTTATGAGGCTACCGACTAGCTTACTCCTGTGCTGGTAAGGAAGGCATTTTTGTCCCAGAAACGACGGCCTGTCTGCCGGGAGGCTGTGAATAGAGCGGTAGGCTTGTTAAAAAGCATTTTACCTCCTCGTTCGCTTTCAAGAGGGTCACAGGCAAAGTTCCCTGATTCCATTATTTTCAGCCACCAGAAGGCAATTTAACTATGAGAGAGGGCCTCTTGTTTACTGGGGATTTGGGGCATCAGTCTTGAGGAAACCCCTGGCAAGGCCTTGCTCCCCAGCTCTGCCTTCCCCTTTACCCCTGGAGGGTGCTAGGTCTTCTCTCTGCCAGAGACAGTGCCACCTGTGTCTTCTCCTGAGGGGCGGCCCAGCCTACCTTTCTGCCACCCGACGTGGGGCCTTCTGAGCAAGTCCCACCTCGATGGGGCCTTCGTGGTCCCTCTGCGCACAGGGACAGTTGCCTCTGCCTGCCTTTGCTACCCATCAGCTCTTTTGCTGGCAGGTGCCAGGTGGAGACAGTCAGCTGCTCAGGAGAGAGATTGTTCTGGGTAGTTACTGCTAGCAAGGGATCCCATTTTATCTACCTGCCATCAGAGTAATCTGTCCTCTGCTGGAGGCACTCGGAGGAGCAATGAGCAGGTGCGGCACGCCAGACGGCAGGGCAGCCGGATGACACCGGGCTGGAGCGGGAAGCCATCGGCCTGGCTCCCGAGGCCTCCGGCCTGTGCGCTGAACTCAGGCAACCTCCCCCCGCCCTGCCCTCCCCTGCTTCTGGCACATCGGGCCTCCTTCCGGAAAGGCACAGTTTTCCTACTCCGTTTGTTCTCAGATTGGTGTTATACCCTGGAGCCAAATTAGTGGCTAAGAACAATTGGAAACAAATGCTCTTTCAGCATCCCCACTGCGATCTGGGGATCCAGGTGGGGACACCGGCCCAGTGGTTGCCTTCTCCACCGAGCCACCCCTCCGTGGAGAATCAGCATCCCAGAACCATCCAGTACAGCAATTCCCTCATAATCAGCCTGTGCTGTGCACATCTGCCTAACCTCAGTTAAGCAAGCTGGAGCCCTGTTAAGTTATTTATGAAACAATATTCAGGACCAGCCCCCCGAGGCGAGTTAGGAAGTAATGAATGGAAGTGCTATTTGGAGAGGCCGGCTTACCAGGGCCTGGGGCTGGCCTGCTGGAGTGAGTGGCTCTCCTCTTCCCATGGGGGCTGGAGGCTCAGAGAGAGTCTCCTTTCGATGGCTGCCGTGGGGGACACCCTTCTCGGAGATGAAGACGCCTGCTGGCTGGGCGTGGACTTTAGAGAACCTCCAGCACAGGTCTGAGGGGAAGCCGCTGACCGTCCACCTCGTCGTTATCCGGATGTACCTGGTTGAAGTGGGGACACCCCTGTCCATGGTCCCTGCATACATGCTAGATGACGCTTAATCTATCAAGCAACTGGTGTCTGTTTCTCCTTTTAGACTGGCTCCAAACTCCTTGAGGGCAGGGAGCTGGCTTTGCTATTCATTACTGATCTCCAGCCTAGGCCAGGGTCTGACATACTCAAAACACGTTTTGGAAATTGAATGAAGGGAGTTACAGGCTGGCCTCCAGCCCTGGACGTGTGTGGGTCAGTTTTACCCCTTCTCTCAATCTGTTTCTGCAGACAAGAATCAGGAGGCTGGAAAGGATGATCGCCAAGGTTCTAGCCAGGTCTAACAGTGCAGGGTTCTGACAACCAGCTGTCCCCCTGCCTCCGCCAGGATAGGCATCCCCCATTGTGGCTGAGGTCCCTTCTGCCCACGAGGATGCTGGCTTAGTCATTCTGTAGGTTTCCAGTCTGGGTCTTGCTCTCTGACCGCTGGATACTGTCCTCTGCCTGTGCTGTTTTTCCTTGACATATCTTCAGTCCTGTCACTTTCCTCAGGCACACAGTTGAAATTTTCCTCCCAAGTAAAGCCGGATACAAAATGAGAGCTTGTTGGCACAAAGAGATGCATTCGCTCTGCCCGAGGCTGCGCCTCCTGGGTAGGCTGTGTTTACTCTTCCTTCTGGCCCCGGACCCCCCTCCACCAGGGGAATGGAGAGCCTCTTCATTTCTCCCCAAAAGAAGGTGAACCTGTAGCTCATCACTTCCCTTTATCATGTGGCCTTTATGCCTGCGGTAGAACTACTCTTGCTTTCCGTGAAACACCAGCAGCCATAACGATCATATTTACTTGCACGAGAGAAATAATTTTAACTTTTGAAAGTATATAATTATTTCACTTCATTTTTAAATATCTCTGTGCTGCCAGCAAAGCAAGAATAAACATCTTGATTTATTTGAGGCCCAAAGATTTATTGGAATCTAGTTCAAGATTTCTTGGAATCTTAGAACTTTCCAGCTTCATGTGAGCCTTGTGAATGAACATCCCCTCCGCCAATTCTTAACCTCTCTGGGGACATGGTTAGCCTTGAAATCTTGGTAAAAGTGGATACATCTCTCCACAGAAAATGAACATACAAACACCATTCTGGAAAAAATCTCAAGGGGTTTGTGGACCCCTAAAGCCTTAACATTCCTCTTACCCTGATCTGGCCACTTGGTTTAGTAGATGAAGAAACTGAGGCTCAGAGAAGTTCAAAGGTCACATAAGGTCAAAGGGCCGTGAGGACAGGACTGACTCCTGAGTCGTGACTAAAATTAACTTTCCAGGGTGCCTGGGTGGCTCAGTCGGTTAAAACCTCTGCCTTCAGCTCAGGTCATGATCCCAGGGTCCTGGGATCAAGCCTTATATCGGGCTCTCTGCTCAGCAGGGAGCCTGCTTCCCCCTCTAAAAAAAAGAAATTAAATTAAATTAAATTAACTTTCCAGCATACCAAGGTGCTCATCATTGCACGGAGTGAAGGGCCCAGATGCCCTCATCCCGTTCTCAGTTTCCTAGTTCCTTTTCTCTTTAGATTTCCTGCAGTGGATGCATGGGACTGTCTTCCATTCCAGACTAGAGAAGGCCCACCTCACTACCAGTTGCCTCCTACCTCCCACCAGTTTACCAAAAAAAAAAAAAAATTTTTTTTTCTTTTCCTTTTCACCCTAGATTTTGTCGAGCACCAGCACTCTGGAATCCCTCCGGCTCAGATATTTCCACAGGAAAGTTGTCTTTCCTGCCAGCAGACTGGCCTGGGAGCCCCTGTCCCTTTCTGCCTGGCGGCTCCCCATCCATGTTCTCCCCACTCAGCCTTCAGAGACTCGGGGTTCCCTGCTCTATCTGTGGGCCCCGGGGTCCCTTGTCCTCACCTCAGCTGTCAGCGGCTTCTCGTCCTGCTCTTGAACATTCTAGGCTCTTGTTTTCTTTTCTGAGAGAAATTGAGAGACATTAGTGATGGCATGTATTTTTAAAAATTGAGGTAAACTACATCTAACATAAAATGGAGCGTCTTTACCACTTGTAAGTGTACAATTCGTCCTGTTGCGCAATCATCATTACCACCCATCCCCGGAACTCTTTTTATCTTGCAAACCTGCATCTGTATCTGTGAAACCATTACCCCCCATCTCTGGTCCCTCCCAGCCCCGGCAGCTGCCATTTTACCTTCTTTCTCTGCCAATCTGACTTCTCTGTGTCCTTCACATGAATCATACCATTTTTGTCCTGTGGTGACTGGATCATTTCACTTAGCATGGCAGGTTCATCCACGTTCATCCACGTTGTACCATTTGTCCGAATTTCCTTCTCTTTGAAGGCTCTGATCCTTCCTCATATGTACTGACCGCGCTTTGTTCATGCTTTCACCCGTCCACGGACACCTGGGTTGCTCCCCGCTTTCGGCTCCTTGACTAAAGCTGCTGTGAACATGGGTGCGCAAACCTCTCTGAGCCCCTGCTTTCAGTTCTTTGAGGGGTATCCTCAGAAGGGAGGCGTGTGTTTAGGGGGGCTTAATTATTTACCAGTCTTCCATGAGTCTATTTTTATTTTATACTTTCTTTTTCTTTTTAAAGATTTTATTCATTTATTTGACAGACAGAGATCACAAGTAGGCAGAGAGGCAGGCAGAGAGAGAAGAGGAAGCAGGCTCCTTGCTGAGCAGAGAGCCTGATTCGGGGCTGGATCCCAGGACCCTGGGATCATGACCTGAGCTGAAGGCAGAAACTTAAACCTACTGAGCCACCCAGGTGCCCCTATTTTTGTTTTATTCTTAAACTAACACCTGTTGAACCATGACTGGCCTCACTGAGGCTGCGGCACAGGCCTCAGAGGGCGCTTTCTCTGGGAGCTCTGGAGGCTCCTTCCCGTCCTCGCTCCCTAAAAGGCCCCCGCCCCTCCCCACTCACTTCTACTCCCTTGTGGTGCTGCTTTTTTCTTCTTAGTGCTTAACACCACTTGACTTACAGATATATGTGCATATATAGCTTGCTTGTTTCCCCCATTAAGATGTGAGCTCCATGAAAGCTGGGACTTCTTGGTCTCATTCATTGTTGTATCTTTGGTGTCAGGCACAGGGCCTGGTACATGTGCCGAAAACAAAATTATTAAGTTATTATTATTTTTTTAAGATGTGTGTGTTTATTTGGAGGGGGGTAGGGGCAGAGGGAAAGGGAGAATCTCAAGAATACTCTCCGCTGAGCAGGGAACCTAATGTGGGGCTCAGTCTCACGACCCCAATATCATAACCTGGGCCAAAATCAAGAGTAGACACTTAACTGACTGAGCCACCCAGGCGCCCTAATTATTAAGTTATAATTATCTCAGATGAATGATTGAATGAATGAATGAATAAGTGAGGTATTATTCCTACCTGCAAGGCCCTTCCGGTCTGGTAGGCAGAGAGACACGTTCAGAGAGACACGTTCAAATGGTTCTGTGGCAGAAGACACGGACTGTGAGAGCTTTGAAACGGGAGCAGTGGCTGTGGCTCTGGGACGGCCTAGAGAGTGAACCCTGGAAGTACCTGCATGTATGGGGCAGATTTTCCCCTTGACATTGATAAAAAGGCCCGTGTGACTAAGTAATTTTAAATTCGCTTCTGGGGTGCCTGGGTGGCTCAGGTCATGATCTCAGGGTCCTGGGATCGAGTCCTGCATCGGGCTCTCTGCTCAGCAGGGAGCCTGCTTCCTCCTCTCTCTCTCAGCCTGCCTCTCTGCCTACTTATGATCTCTCTGTCAAATAAATAAATAAATTAAATATTTTAAAAATAAAATAAAATAAATTCGCTTCTGACCAGTCTCCTTGCTTCATGACATGATAGTATCATCATCAGTCTCCAGGAAGGGAAACCAAGATGGAGCAAGATTAAGGAACTTGCCAAGGCCAAGAAGCTAGTGAGAAAGGCGGGTTTAGAGTCTTTTTCTTTCTTGTGTCAATTATTTTTCCTTATTAAGTTTCTTTTCACGAATTTACAAAAGTGGTGGTGCTCACAGCAACCAGAAGCCAGGCAGAGATGTGCTACAAATGGTGTCCCTTCTTCCCTCCGTTCCCGGTGCCCCCGCAGCACCCGTGTGAACACGCCGGCCACCCCTTCCAGGCTGCCTCCACGCTCACACAAACAGAGCAAAGGGATCATCTCACTCACTCTGGAGTCTTCTCTGTTCTTACAAAAATGGAACCACTCCACACACATCCTCTGCTACTTACTTTTCTCATTTTGAACATTATGGCCATCTTGCATGGCAAAAGATGTTAGCTCTAACGCATTCTTTCAATGGCTTCCTTTATGTATAGTATACTTGTCCCACAACTTATGCAACAAACCCGCTGTTGGTAGACATCTAGGATGTTTTTCACTTTTTCCCACGATAGATGCTGCCACATTATCCTTGGGCCCTGCTACTTTTCCCATAGAATACATTCCCAAAGTGTAGCTGCTTGGCCAGAGTCTATGTGTATCTTTAATGGTAATAAACACTGTATACTATTTTTCCAAAAGGTAGTAGCAACCCAATGTCCTGCTTTTAAGCACTGCACTTTCTAGGCCTGACTGACTGTCCCCATCCTGCTTTTCCTCAGAGCCTAGTCCCTCAGGTTCATTCCAGCCTCCTCCCACCTGACCCAGGACTCTCCAGGAAGGCAGGAGAGCCACCTCTTCCTGCTCTGACCTGTGGCGGTAGGTGACCCTGGGTAATGCTCTGTCCTCTCCCTTGGCCAGGGAGGACTAGAGGTAAAGAAACCAGGATTATTGTTCTAACTCTGTTGCAAACCAGCTGTTTGACTCGGGGCAAGTCACTTTACTCTTCTGTGCGTTGGTTTCTTCATTCATAAATTGAAGGAGGTTGGGCTGGAGGCCCTGTAAAGCCCTCCGCCTCTCCAGATGACCTCTGTAGTTTGAGACACCCACAGAGCTGGCTCCCAGTTGGAGCACTGGGGTCTGTCTGCTCTCTGGGGTGGCAGGGAGTGGGTGGGTGCTGAAGACAGGACAGAAGAGCCTTTCTGCTGCTAACTTCCCTCAGACGGCCACCCTGTGGCCCTAACTGCTGGTTCTTGGTGGGTAGGCTGGGGATTCTGGAGTCAGACTGAGACAGACTTGGGTTCGAACCCAGCACGTCTATAATCCAGCGGCATCAACTTGGGCCGCTTGCCTTGCCTCCCTGCACCTTGACTTCTGAATCTGTTAAACGAAGAAGATGAAATGGCCACAATATTCTAGAACAGCGCTGTCTAATACAACTTTCTGTGATGATGGAGATGTCCTCTCTCTGAACCTTCCAGTACAATAGCCACTAGATACATGTTGAGCACTTGAAATGTGGCTGGTGAGGCTAATGCCTGCATTTTAAATTTTCTGTAATTTTAATTAATGAGGATTTGAATTAAAAAAGCTACGCATGGCCAGCAGCTACCTTGCTAGACTGTGCGGCTACAGAGGCCGAACATGAGGCAGAGGGATTCAATGTGTAGGAAGCACTTAGCTAGTGCAGGGTCTGGCACATAGTAAGCACTCAATAAATGTTTGCTATTATTAGGTATTATGCATCTTGCTTTCCGGCCCGCCACACCTCGTGGCTTTCAATGACACCCCATACTGGCTGTCCCAGAGTCACCTGGGGGAAGGAGGGAGAGGGGGAAGGTGTTGCTGCGGTGGTGCCTGTCAGTAATGAGCCTTGCACTAAATGTTTCTGGTCTGCTCCTTTCCCTGGAGGGTCATGTGAGCCAGAGTGGTATGTGGCCTGCTTTGCAAGTGATTAACATGGTGTAAGCAATCTGCATAGAGAGAAAAAAAACCTCCGTTGGTATTCCATTATTCTATTAGAGTTTCAGAGCCGGGATTAAGTGGACATGATTTCTTCCTATGGGCCATTAATTTTGTTTTATTGCTGGTCTGATGGCCATTACCCTTTTTTGCCAATGCATTCCCCCATTAGGTTTGTACAATTAACAAAATATGTGCTGTTAGGGCTTTGATAGGAACAGTGGGATGGAAATAAAGGGAGGGGGTATAGCCGCCCCTGAGTTGGGGTGGGGCGAGGCTGGGCCCGGGGGTGGGGCCTCAGGAATAAAACGGGGTGGGGCTTCTTCAGCACCTGCCCTGTAGCCACTGGCATTCCAGGGAAACTGCCCTAAGACCTTTGCTGGCTCTCCCCAGGCTGGGCGTGGAGCTGCCCAGGTGAGAGGGAAGGACACGAGGCAGGCCTGCCTGGGGCTACTGGTATTTTCCTGAATCCCATCCTCCACCCTCCAGCTGGCACAGCACAGCCGAGAACATAATGAGCCACCCACCCTCGTGCTGTCACCTTGAACCCGAAACTCTTCAGTAGGCAGAGTAAGTCAGCCTCTGGGTGTGTGCCCTGTGATGGGAGAGACTTCCAGGGTGACACTCGCCTTCTCTCGGAGTACACAGGAGGGCCCTTGCGTGATTAAAAGGGGTGACTGATCCTCGGCTTCATCTGGTGATTGCCACGTGGACAGACAGGATTGGCATTGTGAGGTCGTCCAGTCTTTGGGGAAAACTTAGAAATATGGATTGTTAAAATGTGAAATCTCCCACTTTTTAGATGTTGGCAGAATTTATAAAAATGCCATGGGGTGTCTGGGTGGCTCAGTCGGTGAAGTGTCTGCTTTCAGCTCAGGTCGAGGTCCCAGGATCCTGTGATCGAGCCCTGCGTAGGGCTGCTTGCTCAGCGGGGAGCCTACTTCTTTCTCTCTCTCTCTGCCTGCCACTCTGCCTGCTAGTGTTCTCTCTCTTTGTCAAATAAATAAATAAAATCTTAAAAAAAAAAAAAAAGAATTTATAAAAATACCGGACAGGCAAGAGTCAACACAGGGTGGCCAGTTGGCAACCTCTGTCAGAGAGCGAAGACTCATTGAAGGTTTTTAAGGAGGAGTGGCCATGTTCAAATTTGAGTTCCAGAAAGATCCTCTGCTGAGAAGGTGGAAGGAGGGCAAAAATGGGGTAAAGCTAGAGGCCAGGAGACTGATTAGGGCCCAGGAAGAGAGAGAAAGCCTGAGGCAAAACACTGACAAGGCCAAGCAAAGAAGAACAGTGATGATCCCGACAGAGAATCAGCAGGTCCTGGTGGGTCTTGGCGTAGTCCCACCTCAGAGGCTGGCCACACAGGAGGTTGCCCTGTGAGCGGGTCCTCCATTCCCTGAGGGTTTGCCTCTGCAGAGGGCCCTGCCGCCCTGGGAGCCCATGCCTCACTTCCATCTGATGTAGACAGATCACGAGGGCCTCCGGTTCCTTCTGGAGTTCTCTAGTTCCTTAGGAAAGTCTAGGATGAGCCCACCAAAATAGCAGGGTTTTATACGCATACCTGTACTTCCAGGCACAGCCCCAAGATTAGAGGCTCGGGCCCGGGCAGGGCCTGGGGACCGTGACTCAGGGACCTTTTCCAGTTCCTCTGTAACTGGCCGGCCAGGACTGTGTGGCGCCTGTGGGGGCTGAAAACAGGTATGGAATTGAGCCTCCGTTTTTCCCAGGCTTTGGGAATGGCCAGGTGGG
This sequence comes from Mustela erminea, assembly GCF_009829155.1. Taxonomy (NCBI): domain Eukaryota; kingdom Metazoa; phylum Chordata; class Mammalia; order Carnivora; family Mustelidae; genus Mustela; species Mustela erminea. The sequence goes on from NC_045622.1 coordinate 20,572,510, forward strand.
ATGCATCTCAGAGTAAAGAATTTAATGCCGGGCCATTTTATCAGTATTCAATTACCCAGGTACTGTGTACTTTAGAGACTGGTGGCCAGGGCTCACCGCACTCTGACTGCCAACCTCATTCAACAAATGTAAGCAGCCGCAAGCTGTGGTCAGGTGATGAGGGGAGCACAAGGGGAACAGAAAGGAGACTTGACAATGTGGTGGGACACCCAGGACACACCGTCTGGATGGGCGTGGGGTCCTTCCGGGGTTTCCTCCTGGAACGGTCTGTTCATGTTTTGTCTTTCTCGGAAGTTTTGCTCATATGCCCATGGAGGGGTTTTCAGAGAAGAAGAGCATTCAGAGAGACTCTTGGTGTCCAAGAATGGCTTTTCATAATTGGTCGTCATCCCAAATGTCTGGCTAGGGCAAGGGCAGAAATGCTTTCATGGGCAGTGGGATGAATGCAGAAGTCCTCAACCTTCTTGCTTTGCCTCTTTCTCCCTTTCCATTCAGCTGCTGCCAGCCATTAAATCTTAACGCTTAAAAAAAAAGTAGCCCTCATTTATTATTACTATTAATATGTTCCAAGCATTGTACAAAATGCTCTAGATGCATCGGCTCTTTTAAATATGCTACTATTACCCCCCTTCTAAAGATGAGAAAATTGAGGTTTGTATAGATGAAGGTTTGGTAAGGGATGGCCCCAGGTTTGAACCCAGCACTCCCTCTGGCTCCCACATCTTGACTCTTAACCAGGGTGAGATACTGAGCTCCTTAGAATGAGACTTAGCGCCCTCCCTGGCAGGTTAGTCTGGGCAGCCTCTGAGGTGTGTAGATGTCAGACAGAAGTTTGGTTTAAGGATTATCTGGTAGTCTAACCCTATCATTTTGCCTATGGGGAAACTGAGGCATGGAGGGATTTGAAGTTCCTTGTCCAAGATTGCACATCAATGATGGAGTAAGGAGGGGCATGAACCCGTGTCTTGACACCTCTCTGTTAGGGGCGCTCTCTTGGTTAAACTCCTCCTCACAAGCCCCAGGCTTCTCTCTTTCCACCCTCCCGACTTACCTAGGGGTGCCTCCTGGTGCCGTTCAGCTTTCCCGGAGCACGTGCTACCTCCTATGGGAAGCTTTGTCCTGCCCCTCTCTCTACATTGTTCCCAGACAAACGAGCTTTCAACAACTCCTCCCTCATTCATCATTTCACCAGTTTCCTCATATTAATAAACGTGAGTGGTCCATTTTATTTATAGTTCCTTTTTGTTTTCAGACCTGAGTTTCAGTTCTGGTTCCATGATGGCGTGGCTGGCTGCTTGTGTGCAGGTTTTTGGCATGACGGCTTGCCTGCCAGGCCCCCCAGCTGCTGGCTTTGGAAGGCCCTAACATACATGGCACACAGGTGGTTCCCCAGCCTGCGTCCATGGGTCAGCGCCAAGTTACGCAGACTTCTCCACGGGTGCGTGGTCATGAGTGAAAAAAAAGGCCAGTGTGGAGAGGTTGCATGTTCACATATGTGTGTGTGTGTGTGTGTGTGTGTGAAAGAGAGAGAGAGGGAGAGGGAGAGAGAGAAGAGCAGGCAGACAAAGAGATAGAGACAGGAAGAGAGGGCGGAGAGGGAATGCTTCCCACACTGCTCTATTTATTCCGTTCAAAGAATGGGCCTTGTTACTCTTCTTCCTTTGGGGGGTTGAATTACTGCATGAAATGATGGTGAACGAAGACAGGAGTAAGGTTTTCTCAGTACATGATTTTGTAAACTCTATCAGTCTCCTGATGTTTTTTTAACATTTCAAAGATGGGCGAAGCCACGTCTGGGAAATCACACTGTGGGGCAGCTTCTCACCCAGTACCGTCTCCCTGCAGTGCTGGGGAGCTCACTACCTTCCTAGGAAGCCTACCCGTTTTTGCATGGTTCCCATTGCTACACTTCTCCCTTACATTGAAATGAAGGTTGACTTCCTCTAACATTTAGCAATTAGACCTGATCCTACTGTCTAGAGTCACACAGCCCCTCTTTCATACAGTTGCTTCAAATATTTGGAGGGCCACCATGTGGGAGAAGGACAGGCAATCTTAAAGAGGGACAAACAAAAGCAGGAGTCTTATTTCTTCTCTCATGTCTTCTACTGCACAGCCTCCTAGTAATGAAAATAACACCCAACAAAATAGCATTAAAGAGCTAGCGTTCAGGGAGTGGTGATTTTGTGTGAGCCACGGTTCTCAGTGCTTTGCAGCTTACAGAATCATTCAATCCTCACTCAAACCTTAGAGCTGGAACCCTTATTAGCCCGATTTTGCAGAGGGAAAACTGAGACAGAGAGACGTTAAGCAACCTCTCCTTGGTCGTGCCACTAGTAAGTAGTGGAGTCGGGACAGAAAACTGGGCAGTCTGATTCCAGAGCTTGGACTTTTAGCTACTGGTCGGTCATCTTTGTTCACCTCTCCTCTTCTCTGTCAAAGTTATTAAGATATAATGCCTGAACTGCGTCTTAAACCTATATGGATTGATAAGTCTGAAGTGAGGGGACTGTTCATCCCTCAGTTGGACACTGTGTGGCTATTAATACAACCTAAGATCACAGGTAACGTGTTTGCAGCAACACACTCTGGGCTCATCCCAAACTTATATTAAATTCTAATCACCTGAACCATTTCTTTCTTTCTTCCTTTTTTTTCTTTTTCTTTTTTTTTTTTTTAAACCAGGTTACCCTATTCTGTGTTTTTGCAATTGATTTTTGAATATAAGAGTGGGATTTGGTGTATATATTCTTGTCAAACCTTTTTCTACAATTCTGTAAAAAATAAAAATGGATTTTCATGTGGACATGGGATATAGTAATTTGGTGGTTTAGAGTGATGATAGGATTGTGGGCTGTATTTCTTTATTTTCAGAATTATTTCTGTTATGGCTGTCATGATCTTATTGTGGAGAAACTGGTAGAGGAAAAAACATGGACTTTTTCATTTTGGCCCATTCTTGCAGCTTGTTGAAAGCTTTATAACACTCTTGAATCCATCTCTCCAGGAGCGGCTGTCCTTCCCAGTTTCGCAGCATATGCAAAAGGCAAGTCTGCCGTATCTTCTTCTAAGTTGCTGGCGGCTCAAGAGTCAATCCCAGAGAGCAGGGATAAAGTGCTACTGCGTGCAATTCAGTCTAGAGACTTCTTACATTGAGTTCACGTATGCTCAGTAGCAGTGTGTCTGTTGTTTACAAGACTCTAAGTTGGAGCCCATGGCCGACCATTGCCAACCCATGTCTGGTTCTGAGCTGCTGGTTGTGGATTCTGTTGGGAAGGAACAGGGTCTACCAATGAACATTTCAACAGACAATACTGAAAAGCCAATACATCCTGGGCCCTCTGCTAGGTTCTGGGGCTTCACCGATGCATGAGATGTGGTCCTGTCTTTAAGGAATTGCAGTCCAGGGTTCTGCACTTACCTCAGAGGAACTTCCTTGAACCATTAACCTCAGTCATGCAGATGTTAGTAGACAGCCCCAGAGGAAGGGCCTCAGCCTGGTGGACGTCCTCATGAACAAAAGGGACATTTTCTTTCCATGAGCACATCACACTATACCCCATGCCTGAATTATCTATCTGAAACTCTTCTTCCAAGAAGCCTCTCTGTCTTAATTAAGAGGAAGATCTTTTTTAAAAAAGATTTTATTTATTTATTGGAGAAAGAGAGTGAGAGTAAGCATGAGCAGGAGAGGGCCAGAAGGAGAAGCAGACTCTCCACTGAGCAGGGAACCCAATGTGGGGCTTGATCCTGGGACTTTAGGATCATGACCTGAGCTGAAGGCTGTTGCTTAACCAACTGAGCCACCTAGGCACCCTAAAAAGAAGATTCCAAAGGGTTGGGGCAGGTGAGGGGGCTCCTCTTCTCCGTGTCATTTCCTTGTTGAAAAACTAAATGGCTCTACCAGCTTCTGGCCCAAGCCTGACCTCTCAGAGTCCTGATGTTCTGGCCCCAACTGGCTTACTCAGTGTTGGTTCCTCCTTGGTCCCTCTCAGGCAGACCAGCATCTGCATTGCCTCAGGTCACTCCATGCTGCCCCCTCCCCCTCATCCTTGCTTGGATTGCTCCCTTTCTTGGAATACCCTCTTGCTCCCATCTACCAGCCAAACCTTGCCTGTCTGGTCTCCAAAGCCCCACTCGTGTTCTCCCTCCTCCTGAATACTTCCTTGAGTGCCTCAGCTCTCGCCAACTTCCTTTCTCTGTGGAGAGAGTATTATAGTCCCTACCACACAGTTCAGCACTGCTGTGCATATGGTCTCATCTCTGATGCTGTTCTATGTAGGTCATCTTATTCCCCAGTGACAGTGTGGCAGCACTTCTATACCAGGACCCACCCTTGGGTGTTATTCCTGCTGCACCCAGCCAGTGTAGACCATGGAGCAGACACATGATAAGCTTGTGCTGGGTTTTTCTTTTTCTTTTTTAAGATTTTATTTATTTGAGAGAGAGAGAGATCAAGAGAGAGCACAAGCAGGGTAAAGGGCAGAGGGAGAAGCAGACTCCCTGCTGAGCAGGGAACCCGATGTGGACTCGATCCCAGGACTTCGGGATCATGACCTGAGCCAAAGGCAGACAGAGACTTAGTTGAGCCACCCAGGTGCCCGTGCTGGGTTTTCCTTGTTGTTGTTATTACTTTCTTCCAGAAAGAGAATTAAAAGCAGTCACATTCTTTATCTTTCCAGTCTTACCCTCATTATGCTTCTCCAGGCGACTTCTTTCCCTTTTATCCCAGTTTGGACACCTCACCTTTCCTTGAACATTCTCTCCTCCATCTGGACCTTCCTTAATCCTGCGGTAAACAACAGTCTTGGCTTTGTGGTTTGCCAGTGTTGTGCAGCCTTCCCCGTATAGGTTGCAAGCTTTCATGGGGGCTGCACAGCTCTGTCCCCCTGCATGGGGTCCTCCATCAGACCGGAGGCATCAGTAAATGATTATTGCTTTGGTCAGCTCAGGGCTCTCAGCAGCCATGAGCCTGTTTTTCTCCGGGATTCCTATAGGGAAGGGGATGAAACTCACAGGAAATTGAGGCACCAAGCAGGTAAGGAGGGAGCGATCCTCTCTCTCCGTCCTGGTTAGCTGTCCTAACCAATAGTCGTCCTACACCCTGAGTCCCTTCATCAGGAAACGTTCCCACTCGGCACTGTGGGAATAGAGTCCTGGCTTTGCTCCCGCAGCAGACCCACTCTGAGGCTTCCCTCTGCCCCACCTCAGCTCTCACTTCCAGCAGAATCATACACATCTATAAAAACCTTTTCTTTCATTGGCAGGTGAAGTCCGGAGGAGGATTCTGAGGCTTCCTGTCCTCCATGCCGCTCACCAGAAAAGGAACTGTGAACTGTAAGTAACTGTGCTCGGTGTTTCCATGCTGACTCAATGAGGTTACGGGTTAAGGACCAGCCCTGAACCTGATCTTTAACAGCCATGCATTGTGCAAGAGCGATACCCAACAATGAGCCGGTCAGAACGTAAAATACGGTGGACTTCTAATTAGACTAGGTCTGAATGTGACAAAGAAGCCCTGTAATATGACATCCTACTTAATTAGACTTTAGTGATTGTGCATTAAGGTGGACTTGATGTGTCATGTGTTTCATGAGTGTCGGAGAGGGAAGCTCTTGGGTTTGCAAGGCCAACCCAGCCACTGTCATCTGTGGGCTGAGCCGGGGAGGCAGTGAGCAGAGGAAGTGGGCTGGTTCAGAGCCCACATTTGTTGTTACACCTTGGTTTATTTCCAGGGGGTTGTGGGGGAGGGGAAGGGAGACCCTGCTGGTGGCGTCCTTTACATCGGCACAGTTATGGCCCCACCGTCGGCGTTATGTGTCATTTTGGCCCCCACTCGGTGAAAGCCCACCCACCTGGAGGAACCCAGCCCAAGTCTGGTCTCCTCAACGAACCCTTCCTTGGTAACTCCAGCTAGAAGTGCTCTCTCTCCCTCTCCCCGAGTTTTGCCGCCCTCACATGCCAAGTGCCCCTCTGGCCCGCACCTTCCCACATGCCCCCCATTGAGGCTGTGAGCTCCTGGAGGACAGTCTGGGATTCCCATGTCTTTCTGTCCCCACGGCACCCTCCACCTGGTCTCTGCTCTGCAAATGTCCGCCGGAAGGTTGGGTTGCCCTGGGCTACGGAGCTTCCCACCCTGCTTCTGGGGCTCCCGGAGGCTGGGCTGCCGCCACGCCTCTGAGAGGACGTTGGCTTCCAACCAGTCCGGGGAATTATAAATGATTAACCGTTATCAGTGCACATCTTCACCTCTGTGTAAAAATAGATTGACTGTAATGAGTATTTGAATAAATCATAAGAATGGCCGCCATGCGATCGTCTAACATCCTGCCAATGGCTGCCCGGTGAGTGAGCAGGGCGCCGGCCCTCCCGCCTAATGGCCTGCGATTCAGTGCTGGTCGCCTCTGTGATTGACGGGCTGCGGCTCCCAGGGCACCTCCTCCGCAGCCCAGGATCTGGAGGGGTTGGAGCCCTGGGGGCCCTGGGGAGGGGGCAGGTGGGGAAGGGTGCCTCCCTCCGTCCTGGTCCTGTTCCCGGAAAGCCTACCTAGGAGATGCGGCTGGGAGGCTGGGGGAGCCACAGTGGAAAGGCCTTTGTGAGAATCATGTCTCCTCGCTTGGGAGGTTAAAGGGACCTCATAAGTCAAGTCAAGTAGGAGAGAAGCAAGCTGAGCGTGAACCTTAATGAGAGTGGAGAGTGTGAGGGAATAGGTCTGCACATTCCCTCCCTGCCTCCGAGGGCACCCGTGCCTGGCTCTGGGCCACACACACCCAGGGCGAGCTCCCTCACAGGGACGCGCTCTTGGACCTGCACTGAGGAGCAAGGACAAGCAGGCTTCTCTGGGCGCTGGGATTCTGAGGTGGCAAGAGTCAAATGCTCTTTCAAGGGAGTGTTTGCCAAGGCTGCCTCAGGCTTGAGCGTCCTGTGTTTTGGAGAGGGAGGAAGAGGAGAGGGGGCAGGCTCAGGGGGCCTGGGACCAGATGAGGAAGGCATAGCCTGAAGTCTCGGAGTGAACACCAGGGAAGGCTGGACTTGAGAAGGAAACCGAAAACATTCAATTTAATCCCAGAGGTGTTCCAGTCACTTCCGCTGTGTAACAAGCCACCCCAAAACTCAGCATCTTCACAACGTTTATTATGCGCATGTTCTGTGAGTCAGGAATTCAAACAGGGCACTTTAGGGACGCCCTGTCCCTGTTCCCCTGGGACTGAGACCTCAGGTGAGGCAAGTGAAAACCTGGGTGCTGGAATCATCTGAAGGCTCATTCACTTATAACTTGGGGGGCTGGTACGAGCTGTTGGCTGAGATCTTAGCTGAGGCTGCCAGGCAGGCCCATGTGACCACTCCCTATGGCTCAGGTTTCTTTGAAAAATGGTGGCTGGACACCAAGGGGGAGCACCCCACCCAAAAGCAAACAAGAGCCAGGTGGGAGCCATATAGCCAAGGTCAAGTAGCATGTTTTCCACCATGTTCTTTTGACTGGGGCAGTTACAAAGGCCTACCTCCCAAGCTGGGGGAGGTTTGTGTCAAAGATCAGGAATTAAGAGGCAACTGGGGCTGTGTTGGGGACTGGGGAAGTCTGGGCAGCCCTTCCTATCTGACCCCACGTCCTCTCCTCTCCTTCCTGCCCTTCGGCCACATGCTAGAACCTGCAACATTAAGGGACCAGGCCCCCTTTCCTTTGTCATTTTCCTGACCCGGATGCACCTGAATTTGGAAGAGAATCTGAGTGCCTGAATGCCTTGTGACTTAAGAGGATAGAAACAAAACTCAAGCAACGAAAGAGTGGAGACAGAACCAATTCGTGTTCCTAAGGGGCTGAGATCGGGGAATGGCTAACGCTGGAAAGGGAGGGACCAGGGAGGAGAAGAGTAAATGGGCTTGGTTGATAAAAAGGTGTGGGGGGTTGGAAACTTGGGCCCGGAAATGAATGTTTAATTTGGACACATGAAGCAACAGATGAAAACATAAAGCTCATTTGTATTTTCAAGGCTCCAACTTGGTGGGGGAGGGGGGTAGTTAGGGTTTGAAATCCAAGAGCAAGAGTTTGGGTTCCGACTTAGCACCTTCGTGATCCGGGCCCATCTGCTCGGTCTGCAGATCGCTCACGTCCGGAATACACATGGGACCGTATGCCTTTCCCAGGACCGCTGTGGGGACCGCCAGGAAGGTAGCCTGTGAGAGCACTGTAGCCATTCTTGGCACACAATAGCTCCTCCAAATGGTTCAGTCATTCCTCCACCCAAGAAATAAATAAGAAGCAGAGTTGGAAAAGATTGTTTCTCTCCTTTACTCCTGACAAGGGATGGTCAAGAATCTTTCCTTTAACTGTACCCTCCATAAAAGTTCACTCATAAACTATTGATATTTTAATAATACACATTAGCATCTTGCCCTTTGACAAATGAATATTGAATGAGCAATAAAGAGGCAAAAGAGTAACCAGGTGCAGGGCTGGCAGAGGGGGAGCTGGGATCTTGTCTTGTTGTCCCAGAGAATGCCCCTTTCCAGGCACCATGTGACTCACCTCTCTCTCCCCAGTGACCGCTAGGAAACAGCTTTTAAAAAGCGCTCAGACTCCAGCCCAGCCCAGTCTGAGCAGGATTTCTCCTACTGTTTCTTACCCTTGACCAGAAGGGACTTGGGAGAAGAGAGGAAAAGTCACAGAAGAGCTATGAAAGGCATGGATGTTTTGCCCCATGTGCAAAACACCTTAGATCTCCCCTCTCCCTCTGCTAAGGGTGCAGACTTCTTCCTGATAACATGTCCTCCCGCTGCATGAAATGAAGGCCTGTGCCCACCAGAAACCAGTCAAATGAGCTTAAGATGTGTAGCTGGGGTGCAGGAGTGGGAGAGCAACTGGCCCCAGGGGGGGGTCCCAAGCAGACCAGGTCTGGCCACTCGCTGCTGACGAAATCCACAGGCAGAGACAGGAGCGGTGGGGAAACAAGAAAGGGATTTATTTCAGTGAGGCCCGCAGCGGGCTCACGTCACAAAGACTGTCTCCAAAGTGCTGAAAATACATCCAGGTTTATATAAGGAAAATGTAGGACAAAGGTCGGTGGGTACATGCAGGTGGGCAGCGAGGGTCAGGTCGATCATTGTTGTGGGGGCAGTCACGTGGGGTCTTGCTGGTGTCAGGACAGTTGTGACTGCTTGACGGGGTAGTCTCGGTGCCCGTCGTGGGGTGCTTTGCCCACTGGATCGTTTGTCTGAGTGAAGAGATAAGCTGGAAAGAAGAACTTAATTAGAAGGTACGGGCTGAGCTTGACACGGAGGTAGTCCTCTTTCAGAAATAACTCAGACTCGTTTCACCTGCCTCTCATCCTGTCTCCTCCAGGTCTTGATGGACACCTGTGGTTGGGGTCGGGAGGTGTGTTGAGGTTTATAAGACAGAATTTCCTGCCTCTTGCAGTTCCTGCTCCCAGCCCTGCTGCCACAGCCTCCAGTTTCTCGTGGTCTCCATCTGGGCGGGGAGTCCTTGAGTGTGCAGAGAACAGTGACAGGGGCTCTTCGTTGGTCCGGCTTAATTGGTGTGATTTAATGGCGTTTCTGGCGGATTCAGATTTATACGGCTTTCTGAGCTGCAAATCTGCTTTCTAAATGTAGAATTTTTGTGGAGTGGTAAAAAATAATGGCTGTTCTGTGATTCCTGCCTCCCGAGCTAGGAGATTGCAATTTACATTATGCAAATAGACATTATGCAATCAAGGCACTTTAGCAGGAATCTGGCGGCAGCCCGGCCGCTGATGAGATGCCGAGGTCTGCAGCCCCAACTGGAGGGGCTCTGCAAGAGCGGAGATGAAGTGGGGAGCGGGTGGGGCCGGCGGGGAGGACGCAGAGTCTGTTCCTCTGGCCCAAGGAGGCAAAGTGGAGCCTGCCCAGAGATGAATGCATCCGGGGAGCTGCCAAAGCGACTCTCTCAATTAATGGCTTTGTTTAATCATACCCCCTGTCCAGAGGAGTATTGTCTTACGGATAATTTCGTTTGCCTAACGAGATTTTGCTAATTAAATCTCCTTTCAGTTGGTGTGACTATGCCTGCAGGAGAGGGGGCTATTTGAAGTCGGCTCCATAAACCTTTCTGGAGAGGAGCTGAGAAGGAGGGAAAGAAGGGAGGGGGAGTAGAGAAAGGAGGGGAGGGAGAACCTGGCCCGCTGTGAGCGGGACTGGAGAAGGTTTGAGGGTTTGAGAACGACAAGGTGGTGGCCACCACCCACCTTGCCTTTCTGTCCTGTTTACTAGAAATGCAGGCTTGTAAATCTTCGTCTGGCCCAAGGGATTTAGGCCACCATTTTTACTTCCTCTGTGGCTCCTGTGACCTCCACCATTATCCCTTCTCAAGTTCTTCCCGGATCCCCAGGACATTGTAAAGGATTTCCAAGCATGGCTCCCGGTAGTTGTGGCTGGGGGTGGTGGTGGGTGACGGCCATGGGGGAGCCCTCCCCCACTTTTGCTCTTAGCCAGCCAGTCTGGCTCTTCAGAGAGGAAAGATTGCTCCCAGATTGGCCATTTCTCCAGGGATAATTGCCTGAATCAAAGAGGAAAATACCTCGTCAAATTCATTTATCATCAGAGTTAGCCAAGGAGAGCCTCCTATATACGGAGGAGCCTAACACTGTGCCCGACTGGCGGGAACCTAATTCACGCCATTGCATCTGACCGGCCCCGCCTGTGCTCCATCACCATGGTGGGGCTTTCCTGTCTACAATCTCCTTGGCCTGACTGATCACAGGCTTCCACGCTCAGCTCTTGTCTACTTTTCCAGTTTCATCTCCTACCCCCTCTTTGCTGTTTCCTCCTCCCTTTTACTTATAGACACTAAGACACAAGGGTACTTTCCTACTCCTGATACCCCCAATATGCCTAGTTGCTCGATTGCCTCCAGATACTCTGTATAACTTCACACCCTAGAGACTTTGCAAGTGCTATGTGCTCTGTCTGGAATCTTCCTGACCTGGTAACCCTGTTTCTCTTGTAATACCCAGCTCATGTATCTCCTCTATGACTACCTCCTGCCAGAGGTTCCCTGCCTTTTGTGAAACACTGCTGTGTCCTCCTTGTCATCCCAGGAACTCAAACACAGTTATTTGTCTGTCTATCCAAGTTAAGGACGGAAACTTATTCTTCTCCTAATCCTAGTACCTAGAACCAGGCCTGGCCATCATAGGCACCCTGTAAGGTTGGTCGAATGAAAAAAAGAATGAATGAAGGGCACCTGGGTGGCTCAGTGGGTTAAAGCCTCTGCATTTGGCTCAGATCATGATCTCAGGGTCCTGGGATCGAGCCTCTCTGCTCTCTGCTCATCGGACTCTCTGCTCAGCAGGGAGCCTGCTTCCCCCTCTTTCTGTCTTTGCTTGCCTACTTGTGATCTCTCTCTGTCAAATAAATAAATAAAATCTTTAAAAAAAAAAAAAAAAGAATGAATGAAGCTAGGAGAAGAGGGTGGTGTGATGGAGAGGCATTCTCTGGGAAGTCCTTAAAGCCCCAGGCTGGGTGATGGTAGTGGGAAGTCAGGAGACTGATTTCTGTTGAGTCTCTGCAGAGTTAGTTCCCTGTCCATTTCCTTTACTTCCTGGCTGGGAAGGCATTACCTCTGTGGGCTAGGTCATGCACTTCATGTGTCAGCATCTCCCATCACCCATTCTGACATAAGTTCTGTGAGGTGGGTATTGTTTTTGTAGAGGGACCTGAGACTCATTTGTCCTCATCAGAAAGCAAAGCAGGGTTTAGCTGTAATTGGGCCCACTGGCAGGGCCCCAACAGGATCTACCTCTAGCTAGGCAAAAGCTCCTGTGCTTCCCAGTGTCCCTCCCCATCCCATCCATCCATCCACCCACCATCCATCCATCCACCATCCTTTCATCCATCCACCATCCACCCAACCATCCATCACCCATCCATCCATCCATCCATCCATCCATCATCCATCCACCTGTCCATTCATCCATGCATCCATGCATCCATCCACCATCCATCCGTCCATCCATCCATCTATCCATGCGTCCATCCATGCATCCATCCACGATCCATGTATCCATCCATCCATCCATCCATGCATCCATCTACCACCCATCTATCCACCCACACCCATCCATCCATCCATCCATCCATGCACCCATCTGCCCATCCATCCATCCATCCATCCACCTACCTATCCATCCATCCAGCATCCATCCATCCATCCATTCACTCATCTATCCATCACCCAGCCAGCCAGCCTAGAAGTGTATCATGCTTTTGCTGCATGACACCAGGGCTCATACAGTGCTGGAATGCTTATACATGCTATAGGATGGGGCAAAACTCAGCCCCATAGTGTGCCTCCAGCTGCTGGGTCTGAACTGTTGCCCAGCTAGTGGTGGAGATGTCAGGTGTGGAGGAGTCTGCATTCCATGCTAGAGAGCATAGGGAAGCCCAGAAGATATGGCTCCTTTATATTCATGTATGTCATCACATGGGTGTGTTATGTGTGTGAACGCAGGCAGCAGTGTGTGTGTGTATGAGTGAGGCAGTGTTTGTAAAGAGTGACTTTGTGTTTTTCTTGGTTCCTGGGTTTTAGTGCTCTGCTTTTGCCTTGCTGTTTCCCTGTCAGTCCGGGTATATCTGTCAGTATGCTGTCTCTGCACTAGGCTTTTACTCATCTTAATATCCCCACCATGCTGTCCATGCTCTGAGTCTGAAGTGTTTCTTGGTACATAATAGGTGTTCTACCAGTGCTCCATGATTCACTGAATGGCTGAATAACTGAATGATTGAACGAGTGAACAAGCATGCACTTTGGTGTCACATAGACCTGAGTTTGGACCCTAGTTCTGTTATTTACATAGCTGAGAACTTGGGATTAATTTTCTCATCCAGAAAGCCAGAATACTGAAACTACCTATTCTATCTTTCTCGAAGGGCTGTTGATAGAGGATTATAAGAGATATGTGAAAGTGGTTTATAAACTATGAAGCACTATACAAGTATAAGAGGTTATTATTATAATGGTTATTACACTTGAAGTGATCATTGTGTTTGAAAATTAGGGATTCTGTTTTCAGGAATATAAAATCATTCTGGCCTGATTTGAACTCTGAGACTTACAGAACAATCATTATAGGAACTGATATAGATTGCCCAACTATGAGAACTATCAGGGGTGGGGGCGGGGGCTGGTGAAAATGGCCCATCTTCCCTTGTGCCACCGTCCCCCAAGTGGACCCACGTGGGAAGTCTCTCCTGAGTCTGCAATTGCCTAGACTTCTGTGCCTCGTTATCTTTGCAAAGGTTGTTCCCTCTGCCAGGAATCCTTCTCCCCTTTTCTCCACTTTCTTTTGACCCTCTCCTGCCAAGCTGCCACACTGTCCCTGGGCTCCCAGGTTACCAAGTACGCCTCCCTGAGGGCATTTATGGCAGCGCACCTGCGCCTGTGCGCATCTGCCATGCCACCCTGCTCTCAGCCCCCCCCCCCCCCACCCCAGGCCACAGCACTCTCCTTCAGGGCCAAGGAGCCTCACTCTTCTCTGCAGGCTCGGAGCTAAGGGGGTGAACAGATGGGTGGTGCAAAATGAAGGGAACGATTGGAGATTGGTAGATGTACAGGGTTTGAGCTTTCGAAGTCCCCTAATCTGTAGGGGAAGGCGAGGAAGAAGCTTCAGAGAAATGAGCACTGCCTTGCAAATAAACCACAATTTCTGAGAGGTATTTTCCATCCACCCTCATGCCCAAAAGATCAAATAGGCTGATCTTCCATGGGGTTTCTGGGCCTGGGGACCTCAGTCCTCTACAGGTGGGTGACTGGTCATAAGCCAGCTGGGCAGTGAGGCCTTTGGTTGGCGCTGAGTCCTTAGGACAGGGAGGCACCTGCCTGTTGCTGACCCCTACAGGTGAGTGGTTACCCACATGGAGAGGCAGGTGCTGCCTACCGCCCCACTCAGCCCTTCCAGATTCTTTCTCTTGGTGGAGTCAGCCCCAGCTGGTGGAAAATCTGTTGGAAGCCCTCCTAGGAACTGGCTCCTTTGCCTCTCCCTGTGTTTGGAGGCATCTTGTCTCCACCCTGCTCTGGGCTTCTCCCCCACACCCTCCCACTCCCAGCCGAGCTCCTGGAGCCCCAGGCAGCCGAAGCAAAGTGCCAGGGGGCTGGGAGGTTTTTCATTACCGAATGCACTGAACCTATTTGTGAGTGTTTTGCAAAGTGTTTAATCCAAGGTGTTCCCTCAATTAAATTAGTGCAAACATCTGTGTCCCACATCCACGTCCATTTGCATTCTGTGCCATTTATTACAGCGGGAAATTGGAATGCACCTTAGGAATACTTAGGACCGAATTAGGCTAGGTTGGGGTGGGCATCGCCGGGGGGCTGGGGGGACTTGTCTGAGGGTGCCTGTGAGGTTGGTCCACAAGGTGGATCCTTTTCCAGCCTTGGGACGTGAGGAGGAGCCCCATTCTGGTGCAGGAGACTGCACGGAGAGAAGCTTTGGGGACGTGGGACCACCAGTCTTGTGGGGGAGGTTGAGTGAGTTTAATTAATGCCCCTGATCCCCACCTGGGCCCAAGTACCTGCAGAGGCAGGAGGAGTTCCCTGCTGTTGTTTTATAACTTTAAACCCAATTAAAAAAAAAAAAAAGTGTATCACATTCAAGTGACCCACCTGGGTCTCTCCCTGGGGGGCAGGGTGAGCTTTCCTGCTAGAAGGGGGGTTTTTTCATCATGAAACTGCTCAGCCTTGGTGACTGGCTGAGTGTGGGTGGCAGCTCTCTTCCTCACCATGTGATTCTCATGACTGTCAAGTACTTCGGGAGTCCTGCTGTCTTAAGAATGTTGGGGGCACTTAAGAAGAATAGTTTCTGCTGTGTGATAGGCACTGCCCTTGGTGTTTCTCATGCATTATCCATTGTAACCCTGCCACCAACCCTCTGAGACAAGTCCTCTCAGAAGAGAACAAATCAGGGAGCTGGGCATAATCAGAGAGGTGAAGCGACACACCATTGTTCCCCAGCTAGAAAAGGGAGCAGCGAACGAACGGCCGCCAGGGCCCAGAAGACTGTGCTTTCTGCTGCCCACAGAGCTCTCTCAGTTGAGGCAGCTGGGAGTGGCTCTGAATCAGGGACCTGGCCACCTTCCCAAATCTGGTGGCCATCATGTCCTGGCCAGGCTGTACAGAGGCCCTGGTGGTAGCCTGCCTACTCCCAGTTTCTAGCCCTTTATTATAGGATGGCCTCCCCTGTGGTCCCCAGGGGCCTATGACGAGCCTGCAGGTGACCTACCTGAGGGAAGGGACTCCTGGCTGTTATGGAATGGGGCAGGGAGGAAATATGGAAATCTTGGGAGTGAGAAAGAGGCCAATGGGATGTTCAAGGACCCTAGAGATCAGTGAGTTCCTCAGTACTGAATGGGGAAACTGAGGCTCAAAAAGAGTTAACACTCGCCTAAGGCCACTGAAGGTTTTGTGGTAGAGGCGGCAATGGATGGAACCAGGGCTCCCAGCTCCTGAGAGGGAAACTGTGTCAGGGCCTGGGCGGTCCCTGGAACTTCAGAGGGCAGGTACTGGCTTTCTGGATGCAAAACGTAAGTCAAGGCTGAAGCAAGGACCCAGAGTGAGAAGGGGATGGGAGGCTGCTGTGGATGTGTCTACTAAGGGTCCGTCTGAACTGCCCTTAACAGAGAACCTTCCAGGTCCTAGAGGGCCGCTAGCCATCTTCAGCCTGGGTCCTGGGGTGGTTTCTCACCAACTTCTAGGGTTTCACCTAGGGGCATCCAGAGGCCAGCAGAACCTGGGGAGGCAAGACCTAGGCAAGGACCTAAGGCTGCAAACGACCACCCGGTGTCTGGCTCTGTCTTCCCTTTGCTGTGTCCATTCTGTGGTCTGGGAAACATCTGGAAGAATAGCATCCAACAGATTCGAGCTCCCACTTCCTCCGCCAAACATGTTTTACTTAGCCTTAGTTTGCCTATCTGTTACAGAGTAATAAAAACCCCATCTTACAGGGTCATTGGGAAAACTAAAGGAGACATAGGCATGCGTGACCCTGCTTTGGGGCTTAGGATATTACTGCTAGATTTCCTTTCTTTTCCATGGCTCCTGTCTGCTTTCCTTCTGAGACCCTGTGCCTGCTCCTGGATATAAAGGGGTGGGGTGGGGGGCGGGGGGGCTCTGTCAGGATATTGATAGGCAGCCCCCACCCCAGCTCTTCCTCCTCCCTCTTCTCTTTTCTTCCCTCCCTCTCTCATCAAAAGACTTTAATAAATGCATCTCAGCATGTGGCCCTGCCTGGGGCTTTATGAGAATGAATTGCTTATCCCAGCCTTTACTTCCTAGAGATGACAATTTACCATCTACATACATTTATTAAGCACCGACTGTGTGTGGTAGCCAGCTCTAGGTCTGTTTAAGAGTGACTCCCAAGGCTTCTTGTCTCCCCCAGAGCCCCAAGGGTTCCTGCTTTCTGCTTCTACATGTGAGGTTCTCCTCGCCTCGAACGCTCTCCATCCCCCTCATTTACGTGGTTAGAAGTCAGTGTCTTGGTGATGAGATAGGACTGCATCCTGGCTAGGACTTATCCTTGAGCTCCTGGTGCACCCTGGGCCCCTTTTTGTGATTCTTTACCACACTGTATCCTAGTTACGTCTTTCCTAGAGGTGCCTCACTCTCCAGGGTTTAAGAGTCCAGAAGGTGGCATCCTAGACTGAGCACGGGCCCTAGGAGTCACCTGTTCTGGCTCGCCTGTAGGCCAGCTCAAGTTCTGTTCATCGCTAACGGAAGAGAATGCCTGTTATGAGACCAGCTTTCTCTCCCATTATCCTTTGGTTTTTTGGACAGACCAGTGGCATGTCCAATGGGAGGCTGGCCTGGCAGCAGGCCTCACTCTCTAGTTTCCAGGGTGTTCAGTCCGAGAGCAAGCCCCTGTTGCTTGTATTTGCATTTCTGGTAAGCATTCTCTATCTACCACCTGGCCTCAGGATGTATCTCCAGATGGAACGGAGGATCAGCGAAACAGAATGACCCCCTTAATTTACTGCCCTGTGACATTGTCATATTTCCTTTTCCTGAAGAGTTTTTCTTCTCTCTCTCTGCATGGCCAACCCTGCCCATAATCCCTAGTCCCGTGCCACCTCCTGCCCAAGTCTTAGATCCCTTGGGGGAAGGCAGTTTCTCCCTCCCAGAGCACCTGGCCTGAACCTCCTGACACTGACCAGCGTCCGCCTGCTCCTCAAGCATATTCGCATCTGTCCTTTTCCACGAACCTGAGTCAGTACAAGGTTCTGCCCTGTAGCCTTCACTCTACCTGGCATGGCACCTGGCACATTCTGAATTTATAATAAGTGTTTGCCAAATGAATGAATGAGTAGGACTCCTCCTAGTTTCTCTCAGAGGGAGGTGTCTGGGTTCTTCTCCCATCCTCTGCTTTGGCTTTTGTGTCCCAGGGTTCTAATGGACCCGGAGGCATATTTGTCACCAGTTACTGGAAAATGGTTGCTATGACCAGCAAGAGAAAAGCAGGTATTAAATTCTGCTTGGTATACTGAGCAGACTGGAATTACTACTACTACTTCTTCTTCTTCTTCCTTTTTTTTTTTTTTTAAGAAAAAGAAAGAGTGCGTGCATGTATGTACAAGCTGGGGGGGAGCAGTGGTGGTGAGGGGGAGGGCCAGAGGGAGAGAGAGAATCTTAAGCAGGCTCCATACCCAGTGTGGAGAGTGACATGCAGTTCGATCTCACAACTCTGAGATCCTGAGATCATGACCTGAGCAGAAATTAAGAATTAGGTGCTTAACTGACTAAGCCACCCTGGCACCTATGCAATTACTTCTATATGGGCAGGCCTGTCTGGTCCCAGGACACTGGTACTCTACACATAATGTCTCCAAAACAAAGTAAACAAGATAGGTCATTGGAATAGGAAAAAAAAAATTTCAACTTTATTTATTGTTTTTTTTTTTATCTCATCCTGTTTAGATTCCCATTTCTGAGTATGTTCTATAGACATATCATATATTGGTAAGGTAGCAAATCTAAGCCACACACACACATAGGTTGTATATACATATTACATTATATATATGCACACACATACATATTATATATAACATATATATAACATATAATATATATGTTAGAACATATATGTGAATATATATATATATATATATATATATAAAGGTTATATATACATATCGAAGGTGTACAAAAAATTTTTACTGATAGACTTGTAAACTCATTTGAGGACCATGTCCCTAGGCCACTGCCCCACTGTCCAGGAGGTGGGACTACTTCATATTTGCTAGTGTCTCTGGACAAATGGCCCACCCCTAGTGTGGCTTCACATCATGCCTAAAGCTTTACAACCTGAATTTCACTAGATGATGAATTCCTTAGGGAGAGTCACTTGGGGATCCTGTTCCCCTGTGACTCTCCAAGGGCCTGGCAGATTGCTGGTACATTAAAGGTCTCAGTAAATTAAGTGTGGTTTGAATTATTTTATTTGAATTGATTGAGACTATCTGAGAATCTTCCAAAATTTTAAAATTTGACTTCATTTCAATCCTCAGTCAGTTTATTTGACATATTTTCTAGAAACCCATTATGCTACAAAATAATAAGTATGTGCCCACTGTGTCCCGGGTCCTAAGCTAAGTACTGGGTGACAAATCTAAAGTCCCTAAACTCAAGTTACTTACATTGCTTTTTTTCAGAAACAACCAAACAAGAAATCATAATGTAAATCAGCACTCCCCTGCTCACTGGGGTTATTTTGAAACAAGTCCCAGGCCTCATACCATCTCCTCTGTAAATGCTCTTAACAGTACTCATGGCTCTTAAGGGGGAGACAGAAACAGAACTATCAACACACTTGTGTTACAGGTGCTGTGCTGGACCCAACAGGCAGGGCCAGGGCCCAGCAAGTAGGATGTGGCCTGTGCCCCCCGGGTGGGGGTGGGCATGGGAATAGAGCAGCCTCAGTAATGACTTTCACGTAAATGATGCTTCAGCTGCCTCCCTAAGCTTAACTTCTAGGCTCCTGTGGTGAAATTTCAGGCCCAAAGAGGGGCCTATCAGATAAGGAGAGGAAGACACACCTATAGAGGGAGACAGCCTTCACTGGAGACTGGTAGGCCCCCTATGGATCTTAAGAGTTTGCCTCCCTGGAGACAAGATGAGAGAAGCAAGGCCCAGGAAGCCGGGGCCTCTTGCCATGGTGGCAGAACTAGCGACCGGCAGCCACTGAGTCAGGGCTTGGGTTGTGTTTCCCCCCTCGACCTCCCTCGGCCCCCTCTCCATACACAGAGGACCCCGGCCGCACCAGGCCAGGCCTGTCTCTTCCACGCACCCAGGTTTCCATGTCCAGGAACCACACACCCTGAGCCCCCCAACAGCTCTGGGCTCTGGGCATCCCTCCGCCCTCCAGCAGCTCCGGGAGGGGGCCAGCAGCCTGCGGCCCGGAATCATCTTCGGTGGCATGTGACTTCTTCTTTCTTCCTGTACAAGTTGAGCACTTGCCACCCTGCTGTCTGTTTTTCCTTGCTAAGGTTCAGTTCTAATTATGTTGATTTTCTTCATCCCACCCCCTCCTGGAAGCTTATTAGGTTGAATATTTTTATTTATTATCATTTCGCCCAACTCCTGCCAGCATTTCCAATTACTCTCCCCGCTTCCTTGTAATTGTCTTTCTGTAATGGCTCTGAAACAATTGCGCTAAATGAGGTGTCTCCTGGAAGATGAGAGTCTCACTTCATTAAAGGCTAATGTATTCTCAGCTCCAGCTCTGTGGGGCTAGCTTGGAAGGAAGACATTTAAACAGCTTCTTTTATTTTATAGGGAGCAACTTTTCAGCGACGAAGATGTCTGTGGGGTATATGTGTATGTGTGTGCGTCGCCTGATTTTAATTTAAGGAAAGTTTATGAAATAGTGTAAGTCTCGGTGTTGGCGAAACTCTCTGTTCTTAGGTAGCCGAGATGCCCGCAGAGAGGTTGCGGGGTTCGGGAGCAGGACGGAAAGGGGCAGTTTCTTCGGATATCCTTCCTGCCTTCCTGCCAGGCCCCTCCCTTCTTCTCTTGCTTCCCTCCTGCTGGATCAGCCCCCAACCTCTTCCTGCCTCCAACCCGTGTCTCTGCCTCCCGCATCATGTGCTCAGCTTACACAGTGGAGATGACCTCCTGTTCCAGGATTTTTTTCAGCCTATGTGTACTAAGTCATTCATTCATTCATTCATTCATCCAATCTGTTGTGTGTTCATTTATTTGTTCATTTGTTGTCCATTCAACAAATGTTTATTGCCCACCATGTTCAGGGGTTATTCAGGAAGGGGATGTGCCCTTTTGGAGCTCAGGGCACAGTGAGAGAATTGAGACAGATGACAGGTAAGCAGGCATTTCTAGTCCACTATGTTAAGTGCTGTCGTCAGGCAAGGGCGGACCAGTCTGAGAGCCCCCAGGAGGGCACATAATAAAATCTTGCCGGGCTGAAGAAGGTTCCTTGAGAAAGGGGCTGTCTGGGTTGATACCTGAAGAATGAAGGTGAGCCAAGAAAACAAGGGAGAGGCTAGCAGTGCTCAAAGCTGAGGGAACAGCAGTAGCTAGGGAAGGCTTGGCAGGAGGGGAGAAACGCAAGATGTCCCATCTGACAGGAGCATGGTGTGGGACAGAGGCTGTGGTGGGAGCTGGGACTGGACGCCATGGAGCATCTTGAGGGCCAGGCTTCCAAGGGAGGGGTGGCACACAGAAGAGTTTGAAGCAGGAGATTGATTTGGCCAGATCTGTGTCTTGGAAACATGGCTCCTGCTTCAGGGTGTGGAACGGATTGGAGGGAGGCAGGGGGAGGAGGAGGCAAGGAGAACTTTCAGGAAGGTGTTGCAAGATGCGATGATGCCCTGCCTGAAGGAAGTAGCTGTGCAGAAAGAGAACGCGCTGTACATTTGTGAGGTGTCACAGGTGGAGATCTGACAGGCTTGAAATGGCGGGTGGTGGGTGTTAAGGGACAGGCTGCATCTGTCCCTTACCCATGAGATCCCATTTTCTGGCTTGGGCATTTGGTTAAGAGTGTGTGGTGCAGGATGAAAACCAGGACAAGACTGTACTCCATGAGAAGTCTGTGTAATTCCCTGGGATGTGGGACTGCCAGGCCCAAATCCCAGTGAATGCCGGGTAGCTCAGTGAGCACTACGGACCCCCTGCCCACTCCTGTGCCTTCACCAGCTGGGTCTGGGGGTTGCATGTGGGGGTCAGCTGACTCCCTTAAGGGGTCCTACACAGCTGCATCCATAAAGCTCTTTAATGCACCTGCATTCGCGAAGCTTTGAGCTAAGTGGGTCATCCATTGGCTCTGACTTTTGTCCCAGGCAACAGAACCTATATGCGGCCTTTGAGGGTTGCCAAGCAAGCTCCCATGATAAAAGCCTGCCTTTTCCAAAATGTTTTTCATTTCCTCATCAAGAAGGAGTAGGAAGGCCCTTCCTGATATGTTTGGGTTGGAAGTGAAGAACAATCTTATAATATGTGGAGACTCAAATATATCCAGAAGTGTTTTTATGCCTCTGAGGCATTTTTTCTTTTTTAGGTCCCTGGAAGCTTGCCAGCAACAGTAGTGGTAATAGTAACAAAAGCAGGAATAATGATTCTTCCATTTATCAAGGCCCTAACTACGTACAGGTACATAGTATCTCATTTAGTTCTTGTAACAACCCTGTGGTAGCTATTATTGTTGGCTCTAAAGAGGAGGGAATGGAGGAAATGGAGGCCAAAAAGATGTGACGACAGCAGGCTACCAGAACTCCCCAGCCTCTAGTTCCCCTCTCAGAGTCAAAGAAGAAGGGAGTCTGGCCAGACCAGAGCCAGTCTGGGGGGTAGCCGAGTGCCAGGAGAAGTGGTTTAGTTCAGTCCCTCCAAATGCTATTTTCCCTACTGCTTTTCACACCTCCTGTTATGTATTACTTTTGCAGTTTATAGATCCTACTCCTTCATTCATTCCTTCATTCACACCTGCGTGTCCTTCAAAGCCCCATGCAAATGCCACTGACTCCTGGGCAGAGCCAGAACTTCCTTCCTCCTGGATCCCAGAATACATACATTTCTCAATCATAGCTGCTTCTGTAAATTTTTCTTCGCGCGTCTGCCACCTCAGCTCTACATTGCTTTTTCCCTAGGAAGGGATTGAGGCTTAGTCCTATTTATATTCATGGGGCCTGGCCCACAGTAGGTTTTCTATGAATAAGTAGCTGCTATTAGGAATGCCAGGATGCTTAGGAGGGAGCCTGGGGCCCGAGGAAAGGTGATCCCCTGTCCCCTGTCCATTACAGATGGAACGAGGTGCCCAGAGGTGTTCCAGATAGGGCTTGACGCCTCGGGGCGACCCCTGGTAATAAGGGGGTAGCTATCAGGAAGGAAAATCTCTCTCTGCATTCTGGGAAAATGTGGGGCTTGAGGTAAGTGTTCCTCCAGGGCGGGAGGACTGAAGGAAGTGGGCATTTAGCTGGATGTTTATTCTGATGAGGTGCTTATGTAACACCAGGCTTCCTGGGGCTCCCGGGACTGAAGAGAGCACACCCCAAGGAGACAGGCAAACAGAGGCAGCAACCACTTGGGCTATTAGACAACTGAAGTGAAGAGGTGGCCGCATCTGACATCTGCAAAAATTTAGCACCAGGGCAATTGCCAAGCCGCTTTTTACAAAGAATAAAATGTGTCTTTAAATATTCAAGTGCGAGAAGTCACCGACAGTTTTCCATCTCCCCAGATCTCGCTCCGATTGCCTTTCCTCCAAGGCGGTGATGGAGTGCTGCGTAGCAGCTCTCTCCTGGCTGAAACATTGGGGCTCGGGTCTGAGGGCAGCGAGGGAAGAAAAGGGAGAAAGCCATGGGTCTTGGTCACAACACAACTATGTGACTTTGTGCAAGTGGCTTCCCCTGCTGAGCCTCAGTCTCGGCATCTGTGAGAGGAAGAGACCCGTCAGCTCTGCCTTGTCTAACTTGCCCAACCACCTGAGTCTCTGTGCCCTGCGGCCACATGGGATCATGATCCCTTTGTGATATAACCTCTCTTCCGAGTTGGGGGACACAGAATCCTCTGCCTACCCTAGCCTGCTCTCTCTCCCTCCAGCTCCAGAGCTGCATGGGCTGTCCCTGCCTCATTTTCACTGAGGACACAGATCTAGGTGAATTCCAAGTCTAAGGCCCCTGGGGCTTTGGGAAACAATAGACGAGGCCTCCTGAGCTCCAGGGAAATGAGAAACTGACCTGCCTACAGCGTAACAATGGGCAATTTAGCATCCTAGAAGGGAGTGAGACAGAACATTGCTTTGTTCGCTTCATAAATGTGTATTGAGGACCTTCCATGTGCCAAGCGTTGTGCTGGATGTTTAGTCTCTAACTGTGAATACCGGACCCTGGTCTTTTCAGGATTTACAGTTCCAGCAGGTATGCTAGACCAGTGCCCCTCTTCTTCGGTTTATAGATGACTGAGAAAATAAGGCAGGGAGAGGAAGTAGCCGTCCCAGGGTCATATAGTCAGTTAGTGAACTTGGCAGCATTAAAACCCACGTTGTGACAATGAAAATGAGCTAATCCACGCTGAGGCCACAGAGCCATGCCTGGTTCCTGCCCCGTGAGCACTGAACATGTGTTTCCGTTATGTTTCTGGACTCTAGGACCATTTCCCATTGTCCCGCAGCCCCTCATGGGCCAAGCTCCAGCCACACTCATATCTTGAGGCCAGGCATTTTAGGGGACATGGGGCCACCCCCAAGGTGAGATTGAGAGAGGGAGGCTAAAGATGGTCCTGGGCATTTTAGTCTTTCGTTCGCCCCATGCCCATTATGGACAGCTTGCCACATGCCTGGAGGTTTGGCCACTTTGCGGAATACTGACACACCCTCTACCCTGAAGGAAGTTATATTTTAGTGGGAAAGAGGGGTGGGCAATGACCCCTACATAAACCAGATATTTTCAGAATGAGATGAGGGTTGTGGAAGTCGGGCGCAGGGTGGTGGACTACAGAATAACCAGGATGATGGGTTAGGGGCTGAGGAAGGTGGGGGCGGGATCTGGGGGGTAGGTTTTTTCACTTCTGGAAACCGCCCTGCTGAGGGAGGCAAGGTTTTGGTGAGTCTCTGCACTGCTCGAACATACCAGAGTCTATAAAGCTCAGCATCCCCAATAAATGTACCAGTATCGAGACTGCCTCTGCCTGCCCACCCCCAGCCCACAGCGGTGGGTAATGTATCCAGTCTAGGTCTCGGTGGCCTCCCTCCATTACAACTTGAAATCCACAACCTGTGAAATGGAAGAACGTAGCCTACCCAGGAACTGATTTCCAGAATGATAAGAGTGAAGCCTCCAGTCCTTGGGAACCACAGAAAATAGTTCATTCCAGGGCAATGAGGAATTCCACCACTGAGGAATGCAGCATCCCCATCTCCTGTACAGGGAAAAGCTACACACACTTCCTTCTCCCCAGGCCCTTAGCCAGTTTGGGCACCTATTCGCCTTGATTATTTTGTCTAGGGATCAAAGACTTCCTCTGGACTTATGCGACCCTGCGTCCAGTCATCAGGGGAGCCCTTGAGTGGGTGGCATGAAGACTGGCACCCTAGGACCCTGTCACCCAGGGACTGGGATCCCCCAGACCACCTCATGGTTAGGGATCAACTGGACACAGTCTTGCTACACTTCAGGACTCAACAAAGTCAGGAGCCTTCCTAGGAGCCTATTCAAGGCCAAACTCCAAGCAAACCTAGACAGAGACTTCATGGACCACGGTTTTTGTTTCTTACACCTGGGACCACAAAAGGTCATCTTGCCCATCTCTTTGTCTCTAGGCAGAGCTGACAGATCAAACAGATGAAACCTCCCCTATTTCCAGGAATCATCATTCACAAAGAGGAAAGGGGGACTCCAAAGAGGAAGAAAATACATTAGGGGCTGGGGTGCCATGTCTTGGGCAAGTTCAGGAAAAAGGAAGCCAGACCTTGGAGTTTTAGGGTGTTGTGGGAGTCCCCCAAATCCATCTCTACAGATGTCCATCAGAAGCATCCTTTAAAGAGACATATGACTCAGATTGAAGAGTCCTCCTTTCTCTGGGTCTCTTCCACCACTGCCCTGAACACTGGTGGGTCACCTCAGGGACAAACCCAGGAACAACAAAGATATTCTCAACTGGAGGGCACTTACTCTGTGTGTGTGTGTGTGTGTGTGTGTGTGTGTGTGTGTGTGTGTGTGTTTGGGGAGGGGAGAGGCCAGATTCCATCCAGCAAGTACCCGGGTGCTTGCCAAGCCTGTCCCGCGGCTGATGGACCCCAGGTTCCCCAAGGAGGCCGACCCACTTAGCTCTGAATATTGGTTGTCAGCCAAGCCTCCCCTTCCAGCATCCTGATCCTCGTGCCCCAATCCTCAGAGCTCCCTTTTGGTCCACCAATCCCCTGATTTGGTAGCCCTCTAGAGATGCGTTCTTCCCAGGTGGTTGGCCACTTCCTGGTTTCTCAGCAGATAAACCCCGCTGCTCTTCTCCGGCTCAGCTGCTGGAGTGGTTGCAAATTTCTTAGTAATGATCTTCCTTCAGGAGCAGGGGAGACAGAGGAGCTGCTGCTGCTGCTGCTGCCAACATCAAAGCTTTCCATGTGGCTTTGGTAGAATGTTAAGAATTGCGAGATAATTAAGTTGCATTTCTGTGCATTGTTTACTGTTGCTCTCAACCAATCACTATTCCATAGGGGCTAATCTGTGTAGGGTTTTTTTTTTCCTTTGCAGTGCCTGTTTGTACCACATTCTTCATTATGCTTCAGTTACAATTTTAATTTTACTATTATTAAATCTTCCCCAAAGCTGTATTATTCTGCGCCTCTGAGCTGGAATTCCTGATTTGGGGACTGTTTGCATCTGGGCCTGTTCACAAATGATTGTTCTTGTTTACAAAAGAACATACATTAAAACTCAGCACTGGAGGAATCCTGGCTCCCTTCCCACCTCCCCTGCCCTGGCTCACCTGGTTGTGGGAGGTAGGGGAGAGGGGAGACAGGGAGCAGAAGGGATCTGGCAGTTCCTGAGATTTTGCTGCTGAAAGAGCATCTTCATGTCCTCCGGTGGCCAAAGGAGTGGATAGGAAGCTGAGAGCATTTGGACCCGGCAGTGAGCTGGTGACTTCCTTTTCATACTAACAGTAAAGGGCTGGTATTTATTGTAGTCAAACAGCACGGTTGGATGATTAGAAGCACGGGTACTGGAATCAGATCTGATTTAGAAACCCCACTTCTTCACTTACTAGGCATATGACATGGGGAGTTCAGTAACATCATTTGGCCTCAGTTTTCTTGCTTTAAAAAGGAGGAGGACGATGATATTGTCCCAAAGGTAAGGGTAAACATGGGTAAATGTTTTAGAATGGGGCCCTCCAGATGGTAAGGACTTAGTCAAGCGTAGGTGAAGTTATGCTCCCATCATAATGATGATTCTGTCCTTCTACCTCCTGTCCGTTTTGCTCCCTCCATCGCCCATCTGAAGCTTGCTTGCTCACTTGGCTTTGCCTACGCCTGCCTCTGGACTCTGTCACTCCTAAGCCAGTGGAGTGGGTTGGGAAGCACTTTCCGTATGTTCCCAGTGACTTGGGGAGTGGTAGGATTCTGTCACCTGCCCTGCCAAGAAGGAAAGAGTGTCAGACGCCCCAGGGCCTGAGCTTGAGGGCAGCGTGAGACCCTGCCCCAGAGGAAGGTAGGCAGCCTTAGGGTTTGGAGAGCTCAGAGCCAGCCACCCCTTCCCACTGCTGAGCTGGGTGGCTGGGCCTGGCACAGCTCTCCGGTCCGCACCCACCCCGGTGTCCCTGTGGTCTCAACTTCCTCCTGGAGGTGCTGGGGCTTCTCTCCTCCTCTGTCACCCCATTCCCCCATGCCGCCACGCACACACTAAAACCATAACTTTTTTCCCCGTTCCCATTATCTCTAACCCATATACTCCAGGAAGTTTAATTTGTTCTCGGTAGTAATCACCATTAACTAGAAATTGTCTTTCTCTGTGTAAACACGTCATTAGTGAAGCTGGTTTTCTGCAGGGTCCAGATTTCATTTTTATTAAAATGAAACACTTTCAGGCGCCTCACTGTGTCCAAGGAGAGAGAGTATAATTTTAACCCATTGGGTTGGCCACAGATAATTGGGCTGGCATTTGATTGGACGATTAGGGAAATATCTCCTTTGCATGCAGTATAATTTGCATTTTTTTCCCACTTATATGAAGCTAAGTCATGCTTTCGTACACAGGCAGTTTTAATGAGCATTATAAATCCTAATGAATATATTTTCATGTTCATTTTATTGGCTTGTTTTTATTACTAGAGGTCTGAAAAACAGGGCCAGTGAGGGAGCCGCTAAAGAAATGGCAAAGAGAGGAGCCCCATGGCAGGCTTGCCCCCTCCTTTCTGCCTCCCCAGGCTGCCAGGGCATGGAGGGCTCTCGCCGAGGCGGGAGAGGGGCAAGAGGGGTCATTCCGACCCTCTTTAACCCAAAGCAGAAGTTGCTTGGGACCCCAGGAGACACAGAGAATGTGTCCCCCCCCACCTTCCCCACCCCGGGGGCAGCCAGCAGAGCTACCGCTCCAGCCCGGCCTCCATTCTGGGACATGAGAATTGTCAGAACCCTGAACCCTGCTTCGTCATGGTCTGGAACGGAAGGGGCAGTGAAGTACTTCTGCACAGGGTCTGGCACGTTCTGGGAACTCCATGTAGTTGGATCAAAGAGAATCAGCTTGAATTCTGATTCACGAGGAATTACCATCATCAGAGCACTGGTTTTCAAACATGGCCCTAAAAGGCAGTTAAAGAGTGCAGAAATCACAGCTTTCTCCTGGAGGATTCAGAAGGCACATCAGTATCTTTGGCCTCCGAACATCATTACAAATATCAGCGGTTTTGGAGTTCTGCTTCTCTCCCCATTCATTCGTGGGTCCATTCATTGAATAAATATGGCAGGGTGGTGGGGGGTGGTGCTCTTCTGTGTCCTAGGCCCTGAGCCAGGACACATACAAAGTGGTCCCTAAAACCTCCACCAGCTCCAACATTTTAAAAATTCCTGTAATAAATGACCCATAAAGTAACTTTTTTGTTCCAGCTTGTGGCTCTGGTTCTGAATCACTGTCTGTAACCAGGAGTTTGATCCCTTTCCATCGGGCACCCTGAGACCCTCTGTTATGCCCAGGCCCTCATGCCCCAGTGCGTCAGCGCTCGCAGGCCTCTGCACAGACCAGGCCTTTTGTCCTTGTTTCCACACACTGAGCCTGGCCCTGTGGATTCCCATGCTTGACCCTTTGCTTTTGGTTCCAGCTGAAGGGCATCCTTGGCATCTCTCCCGCCCAGGCCCCTGGGGAGGGCCCACCTTCCCTTGCTTCAGAGGACAGAGAAGTTCTTGGCCATGGACCCTGCTGCAGGGAGCCTGGTTGGAGGCCTTTCTGTTCTCCTGTGCCGTGTGCCCACTGACCTCCTTCTGCTCCTTACGGTACAACCTGCTCTCTGCTGACGGTTCCAACTCACTCCTCATCCCCGGCCCCTTTTCTTTTTGTTTTGGTTTTGGTTTGTTGTAGTGGTAGTGGTGGTGGTTGTGGTTGTTTTCCTTTCTTTCTTTCTTTTTTAAGATTTTATTTATTTATTTGACAGACAGAGATCACAAGTAGGCAGAGAGGCAGGCAGAGAGAGAGAGAGAGGGAAGCAGGCTCCCTGCTGAGCAGAGAGCCTGATGTGGGGCTCGATCCCAGGACCCTGAGATCATGACCTGAGCCGAAGGCAGGGGCTTTAACCCACTGAGCCACCCACGTGCCCCTGTGGTTGTTTTTCATCAGAAGGATGTTTGCTGCTCTAGGTTGAGGATTCTAAGGCTGTTTTAGAAGTTATTTCAACTTAAAACTAGTTCAGTGTCCTTGCCACTATCTCTTCAAAATGGCGGCTCAGTGCTTGGGGCCACCCTTCCTTCCCCGTGGAAGCGGGCCCTCACGTGGGCTTCAGCTGCATCCTCCACCCCCACACACAGACACACCTGAACATGGCTCACCCTGGCCTTCTGGGCAACTTGGGCAATATTATGTTTTCCAGTTGTACAAGAGATATTCACTGGTCAACTCCCAGATGCTCGCTTCTGTAAGGGATGGGAAGCGAATAGAGAGGCCTCGTGGCATAGTGGGAAGGTGCTGGCCCACAGCAGACGGCCTTGGTTCATTCTGGCTTTGTTGCTCTCAAACGCATGAGCTCACGTCAACATCTCACTTCTCTGGGCCTCTCTCTCCTCATTTGTAATGTGGCAATAATAATCCCCACCCAGGTCGCAGGAGGTAGGGTGGATTTAAATCAAAGAGTGGTTATGGAAACTAACTGCCCGTCATCATTCAGGCGGAACGTGACGGAGTCCCAGAGTGACTCAGACCATGGGTTCCTGGGTCATAGCCCATTTGTCATCTTGGAAGGGCTGGTGAGAGGGTACAGAGGTACAGGAGGAGATGCTGGGTGTTTGTGCGTCTCTCTCTCCCAAGCCGGAGAGCTAGAAGGAAGCTCCGGCTAGAGTCTCACCACTGGCACGGGCTCATAGACCTGACTTTACCTTCACCACCACTGTCTGCTTACACACCCATTGCTGCCAAGCATGTGCCTGCACTTGGCTTCAAGAAATGGGCAGGACGCAGGGTACCTGGGCGACTCAGTTGTTTAAGCGTCAAACTCTTGATTTCAGCTCAGGCCATGATCTCACGGTCCTGTGATTGAGCCCCACGTCCATGGAGCCTGCTTAAGATTCTCTCTCTCTCTCTCTGTCCCTCTCTTAAAAAAAAAAAAAAAAAGAAGGGAAGGAAGGAAAGGGAGGAGGGAGGGAGGGAGGAAGAAATGGGAAGGACGCTCCTTCCCTGGAGGGTATGGTGTCTCAACCTGAGCACGATTTCTGCACGCAGGGCGCTCTGTTGCTGAGCCCTGACTTGTCTGTTCTGCACGGTGGGGCAGTTTTGTCTTCCATTAAGACTGCAAACTTCTTCCTTGTCTGAGACTTTTTCCACATGCCCTCTCCTTTTCCATCACACCCACAGTGCTCAATAAATGCTTTTTGATGACCTCACTGGCCCGGGCAGGTGCCAGGCACCTCTTAGCCAGTGCATCTCACCCCCCAAGTCAAGATTAAGTGTCCAGAACTGACCAGTTGGTCTTGCTCAGAAGGCAGAGGTGGGCCAGAGGAGCAGGGCCTTAGCTTCAATGCTGTTCTCATTGGGTCTGCAAACCCGATAGAAATCGCCCACCTGAGATACCAGATTGCCTTTTCAAAAGGTGGGAAGTGCAAAAGCGAGCTGCTGGCCCACTGCAGAGCCGGGTCTTCGGCTGTGGAGTGTAATGACTTTGGCTCATTCCAGAGCTGTACCAAGAGTCTCATGTGGGTGGAGCAAAGCCTCTGTAAAGACAGCAGCTTCCCAACAGCTCAAGAGGGTGAGAGGCTCCAGAGCAGCCCTCCAGTCACCTGTGAGCAACTATTTGAGGGTAGCTGGAGGGGAAGAGTATGGAAAAGCGTGTTCGTTTATTAGGAGCAGTGAGATGTGGTTCTGGAGGAAGATGGGAGCCACCTGCTCACGAGGCATTGACTTGGGCCCCAGTTCTAGATGAGGAGGGCAGCCAAGGAGGGAGCAGCCCTGAGTCTCCTTGGAGAGGTGGGGATGAGGGTCAGGGCAAACCCGGTATGAGGCCAGCTGTATAGGGAATGGAAGGCAGCTGGTGTTCCGGCTGCTGTGAGGGATGGCTGGCCAATGGGGCCGCCCCAGGGAAAACCATCTCTCCTCTCTGGCTGGGGGGTGTTTGTTTAGAGTCCCGGGTGCAGATTAGCCTGGCCTGAGTCTCACAGCTTCACACTGCGGAAGGGAGGCTGCTTGGTGTGTTTGCTTTAGGCCACTTGGGGAGCTCAAAGCATGATGGGATGGCAGGAGATGCCTCCTTGAAACCTCTTTCAATGCCCCTGCCCCACCCCTGCCCCTTCTCCACTCCCTTCTCTCTGAGGGGAGTCCTTGGCAGGTCTGTCTTTGTTTGGGGGAAGGAGCTCTCCACCAAGCCTTTCCTGTCCCTTTCTGGGTACCTCCCTACCTCTCTCCTCTACCTTTCCCTGCCTCTCCTATCTCTCAGCAGCTCCCTTTCCTGCTGTTCCTCAGTGCTCCCAGCTCACGCTCCTTTTCTTCTTCACATACCCCTCTTTCTGTGGCCAGCTTTCAGGTGTACCTTTTGTTCAGGGATGCGCCCTTTCCCTCTATGGTGCATCCAGGAGTGATGCTGGGTTAGATGCTTCCGGTCTGCACAGAGCCCATGACTCTTCAGTGAGTGCTCAGCGGTGCAGGGGGAACCGAAAACAACTCTGTCATGCCCAGGTGGTGTGACTGGGCACCAATCCCTCCTCGACTCGGGGCCTCGGTTTCCCCAGAAATGCGATGGGGAGGTGTGTCCTGCTTTATAAAAGACCTCCTCTCTCTGGACTCAAGCTCTGCTCCCCTCCCCTTCCCACCCCCTTGAGCCTAGGCCGGCTCAGCCGCTCCCTTCCTGGCTGGAGCAGGGGGAGGCAGTGCTAGGATTGGGGGGTGGGGGCAAATGGAGGGGAGCTGCTGCCCGGACTAGTTTAGGCAAACAGCAGGGACTGCTGGCGGAGGCTCCAGCCCCCACTTACGCTGTAACAGCTGCAGTCCAGCTGCTGGCATCCCTGCTGGGGGAGCGTGCTAAACCTCTCCGGGGTCAGCACTGTGGTATGTCGGTTTCCATAGCAACCAGCCAACGGGCTACTTTCTCAGAACAATTCCCCTACTCAGCCGGGTTCTGGACTTAGCTCAGCCCAAGGGCATGTGGCTGAGGAGCAAAGCAGGAGGGGGAGAGGCTGCCCGAGGGCCAGACTGGGCCCCACAGAAGTGGCTATCTCAAGCCTTCACACAAAGGGCATGGACCAGAGGACAAGACGAGCAGACTGTTTTCCTGTCCTGGCTCTCCCTCGCCCCCTCTCTCTGCTCCCCACCACCGCTGCCCATCCACAGACCGCCCAGCTCGGCCTGTTTGGAAGAAGTATCATGTCTTTGTTTGGATCTGGACAACAGCTGCCTTGGCTGGGCTCAGAGCTTAGAGGAAAAAGTCCCAGAATGATGTATGATGGGAGGGGGAAGGGGCCTTCATCTCGGCACCCTCCGTCCAGCTCTTCCTGGCCCATCGGAATCCCATTTGCCCCACCCCCAGTGACCTCAACAAAGCTGAGGTTGTAATCAGTCATCTCCCCATTTTTAGAGGGTGGGAAAGGTCACCTTTCTCAAGCCCCTTAGAAATAACCTCCCTGGACCTGAGAGGTTGGTGCTCAGCCAGTCATTTTCAAAAAGGGACACCTACTGGAGGAGAGGAAGCAGACTAGGAGCTACCTACCAGGAGACCTTGATCTGTTTCTGGTTGGCTGGGGTGAGGAGGGGGGTATTCTGGGGCTGGGGTGAGCATCACCCCCAGCCGTATCCCCTCTCCCTGGTTGAGCTCCCTGTTTAGTTGCAAGAACTGTGATGGGTGCCAACTCTTCCCCCAGCTCTTTTGGAATGTAGCTCAGGCTACTATGGACTTGGGGGCCCTGGACTTTATCATTGGACAGGAGTTCATTTCCAGGAAGGAGCTCTTACCAAATAGGGAAACTGAGGTCAAAGATAGCATCTCAGAGTAGGCATAGTAACTGCAGGGTTGGGCCCGGGGGCTGGGACTTGGCATCCTGGGTGGTCCCTGCTGAGACCTAGGGAGGCATAGAATGTTCTCTGGGGTGACCTGTCTAGCTGTCTTGCTCCTCTACCCTGTTAAATGGTTCCTCATTTTTAAGGGGCCTAGTTCTTCATTCCCCTCCCCCCATCCCATTCACCACACCCACCCCTTAAAAGGAGGGACAGGTGTCCTTTCTTCCATGCACCACAGCTGCAGCTGGACACATTTTTCTCTAATCCCCGGAAACAGGTGTGGAGTGATTCTCAGTCCCCTAGGGATGAGGGGCATTCGGGAAGGTAGCCAGTTTTAGAAGCTGTAGATTCCCATCCTCCTCTGACCCCATCTGTGAAATGGGAGAGTTGCCTTAGATTAGCACTTCCCAAAGTGGGCCCCGCAGCACAGAGGGCTCTGTGGGGAGAAAAATGAGTTCCAAAGCCAAGCAAGTTTGGGTAAAGCTGCATGAACACCCCCTTTTAAAGAGTCATAGGATTCATTACAGTTTTAAAGATTTTAAGAGGTCTAGCACTAAAGAAAACCCAGTGTAACCTAGAGCCTCCTCAACATATATGACCATGGCACCCTTGTTTCACGTCCTATGAACAAACCCACCCTGGCAAACACTAGCCTCTACTAGAAGGTTCCAAAGCTTTTCTCTGTCCAAGGTCGTCATCACCATCTAAGATGCTCACAGCACTTCCCAACACTACAGATAGCCCCGTAACAAGCCTCCCCTTGTTTCCCTACTCTTGGGGGCGAGGCACCCCAACACTGGTTTCTGCCATCCTGCCCACCTGCCCTCCTCCACCACCTCCCTCTGGCTGGCCGCTCAGCTTTGCTCAGATTATCTCCATCCCAAATGGAGATACCGATGTCTGGGGCAGGGAGAGGCCTTGCCTCAGACCTTCAAGACATCAGCACAGAGCTGGAGAAGGAGTACAGGGTCGTCTCAGGTTTCCCGTGGGAATGAAGCCCTCACGGCTTCCACCCAACTGCTCCTGGGGTGTCCACAGGTCATCTGTGGTAATATTGCTTTGAAAAGTAAGGCAATGCTTCTAGAGCCAAGGGAGGAGAAAGTTCACGCTGCCCAGTATTTAGGAAGAAGACCCTGAATGGGGAAGCTTTACACATGAAAAGTGCCCCTCTCCCCCCGACTCTCCAAATTGTCAGAAATAACACCGCACATTCTCCAGCCTTTAAACTTTCCAAAGGCCTTGCGTGTCCATGACCTCATCTGCCCATGAGGAGAGAGAGGAGAGAGCTGCGATGTGGCCGATGTGGCTGAGCGCATTCAGGCTCCAGCCCAGCCCCCTGACTGACGGGTCTCTGCCCACAGGCAGGCTGCTACGGTCCTCTGCCGCAGTGTCACATCTCTCAGAAGGCAGGAAGAGGTCCTTTCCCACAGGGTTCTTAGGAGAATGGAGTAACATTATAAATGTTGTAATGGTGGTATGGGCTCACCTGAGAGGCTCCGTAAGCATAGCTTAGGAGAATTAAACCCCCACCAGATAAGACTTCTCTTATTTTTGGACAGGAGAGAACTGAAACTCAAGGTAAGTGACTTGTTCAAGGTCACATGGCTGGTCTGTCCCCTCATTCCCAATTCTTCCCTTTCCCACTTACCCTCATTTCAGGAAAATGCTCTGAGGTGGGCCTATGTCTCACCGTTTTCTGATTCCGTTTGCTCTTGAACTTTCCCTCTTGCTCATGCAAGTAGGATACTTGCCAGAGACAGACTGCAAGACAGGCTTGCTTTTTTGGAGGGCTGGGGTAGAGGGTATAGAGGTGGGAAGGGGGTATCAGTTCCTTTGAAAACGGCTTTTTAAAAATAAAAGGTTTATGAATTCAAATGATCTCATCTCTGTTTGCCAAGAGCTCCTCCGCCTAAGAAAGGGAAAGCTTTTTCTCCTTCCTTCCTCTTTCTTGGCTTCCCAGACCCTGGACCCTGCCGTCAGGAGACTTTTATTCCCTCTGTCTCCTTACAGCAGCAAAACCAATTTACACACAAGATCTGGGGGTCAGGAGAGGCCTCCGTGCTTACTTCCTAATCTTGACCCAGGTTTTAAGTCATTTTATTTAGCACAAGAAAATGCATGTAGAATAGGGGGAAATGAGAAAAACAAGAATGCCTATAACGTGCTACGCACTGCACTAGAATCTTAGGAGTGTGCCTTCTGCCAGCATCAAGCCCCTCTTCTGATTTTTATTAGGTGAG
Source organism: Mustela erminea (assembly GCF_009829155.1). Classification (NCBI taxonomy): domain Eukaryota; kingdom Metazoa; phylum Chordata; class Mammalia; order Carnivora; family Mustelidae; genus Mustela; species Mustela erminea. Next base: position 20,607,399 of record NC_045622.1, read on the forward strand.
AGAGAGACTGGTGAGAGCCCTTGGGAGAAAGGGGTTCGCTCCTGCAAGGTGTCAGCACTGTGATCGCCATCACTTGTCTGTTACTGTCATCAGCGACAGCACAGCCTCTGATCAACATATTCAATTGGCTACATTACCTTCTTTCCCGCTATCTCTGTCCCTCCTCCCATCATCTGGAAATTTCACACCCAGTGAAATCCGGAAGGGTGGGTAGGCATGTTGGTGAGGCTCAAACAACTGGTCTACCAAACTCACTTCCACGTACTTGTGCACGCGCTCCTGTGCCCACAAGGTTCTAGCTCCGAGCCTGAACAGTGCCCTCCGTGGAGCCTGCAGGAGGACATGCTTATCCCCGAGGCTCCGCAGGAGGCGAGCTCTCTCTGAAGCTGGTCCTTTCGAGCTGACTGGGGGCCTCTCTTTCCTTGCCCTTTCGGGAGGAGACTGTATGAATTATGTGAGAGAGAGGACGGAAGAAGCACTCACAGGGTTTCTGCTCTCCAGAAAGATGGGATGATTTCTAGCTCTGCTCATCTCATTTAAAGGGCTGGCCCTACTCCAGCAGGTATCTGGGAGTAAAAACAACAAACAACCCCAAACATCTCCCAGCGCCAGATCCCCACCACAGGCGTGATTTCCTGCTCAGCTTTCTGATGGAGGGAGCGTGTGTGTGTGTGTGTGTGTGTGTGTGTGTGTGTGTGTGTTTTCCCTGTGATTTACAGGCGCTTTGTGGATCAGTAGATACACGAGGAGGAGTGGGGCTGGGGGCAGGGAATTGTCTCCAAGCAGAGTCCTGATTAGAACAAGGAGCTAATCAGCACTATTTATGAAGGTATTTTGCGCAGGAATTTGTAGTAAATGATGGAAGGGGGGTGGTATGCTATGAGAGAGAGAAGGAAGAAAACACCACATCCACGTCTGATGATCTAAAGCCAGGGGGTCAGAGAAATGCTCAGACTTTGAGACAACTTTGTCAACAGCTCTCCTCTGAGGGTCTCTGGCCTCAAGGTCAATGCCAGTCTTAGAAGGAAAACAGGACCGAGGACACAGTGGATCTGTCAGGTGAGCAGAGTGTGTCTATGCTACCCCTCGTTGCTCTCAGCCTGAAAATACAGGCCTGCCCTGCAGGCTGGCTGCCCAGAAATCAGCAAACAGGGATAAAAAGCATCGCAGCTCAGGTTTTCTTTTCCTTCCATGTCCAGTATTTGGGAACTCTGTACCAGAGAAGCTGCGTCATAACAGTGGGAAGAAATTTAATTTGGAGTGGGGAGACCTTGGACCTGTCACAGGACCTTTCAGAACCTGGGGGTTCCTGGATATCAAATGAAGGCTGACAACAGCAACTTTGCCACTGCGTGGAACTGCAGGGTCCAATGTGGTGTGGGAAAGGGCTTTTTACAGGAATGCAGACGTATATTGTGTTATTAGTATGAGGTGAGTTTGCTCACCAGCTTAATGCTGGGTTGGGGGCTAGAGCTGAATCTTGGGAGTAATGCACTAACGTTACTCTCTCAATTGTGATTTTCAAGAAGTTACTTCTTCTTTGCATTCAAATTAATTCTGGTTTTCAGAATTTAAAATTGCATTTTTTTAAAGATTTTATTTATTTTTTTGACACACAGAGAGAGATCACAAGTAGGCAGAGGGCAGGCAGAGAGAGAGGGGGAAGCAGGCTTCCCGTTGAGCAGAAAGCCCGATGTGGGACTCAATCCCAGGACCCTGAGATCGTGACCTGAGCCGAAGGCAGAGGCTTAACCCACTGAGCCACCCAGGTGCCCTAAAATTGCATTATTTTATTAGAATAAAAGCTCTAGGAGGGCAACAGAACCTGGAATTGGGTGTGACAAGAAGCTCTTGTTTCAAGAAGAAATCTGTGCCCACAAGGTCTGGACTTGGGCAAGTACTTTAAACCCACAGCGTGCCCACATCATCTCTGAGAATTCTGTGGCCTCCCGAGGAGAGCTGAGGAGGCCAGGAAGTGGCTTCGTTCCCATCAGTCATTCTGGCGCCAGAAACCCAACAACAGTGGCTTCCTGGAGTGGAGTCGAGGGAGATGTCTGGTGGGGGGATAGGTACCATGGCAGAGGGGGATGGGTGCTACTTTTCTCATCCCCTTTTTTTACCCTAGAGCTGCCAGAGGTGGTCCCTGGAACGGTGACCATAGCGTGTCTCGTGGGAGGAGAAAGATGAAAGAGATGGGAATTCTTGTAAATTTTTAATCTGAAAAATAAAGAAAGTGTGAATTAGAATTAATGCAGGTATTAAATATTTAAACTTTCTGTACTCACTTTCATTTTTAACATATTCTTTCCTCAAAAGCCTCGGTAACGTTTGTCAGATTTGTTCTCAAGATGTCCCTCTCTCTCCACCGCCCCCTAGCCCCAGCCCCCAAGTTAGACCACCGGTATTCATCATCCTGGTGGAAATTTTCATTTTATTTCTCCTACAGGAACCGTCTGATCTCTCTCTTTATATTTATGCTTTCTCTATATGGCAGTGTAAATAATTAATGCCATTATAAACACATCCTATGCAAAATATTTATTAGAAAAAATAACTCTTTAATTTGGCATGTCATTTAATTCCATTTTGTAATCATTGCACATGGGCTACAATTAATGCCAGAGCTGGGGAATCCAGCCTGTCTGCTAACACTTGCAGAGGGATGACAAAGTCTCCCAGACCAAAGCCCGCTTGGCCCCTTGGCCATTTGCTACTTGTGAGCTTTGGGTTGATGGAGGGAGGTGGTGTCCACTGTCCAGGGGGGGGCTCGAAGTGAGTCTGGAAATGAGACAGGAGACTCACTTCTCTCCAACAGAATGGGGGGTGGGGGTATTCTAGGTCATTTCAAGTGCATTTATAGCATGAACTCAAAAAGATGCCGGGACACTTAGACATAGGCCATTTTTACATGTTGCAGAGTGGGGGTAAGGGGGGGCATGGTGGTGTTCCTTGGGGTTTGGGTGAATTTCCACATAGCATGGGCTTGGGGAATAGTAACAAATAGTTCCCAGAGATCGGGGTTCATGCATGCCTTCATTTAACAAATATTTATTGCGTGCTTCATGTGCTGGGTACCGTCGTTGGCGCTAGAGATACACAGTAAACAAGATAGGCGATGGAGATGGGAATGTCAACAATTCCTGAAGGTTCTGCCATCGCCTCTGCTCATTCCTTGTCCCCATGAAACAATCTTTCTGGCTATTGTAAGGAATCTGTCTGCCAGAGAAGATCCTCTCCCAGGTTTCAAAGACTCCTGGCTAGTATTGGAATAACTCAGGGTTCTTGGGTTTCTCGATTCCTGTGGGCTTATTTACCACTACATTGCAAATAAGACTGTAGCTAGCACCAGCCCGCTCTCCCCGCGATCCTGAAAGCTAAACAAATGACCCTCACATTCTCTTCTTCTGGCCTCCAGTGTGGTTCGCCCTCCAGTCCAGCAAGTGGCTCTTTCCAAGACGGCTGACCCTGCGAGGTCGCCCTTCTGCATGCATGCTCTCAAGGGCCCAGAATTTGGGCTGAAACCTTGAGGATTTTAATTTCAGTGTTTATGTGGCATTTGTTAGCCTTTTCTCCTATTGACTATTTTTTCTAATTGTCGCATGCCTGGCATTATTGAGTGTGTGTTGCCAAACTAAAAATCTCCTACACGCTTATGGCCCAGACTCTCATGAATTGGTTCAAGGGGTAAGAGAGTAACAAAGGGACCAAAAAATGCCTGGAAACATCTTTATTTTGTAGTTGGCCATTTGTCTACTCTTTATCCGGAAGGCCAGTGTGGTCTCCTAGCCTGTAATTCCACTGAGGAAAAAAATTAAAAATTAAAAAAATTAAAAAATTAAAACCAGAGGCATCCATCTCCTAGTCCACCTTCCCAGAAGGACTCTTCTGATTCTCTCATGTCTTCCAAAATAGAATGGCAGAAGGAAACATGGAGATCGTAACCAGCCCGCCCTCCTCCCCACACGTGGGCCCCTGGCTGTGGGTCTGTGACAGGACGGGGCTATATTGGGAGGGTGACATCTGACTTGAGAGGCCCTATGTGAGGGGTTCCCCAGGACTGTCAAGGGCTCTCACTTGTCTGGGATCAAAGAGGCGGAGTCTTGTTTGCCTTGGGGATGAAACAGAACGTTCTACAGGGCTGACCCCTGGTGACTCGATGTCTGTGTTTTTTTACAAGGAGCTGATGATCCTATTTAGGGATTAGAAGGAAGTTTGAATAACTTTTTTTTTCTATGCCCTACCATTCTCTCCTCCCTATGGTAGTGGCCATGAACTTCTACCCTCAGACTGTCTCCTACCCAGGCTCTATGATGTATCCTGGCTTTCTTTGTGGGGGAAGATCTTAACGGGCTCTGGGTTAGTTCTGCAAGTCCAACTTGGCCCTTTGCCCAACTTTTAGAAAATGGACTTTTGCCATTTTGTCCTATCTAAGGGAGTCATGATCTCTTTCTGGACTTTTCCAATGCTGAGTGCTGCTTAGATGTGTGTTCCACATTCTTCCTTGAACGGACCTTCTGTCATCATTTGCAGTGGTCTGGCTCCCCAGCCCGAACCTCCATCCCAGGTCAGAGCACACAGGTGACCCAGCTGTAGCCCCCCTTCTGTTTTCAGTCCTTCATTCCCTGTGTGCCAGGCAGGCGTTCCATCTCAGAGCACTCCGCTGAGCACCTGGTTGGCAGAGGCGACCCGGTCCCTGCCTCTGAGAAGGCTCTGGCTTCAGTTCCACTTAGTCTTTCAATGTCTATCCTGTCATGAGAACAGAGTTAAGGAAAAGATAGCAGCAACTTGATGGCTTATTCAAGAAAAAAAGTCCCACTAGGCCTATAAAGAAACATCTCTTCCGTGGGCCCTGCTCCAGTTCCTGGCCCAGAGCCTGTTCTCAGCTCCACTCAGCCCACGGAGCCCAGAAATGAGGTGACTCTGACAAGACCACAGAGGGGCCCGCCTGCGGTTGGGGAAGCCACTGCGGCCTACATCGTGGGACAGATGCACCAGCGGCTCCCTCCATCCTGTTAATAAAACTTGCTCTTGTTTTACTGACGTGTCTTGCTGGGTGTGGCAGTGCCACCGACCATCACAACTACAGGGACAAGCCAGGAGAGCACAACAAGGCCATAGCCACTCAATGTCCTTGATTAAACTCAACACATATCCAATAACCCAGGCCTCTTGCCGGCTCTCTAGAACAAACTCTGTGGAGGCTTGGAGGGAGAGAGGGGGAACAAGTGTGGTCAGCGGTGGTGCCTCTGGGTCTCAGAAAGCGCAGGCGAGTGAGACCAGCATGCTGGGTATTTCTCTGCAAGTCTGTCTCAATGTGACTGGTGGTGTGTCCTCAGTGACTGGCCCGTGGACGGAAGGTCTGAGTCTGGATGAGTAATTACTGACATGTACAGAGACTGTCCCCACGTGCTGAGCACTGGCTCACATGTTCTCTCCCAGAGACTTCACAGCAGCCCTGACGTAGACTCCACTGCCCTGGTTTTACAGGGGAGGTGACGAGGCAGAGAGCCTGAGTGACTTGCCGTGGTCATGTGACTAACATATGGGAAAGCCAAGCCTTTCAGTTAGGATCCTCCGATGACCCACATTCTTCTCTTCTGTCCCTTCCATACTGTACAGGATTCAGGCCTTGCTCTGTCCCGGACCTGGGGTGGGGACTGAAGAGAGAGGCCCTTCAGGATTTGATCTTGTCAAGTAAATGGGGCACAGGGACAAGTCTCCAGCTTCGTCCCGGAGGAGCAGCCTTCTTCTTTATGCCCTTCCTCCTCCCTTCTTTGTCATCCCACGGTCTCAGCATTGGGCCCTGGTGTATCTGGAACAACGGTAGTTGTTCTTGGGTTCTTGAAGCTGTTTTCCTGAGGTGACTTCTCCACCTGCCTGTGCTCCTCGCTTCTTGGGGGAGGCAAGGGAGACAGAGGAAAAGCACCTCTGAGAGGCCCTCTCGCTGGTCTGGAAGCACAAGAAGGAGGTCCTGTGAGGGGAGGCAGGGCCAAAAGCCCTACAAGTCATTAGACCATCACTCAAGAGCCTGAGCAAACCAGCCTGATGCATCAGTCATGGCTTTGAGAAGACTTGCAGCCTGTCTGCCTACAAGCATGGCCTGCTCCCCGGAAGCCCACGCTGAGAGGCCCAGCTTCAGGCCGGGAAGCAGCGGCCGTGCTCGGCAGGAAGGCAGTTGATAAGATGAACAGATTCCCCAGGTGAGGCTCAGAGGTCACAATGCGTATTTGCCTTTGCCCACGTTGCTTTCTACCACTTGAAATTCTCCTAAAAACCCAGAGGAGCAGCTGAAAATATCCCAGGTAATATGAAAATGAATAACAGCTCAGCAAACAGAGCCCAGCTTCTGAGCAAACAGCCTGGAAGGCAGGCAGCCCAGTCGAAATGAGAAAAGGAGAGAATTCAAAAGGAGGGGGTGCGTATAGGAGGAGGAGAAGGAAAGAGGGTGTGGGGGGCAGAAGGAAGCCAGTTCGGGGCCTCAGTCACCAGTTTTCTTGGCTCTCAGTTGCCCTCTGCCCTGGAGACCCTCCTCCCTAAGGGGTGAGGGAAAATGGTGCAAAGAAAATGTTTCTCAGCTTCTGCCAAGATGAAGAGACATTTTGGTGTAAAATGCCTCATAGTCTGGGGTCTTACACAGTCTTTTTCTGTGTGGAAGGGAACTTGGGAATGAGGATTGGTGGGCACTGTGCCTTCCTGAGTTAGGGGGCCCAAGTTCCTAATCCAGCTGTCACTGTGTGACCTTGTGGGCTTTTGTGGGCTACAGCTTCCTGATTAACAAAATGAGAAGGTGATTTCGGGGTGGGGAGAGTCCTTTCCATCCTAACATTCTATAGTTTTTTGGAGTTTGGGTTGTTTGTTTATTATTTTTTTTCCATGATCACAAAGATCAAGTGCTTAACTGCTTGTTGCGCGGAGTGGTTCAAGATGGTGTAGGTGTGGCTAAGCCTCGGGGAACCGACCCTCTAAGACACACGTGGGCCATAGACCGTTGTGTGAGCAGGAACCAGCAGAATAAGAACCTTCGTGAATATTCTGAGTAAGACCGCCAAGTGGCCGAGTGAGAAGCTGCTTCCTCCTGACAATGGTGACCACAGCCTTAAGCTGGCTCTGGGGCCAGAGGGTGGGATCGGAAGACCTGATAGCTATGACAGTCCCCACTTAGTGACTGTCCAGAGCTATACCGGACACTTCGCATTTGTTATCTTGCTTACCTTGATACTAACCCTTTTGAGCTAAGTGGGACTATTATCCTCCCTTCACAGAGGAGACTCAGAAAACTGAAGTTACTTGCCTGTGGTCACATAATGCGGGCCTCACCCAGGTCTGAACGAGGCAGAGGTCCACACTCCTAACCACGGTGCCATGAGGTTTTCCATAACCTGGGGGAGGGAGTGATTAACCTCAGAAGGGTGAAGGATGTTTACGAGTAGCAGAGTAGGTCTCCTCGCACCCAGAAAGGGTCCTCTCCCCTCACTAGAGCACAGGAGTCATGCCTTGTGCTCTAGTAGGCCCTGTCACCTCCGCAGCACTGGGCCCATGCACTGGAGCTCCGCCAGTTCACCTAGGAGAGCTGTTTGTCCAACTGTAGCCTTTTTTCGATTATTATTAACCTTTTAATAAACCAGAAAACAAGCCATACAACAGCCACGGCACCAAGAGCACAGACGAGGCTGTGCCAACAAGGGTGCAATGAGGGCAAAAAGAGCAGACCGCCGGGAGAACGACCGCCCTGGGGCCGGGGGCCAGGCCCGGCCTGGGCTCGGCTCTGCGGGCAGTGGCCTCTGGCTCCTCTCCCAGTTAGTTGTTGGGCTTCCTCCCTGAATATTCTAGGATCCTGGAAGTCTGTGATCACCTGACAGGGTCGTGAGAATAAACAGACAATCTTGCTTTAGGTGGAGGGTTAAGCCAGGGTGCTAAGAAAATGGCCAACTGCAAGCTGCCGTGTGTCCCATGTGTTTTTATGGGGTGGCGAGGAGCCAGGCAGGGCTGCAGGTCCGGTCCTGGGCGCAGGAATAAGGCGGACCGCAGCGCCTGTCCTCACAGGGCTCACATCTCATTCGTATTTCCTCACCACCTCCGTGCTGAGTCTCAGAGTCGTCCCCTCTGCCCCTCCTGTCTAGCCACAGACTGCTTCCTTCAGGCAGTCAGTCAGTCAAGGAACATTAAGTACCTACTGTGTACAAGGCCTTGTTGCAAGTGCAAGGAATCGTGCTGGACAAGGCAGAAGCTCTGCTGTTAGGGGGTTCCGATTCTAAGTGGGGAGGGAGAGAGTGAAGAGACAAGGAAGCACGTATGGAGAGAAGAAAACATGAGGTGCTAGTGAATGCTGTGAGGAAGACAGAGTGGGTGCCATGGGAATGGCCTCAGCTGGTGTTGGGGGAGGCTCTCCGACGTCGGGAGAGCTGCACCAAAATGTGGTGGATGAGAAGGTGGCAGCCACATATGGAGAGGAAGGAAATACATCCCCGCTGGAAGGAAAAATAAAGGCAGAGTCACCAATGGGCCTGAACCCAAACACCTGAAAATTAGCAGACGAGAGAGAGAGAGAAAGAGAAAGAGAAAGACAGACAGAGAGAGAGAGAGAGATGAGATCAGAAAGGCAGGTAGGGGCATTTAAAGGGTCTTAGGAGGCCATGCACAGACATTTGGATCGTACTCCACAGGCAGTGGAGAGCCATCGGAAGGCTGTCAGTCGGGAGGGGAGTGGGGAGAGCAAGAGAAAGACCACTCTGGCCACTGTGTAGAGTCAGAGAGACTTGGTCTTGGCCATAGAGATAGAAGATAGGGGATGGTGGTTGGATTCAGGTGGCTCCACTCACACGTACTCTGGGAGTTGGGCTAAAAGGCCTTCCGGAAGAACCAGAAGTGGAAGGGAAGGGGGAGGAATTAACACCAACTCACGGATTTTGGGCAAGTGAGTGGAGAGTATGCTTTTACTTAGATGGGGAAGGCTTGGTGGGAGGGGATGTGTGGATTTGAGGAGGGAAATTAAAAGCTCTGTTGTGAATATGCTACATCTTGGATGCCTTTTAGACACTGAAATAGAGACATTGAGCAGACAGTTGAATACAGATGTCTGGGGATCTGATGGAAGGTGAAGTTGGAGATGTCAGGCCAAGAGACCTGAAGGTGAAGGAACGTACTTAAAGCTACAAGACTAGGTAAGAGCCCACAGAGACAGAGTCACAGAAGGGAAGAGTGCTGAAGATGCTCTAGTATTTATAGGAAATGCCCATAAAGGAGACTGAGAAGGTGTGCCAGTGAGGTATGAGAAAAACCAGGTGAGTGAGGTGTCACAGAACCTGGAGAAGACGGCTTTTTGAGTTTTGGCGAACTGTGCTGAAGACAGAGGAAGATAGAGAATTGACCATTTCAGCAAGATGGAGTCATTAGTAACATCCACGATGGGTCGTTGGTGGAGCAGTGATTGGAGTGAGCTTTATCTGGTGAGAAGAGAGTCAAGGTGAGGAAGTAGACTCCTTTGAACAGATCTGCTGTAGAGGGGAGCTCAGAGAGAGGCAGAAATTGGAGGAGGGAGTGGGGCCAAGGGAGCGTTTATTTAAAGGAGGTGTGTTTGGATGTCAATGGAAACAACCCAGTAAAGAGGGAGAAAATGATAATGCAAGAAGAAAGACAAAAGCTGGGGTGGTGGTGGAAATGACTAGTTGAGTGGGGAGAATGGGTTCAGAGTCCAGGGAAGGTTTTGACCTTGGGTAGAAGGCAGGACCCTTTTTCCATTGCAGTCAGAGTGGGGTAGGCAGAACATTTTGGTTCTGATGCAGATACAATAAAGGACTTGTTGATGGGAAGATGAGGTAGTTCTCATCTTCCAGAAATCTGTTTTCTTTATAAAATATATGGCAAGGTCATCAGCTGAGAATGGGCTAGGGAAGGGAGTGTTGGAGATTTGAGGAGAGAGGAGGAAGTGGGATCGTTTCCCCAGAGAATGAGAAATTGAATTTTCTAAGGAAGTGCAGTAGGTTTCTCTGACAGCATCGAGTGAGATTTGTGGTCATATTTGTAGTCTAGTCAGCAAATTTGTGTCATTTTTCTCAGCAATGTGCAGCTGCTCTGGTGCAGGTCACTGATAAATGGATAGGATACCAGGGCTGGAGTTCTGTTAGACTGGTACAGGGGAAGAAGAGCTGCCAGATGTTCAGGGTATTGATAAGGGAGTAGTTAAAGTGTTGGACCATAGAATCGGAGCTGGATAAGGAAGAAAGTGGACACACAGGGAGTGGTAGCAACGGATAACCCAAAAAAGTGACTTTTTAATGAAACGAAGGTCTTGATGAAGTTGGAGAATTGATGTTAATGGGAGTGTCATAGTAAGCTAGCTATAAAGAGGGTGAGGATGGTCAGAAAGTGGGGCATTAGAAATCTACATTTATAGGTAGTTCAGTAAGTGGTATGACAGTCTAGGGAATGGCCGTGTGATTCCAGCAGAAGCTCACTGGGCCTAGAAGATCAAGGAACTAAGAGGATGTTGAAGTCTCCAATGATGATAACAGAAGTAGTAGTAGTGGAGAAGGAGTCAGAATAGAGATGCTGAAGTCATCCGTGAATGCAGGGGAATGACCAGAAAGTTGGTAGAAAGAGAGAATTATAAATGTAGAAGGGGTCAAGAGATTTGATGATAAGCTCCTCAAATAAGTTTGGGTTTTCAAAGGTAGAAAGAGACAGTGTAGGTGGGGAGAAAGGTAGGCATGTACTCACCTCCCATTCTGAAGTACAATGGATGTTGAAGATAGACCTGCCTCTGTTGGAAAGGGCTTCTAAGGACACGTGTCCTCAGGGGGAAGCTGGGTTTCACTTAAAGCAAGAAAGTGAAGGAGACTGTCCAAGAGGACCAAGATTTCCAGAGGAAACAGTCAAAGGATGTGGGGAAGGAGGAAAGAGGGGGAGATGGAGGGAGGTGGACACAGTAGCATGGAGTTGAGCATCTACACAGCGATTCATGATCAGGTAAGCTTAGGCTTTTGATGTAACTCAGGTAAATGGGAAACTGAGGCAAAGGGGATTAGTCCTGAACATCATAGCTGTCCACGATTGATGACATGGCTGGACTTGGCTCATGATAGAGATGTTGGGGCTCCAGTTGAAGACCTGGAGAGAGGGGCTGACTCCCTGGAGTTGGAACCATGTAGTGGCTAATCTAGCTCACTAATGTAGCTGTTCACATATGGGAATGGGAGAGTAGAATCACATCACAAAAAATATCAGAGGAGGAAAAGCATTTTAGATATCCCCAATCATCTCTTTTACATTTCAGGTGAGGAAATTCAGGCCCAGAGAGGTCAAATACTTTGTTCAAGGTCATCAAGCTAGTAGGTGGGATTAGAATTTACCAGGAATAGAGGTATGCATATAGTTTGTCTGTGCTGCTTGTCGAAGGCTGAGGCAGAAGCAGGAGCCTCCTGGCTGTATCTGGAACAGCATTTTGTCTTACTGAGCCCTTCCTGTCTCAGGTCACCATGTGTGTTCCAAACAGGAACATACCTGGCCTGACAGGACCACTGGAAACCAAAGAGCTTGGACTAGTGACTCTATCCTTGTTACCATCTGTGGCATCTTGGTCAGTTGCCCTGGCATATCCTACTTTAGGAACACCCTCCGTGATGGTATGTGGCCAGAAGTAGTTGTAGACTTGTGAACTGCGGGGCACAAGACTGTACCCAAACCTCTGAGGACTGGGCTGTGGTATGTTCTAGAGCAGGCTCCTGTCTGACCAAATTAATGACACATTTACTGGGTGTCCACCCTGTGCCCAGCCCCTGCTTCCATGAAGCTCAGAGTCTACTTGAGGAGACCACATTTGCGCACGGGGCCTTATAGGCTTGGTGCTAAAAAAACAACTGAGAGGTCTTTGAATTCAGTTGCCTCACACTTCAGATGAGGAAATGCCATAGAACAGCAAAACAAAGACTCTACCCAGGCCTCTTAACGTTTGGTCCAAAGCTATGTCACTACGTCTTTATTCAACTTGCAGTGTCGGCCCTGTGGCCCAGCATCTGGGGGGCTACCCGGTAGGCCCTGCCCTCTCTTTCCTGCAGTGCACCCTCAGAGCCCTATTCCCCTCCCCCTAAGCCAGAGGCAGGTACCAAGTGGATCACGGTGCCTGGAGGTCCTTTCTCCTTCAGGATGGGATGCCAGTGAACGTGTCCGGATGAGCTGGCTCCTGCCTTTCAGCCCCTCTCTCCTTTTAGCCTGTGCAAGTGTTAAATATGGCATCAAATTAAGCAAAATTAAATACATTTCCATGCAGCATTTTTCTCTTGACTGAATCAAACAATGCGGTTGCCATAGGAACAGCCTTTCCTGAAAAGGTCACCTGCAAGAAACTGTGTTTTAGGTACAACTCAAGGAGATTATGGGGGATTAACTCATTTTATACATATATATTAAATATATATAGTTTTTCTTTAAAGGGGCTGTTATGAAGGAATAATATCCAACTGAGCTGGAAGATACCCACAGAAAAAAAATTTTAAGTCCCTGATAAAGGTTTTTTTTTCCTTTCCCTTTTTTTTTTTTTTTTTTTTTTTAACCAGCATGCAGTGGGGGTGATATCTGAAATGGCGACTCTGTGTTTTTACTTGGCTTTAATTAAACCTCAGTCGGGGCTGAGAAATGTGGTGAAGCGAGATAATTGCACTATTCCCAGTACAGTTTTTAAACTCCGGCTTTGATATGCACCTCGTGACAGCCTCAACCTGCACCCAGGCTCCTGGGGCTGCTTGAAGCTCAGCTTATAACCACCCCTCTTAACCTGCAGGCATCTGGGGAACCGCACTCCGGATCTGGAATGGGAAATTGGGACTGGGGGAGGAGGGGCCCAGGCCATCTGTACAGAGGCAGGGGGAGGCCGTGTCTCCCCTAAAAAGTTCCTCTCTGGCATTCTGGAGTTCTCTGTCAGACTTCAGTGTCCCACATGTCAGGGGAAGACAAGTATGAGCCAGCCCAACTCAGGAAGAGAACAGGATGGGTCTTCTCCAGCTTTTCCCCATAACTTGGAGATTTAGAGAGTGGTGGAACTATCCTGAGGAGATCCTAAGTGTATGTGAGTTAAAACGGGTTGTCTGGTAGAGTCCTTCCTAGGTCCCAGGCAGTATAAGGGGCAATCCGTGTTTCTCCTCAGTGCCCTTCCTAAAGGGTCTGGGTGAGGTTCTCCCAAGGTTGAGACTCCCTATCTCACACACTCACACAGCCCCACATCACCCCTCTGGGCTCCACATTCCGCACCCCCCAAGTCCATTCAAGATGACGCCAGGCATGGCAAGGTTCTGGCTATCTCCGGTGCCAGGGAGATGGACATTCTCAGCTAAATTGCGCAAGGATTATGCCTGGTACCTTCCTTCCTGCCCACTGAGTCTTGCTTACTTTCCAGGAAGACAGAGGATGGGTCATCTGTCTTAGGCCACTGGGGATCTGAGTAACTGCACTGGCTTCCTTGTCACTAGCTAGATAATTCAGAACTAGCTGGGGCCAGGTCTCCCCTCGGGGCCTGGAAGAGTTGGTTGGCCATCACCAGCTTAGAACTACCCCGGAAAGAAAGGGATTCAAAGAGTGGGATATATACATGATATAAACATGATAGGGTCAAATAGGATCCTAGCATTGTATAGAACAGGCCCAATTTACACAAATCCCCCTGGAAATGTTCCTTTGAAGCCTTCTCCGTGGCTGACCTGCCATCACACAGAACTTCTTTCCCTGCGTATATCAGCCTGCTGGGCCTAAGATTTTCTTGTATTTGTCCCCAGATCCCCAGAGTCCAGTCCCTTCTTCTAATTTACCCCAGTGCCAGACACAGTAGGCTTGAGTAGTAAGAGTGAGGACTTGCAAAAATAGGCAGATTGAGGTTTTAATTCCTACTGGCTACTTACCAGTCAAAAGTCTCTCTTTTCTCATCTGTCAAATGGGGTAAATAATAGCCACCATCTTAAATAATAGGTCCTTATGGGGCTGTTGTACAGATTAAATGAGGTGGCCTGAGGGACAGTATCTGGATAACATAGGTGCTCAATGGATATTTGTTGAATGTTTCAGGAACATGACTTTTGTACAAAATAAACCATGTGTTTCCTTGCCTATAAAATCAGACTTACCAGCCTAGGGACTACTGCAGAGATTAAAGAAGAAACAGCAATTTCTCGCTCTAATCCCTTAATACAATCGCTGGCGGTTTTCTTGAACTCTTAAGAAAAGCAAATCTACAGTTATCCAGGGAAGAAGTTTATTTTTAGAGCAATTCATCTCTCTGAACTCATCTGCACCTTTAAGACAAGATTCCTGTGCCTGGTCAACCTAGAAAGACCCAGAAAAAGACCACTTCCCCGAGTAGAGAGGGCTGGCTTTGGGTTACCGAAATCCACCTCATTTCCCCCAGTTTAGGGCAAGGAGGAGCTGTTAAGCCAGGAAATGTGAGGGCATGGGCTTTAGAGTCAGAACAAACTCGGTTTCAAACCTGCCTCTCCCAATCTTGAAGCTGTGTGTGACCTTGAACTAGTTACTTCTCTCCTAGAACCTCAGTTCCTTGTCTGTTTATCTCACAGTGTTGTGGCTAGGTTTAAGTGAGATAGTACAGTAAAACGATTATGATGGTGGCCGACACACAGAAGACTCTTAACACAGGCATCCAGTGATTTATCTGTACAAGTGTAGGGTGAGCACTGGAAACCCCTGGAGGGCTTGTTAAAGCACCCGTTGCCAGGCCTACCCCCAGAGTCTTTGATTTAGTATGTCTGAGATGGGGATTTCCATTTCTGACGAGTTCCCAGATAATGCTGCTAGTACAGAGACCACACTTGGAAAAACACTGGTCTATACAATTCAGAGTGAGGTAAATATGTGACCATAATCCATTAAATTTTCCCCTTAATGAGTACCCAACTTAAGTTTACAAAGGCTTCCAGGTGGGTTTAGAGGACAAAATTATCTAGACCGGTGCTCTCCAGTAGAACTTTCTGCAGTGATGGAAATGTTCTGTATCTGTACTGTCCACTTGGGTAGCCACCAGCCACATGAACACAGGAATAGCATTTTACATTTAGACTTAGATAACCACTTGTGGCTAATGGCGGCCATATTGAATAGTACAAGCTAGATTCTCATAAATCTAACTTAGTGAAGGCATGTCTGTTAACTAGGAAAATATATGGGGAAAAGGATGACACCTCAAGAACACTACAGTCACCTGCTCCTTCAGTGAGTTCCTTCTACCTGAGGACCTTCTCTGGAGACTTTAGGAGTCAAGAAATGAAGCCTTCCCCTTCCCTCAGATACCTTGAATATCTAGGTATACTGCTCTCTGAAGGAAGTAGGAACCATTGAAATATATGAAGTGTAGGGTTTGAACATCCAAGTGGGATAAATATGATGGACTTCTTAGGGGCAATGGCAGAAGAGCGATGTGCTGAACCATGACCAGTATGTTTCAGGGATAGGAAACAGTAAAGGTATTTTCCGGAGGGAAGTAGGGCTCGGACGACGACAGTATGATTTGTTCATGGTTAGTAGACAGAGAAACAGAAGGGTCTATCTAAAAGGCAAACATTCTGTGACCAAGGGCGCGACAGCTAAGAGCATCGTGAAAGATCAGGACTTGCTCATGGTGGTGGAGAGTGGGGAAGGAGAGGATGATGTTTGCGGCTAGGAGGGAGAGTTGCTGATTTGAGCCCGTTCTGTGAGTGGGAAAGCAAGAACGTGTTCCTATTGAAAAGTCACCCTGACGACGTTTGCCCTAAAATCTCTCACCTCATGCTGTGTCGACTATGCTCAGGAAGGCACTATAACATGGCATTAAGATCGGTTCTGAGAGTCTCAAGGATCTGATTCAGAACTAGTTCTGCCACCTACAAGCCATAGGCAAATTACGTAACTCGTCTCAGCCTTGGTCTTCCCGTCTGTAAGGGAGAATGGCAACGGCACACACCTATAGGGTTTGAGAACTGAACGAGATCGTGGATATCAGCCGCTTCACAGGATGCCTGGCACAGGACAGGGGCTTTTGAGACGGCAGCTTTTATTATGTTTACATGCACCACTGACTTTGCTTCTAGTCTCAGCACTGCGTGGCCCCGTGGGCTGCCCCATCAGGGCAAGACTCAGGTCAGACTCTGCAAGCCCTTCCCTTAGTGCATTGCTAGGGGAGGGGGTGTCTTATCCTGGACCTCCTCCCTGGGTAGAGGTGACCTTTCTGCCTGCAGCCCCCAAGGGTGAGCCTTTCCAACAACAACCATGATGGATTGTGGTGTGTGTTAGCGCCAAGACTACAAGAAATAGCATCACCAGAAAACCAACTTAAGCCTGGCCTGATTTAGTACAGAGAAAATGACAGCTGCTGTGCTCGGCTGGCTTCCACCCAGCAGAAGGCTATTTTTTGCAAATAAAATGGTAAGTTGCTAATCAGAAAGATAAATTAAGAAGCATTAAGATAATGATGGTCTAATCACCGTCCACACAGAGAATTGCTAGAGTGAGTATCCAGGCTACCGAGTGCTTGAGCACATTTGGTGATTATTTGTATTATGAAGGGAATGATGGATTCCAGGCCTGGAATCAATCTAGCTCAGGAAACCCGCAAGACCAGCTTCCTCGGGGAGAGGACACTGGGGACTTCTGGAGGTCATCTGATCCTCTTACCGCCCCACCCCCAGATCTGAGCGGCCTCCTCCAAACCATTCTTCACTGACAGCCCCCTTTCACTGCTGAGGTCTTTCAGCTTCTGCGAGGGCATTCCTGGGTCCAGTTTTCAGGTACCCAGTATGCTTCTGCTTGGGACTGACAGTATGGGAGGCTTTACTCCAGTCTGAGTGCGCTGGAAGGATCCAGTAGAAGGTTCCACGGCTGGTAGTGAGCTGGCCACAGGACAGAGAATAGAATCTGGGCTTCTCCTGCTTTCCCTGGGCTATTAGGCAGAAATGTCCCATAGCATATTAGAGTCTAGAGCAATTAAGACCACAGAGACTGTTGCTCCCCTCATTCTTCAGCTGGGGACCCCATGTCCTAGGGACAGTGATTTTCTCAGTATCTCAGAGGTGGAGCCAAAGCTAAGACTTAGGCTGGTACTCCTCTGCAGCCGGCTTGCCTTGAAAAGGATTCTTGAGCTAGAATGAAAAGGAACTTTTAGAAAACCTATCCCAGATTGCCAGTTCTGTCCCGACACCTCACTGGGGTTAAGGACATGGGCTGGTGTTGAGAAATCAAACTGTATAAATACAGAAGGCCCGGTTCAGAGTCCTGACAGCTGGGTTGAGGAGTTCAGATGGGATCTAGGGCTATGAGTCATTTAGCTTCTCCTAAGCTTCGGTGTAGCCTCGCCGGGATCCTCAACCGTAAAGTGAGGATAATAAATGACCTAACTTCTAGGTTTGCCATAAGGCTTACATGAAAGGCTGCATTTCAAATGCTGTACTTGACGTCATTATCATTACATTACCGTGAGTAAATGTAGCAGATGCCGAGCGGTCCTGAGTTTCTAGACAGTGCTGTGCTGGGACCAGCTTGTCCCAGTTTGTGAAAGCTGTTGGTAGCATTTTCAGGAATTTTTCAAGCCATTGGTTAAACATGGCCATGATTAAAATTAAATTATGTAAACTTAAGCTTAATAAATTCTATTTTAAAGCAAAGGTATGGGGAGGGGGAGTCCTCGTTGAATGGGTGCAGAGTTATTGTTCAGGATAATAAAAAATTCCGGAAGTTAACAGTGGTTTGTACACCAGTGTGAATGTACTTAACACCAATGATGGTACACTTAGAAGTTTGGTTTTTTTTTTAATGGGGGTATAATGGACATATAACGTTATATTAGTTCCCAGGGTACAACATAATGGTTCGATATTTGCATATAGTGCAAAAAGACCCCTACAGTAAGTCTAGTTAACATTCATCACTATACAGAGTTAGAGATTTTTTTCTTATTATGAGAACTTTCAAGATTTACTCTCTGAGTGACTTTCAAATACACAGCACACAGTATTATGAACTATGGCCACCATGCTGACCATTATAGCCTACAAAAATGTTTAAAGGTGTCAGTTTTATTGTATATATTTCACTAAGATAAAAACAAAAACAATGGTAAGAAATACTAAAAATGTATGAGATCCTAAGCATTTCGCTCCATTTTACTATTACTGCTGTCCTTGAGGTTGCTCATGCCTGTCACGGCTGGGTGGTGGATAGACTCTGTAATGGCAGCTCTCTTCCCTCACTGTAGCTTGGACTTGGCCATGGTGGGTCCTGTCGTCCAGAGAGCAGACTGTGAAATACTCACCCGCACACCACTGGTCTCAGGTGTGCCACGAACAAGGGACAGGGCACAGTGAGGGTCTTGTGAGGATTAATGAGGGAACATAAGACCAGCCCCCAGCCCAGAGCTGGCCAGGTAGGACATACTCAGTTATGGATGTAACTGGAGAGACATGGAAAGAACAAAGGAGTGGTGAAGGACAGAACTGGGGACAGGGCAGCCAGGGCTACAAGTGGGTTAAAAATGAAGAAGCGGTACCCCCCAAAAAATTTCTGTGCTTCACAAATTTGGGTTCCTGAAAATGTGCTTGTCGTTTGAGTTTTTAAAAATCAAGTCATATCCTAAAGGTGTTAGGAATCTGTTACTGACAAGTCCCATGGTAAATAATTTTGCACTGGAAGGAATCCTTTTGAAACATAAATAATTTCTTCCCCTAAACTGAAATTTTGTGTAAAATGGAGTTTTACTCAATTTCTTCAAAGTAAGTTTAACCAGACTTCATGGAAGTATTGCGTCGGTGGAATGGACTGGTGGGCACTGACCCACTGTGCCACCCCTCACTACCCGCTGGGGTTCTAGGTGCCCCTCCTCCCCACTGCCCACGACCTGCCCCTGACTGCTGGGGCTGGCTGGTGGGGTGCTGGGCCTCCCAGCTGCTTACCTGCTGGCCTTTGGCTGAGCACTGGCCAGGGAAGCATTTGCAAGTATGCTCTCCTTCATCCCTCCCCCACCCCCCTACAGCTTGTGAATGTAACCCTGGGTTCCCTCTGGGAGGGACATCTGCAGGCGTGGCCCTTGGCCTTTTCCCAATCCAGGGGCTGGCGTTGCTATTTGGCCAGAGTCTCCCATGCTGATTTGGCCAGAATGTGCAGGGAACACTAGCACATGTTGTAAGCATCAGACAAAGTGCGGCCTGTAGGTTCTTGTCCTTTCCTGAGAAGGAGGGCGTTACCGATGCTTTCATCCTGGAAAGCATGTGCTGTGCCTGGGTCCTCTCCTCCAGCTCACTCGAGCAAGCATCTCTGAGTTCCCTGGTGTCTGACAACTTGCCAGCTGGGGAGACCTCTCTGTCTCTGACCTTTCTCTCCCTCCAACTTTCACTATTAAGAATCTTACCACGTTCGTCCTCACCGGCACCCTATGAGGCACATATTTTATTACCCCATGTTGTGGCTAAGAAAACGGAGGCACAACAGTCTCATTAGCTTGCCCGAGATCTTCCAGCTGGTAAGTGGGGATGTCTGACCTCAGAGCCCAGGCCGAACCCGAACACCATACCATCTAGGGAGCAGCCAGTGAAAGCAGAAACAGCATCCCTTCGGGGAGAGTTCAGATGGAGACTCAGCCCAGGCACTCTCCATCTGGGCTACCCCCCCCCCCCAGCACCGACCCTGCTTAGCCACTCTGGGACTGGTGGGCGGCTCACAGCGCAGACCCATGCCTCCCCCTCCCCCTACACAGAGCTGTCACGCCCGCAGCCTGGGGAAGGACGTGTTAGCAGCCAAATGCTCTGGGGTCCTTATGGAAACAGAGCCTGACTCTCCACCCATGTTGGCAGGCGGAAGGGTCCTCGGGGCCCCACCAGATGGGGTAGTCACTCCCTCGGCACAGTCTCCAAAGCCTAGGAATCTCCAGGCAGACAGCAACATGTGGCTGTGGGCTAGTTCCCGGATGAGTGGGTGGGGGACGAAAGGAGCTAGAAATTCCTGAAGACTCAGTCTTCTGGGGGAACAAATGAATCTTCTTCCTCCTGGGTCTCCTCAGCTGCTGCTGAGCTACAGAATTTATTGAAGCCCTTTATGCTTTGTGACAGAGCACTAATGAAAGAGAGGCCAAGCTCCTGCATCTGCCGTCTTTGGTTTCCAATTTGCCCGGGATTTTACCCCCAAGAGGGTGCAAGTGACTTGGAAGCCAGGAGGGCCCCACAGAGCCCTGCAGCCTGTCAGCAGGGCTTGGCTTGAAAAGCCCCTACTGAGGGCCACCCAGGGGGCTGCTCCCAGCTCCAAGGACCTGCCAGGGACGTGAAACATGCTCTGGGATTAATGGGAACCAGATGGGCAGGACAGCCCCTCCACCTGGCCTCCACCGGCGAAATGCTCAGATTTCTGGCATTGGGGTGAAGCTTTTCTTAGGATTTCTCTGATACTGTAGGGTTTTTTGTTTTGGTTTTTTTTCACTCCAGGCAGAATGCCCAGCAACAGAAGCCAGGAGTCCTGGTGCTTTCTATCCAAATGTAAAGATGAAAGAGCAAGGTTTGGGGGTGGGGGACGATGCTGAAGGTCACCCAGTATAGCCATCTCAATCCAGGCTGCTCATTAGAATCACTGGGGGGCTTTTTAAAACTACCTGGGCCTGAGCCCTTCCCCAGACCACTACATAAAACCCTCGCAGGAAGGAATCCAGGTGTTGTTTTCTTTTAAAAGCTGCCCAGATGTTCTAATGTGCTGCCCAGGCTGGGAGCCATGGGACTCCTCCTTTGGAGAGGAAGAAAGCAGGGCCCGTTTGAAGAAGTGACAAGCCCAGGGTCACACAGTTGGGACAGGTTTCTCGGCCTCAGGCCTCCAATGCCCCGCTGAGAGTTCGTTCCGCTAGGCCTCTTCTATGTCCCCATGACCCATCAGCCCCCAGAGTTTTTGCTGAGAATTGCAACAGCCTTTTTTTCCCCTCCTGCTTTGCGTATTTCTGGCCCTCTGGTCCTCCAGACCACACATAAGTGCATCTCCTGTAGGAAACTCTTTCTGACCAGCCTCGCCCTCTGACTTGTCACAACACGGACCATACAGAGCCTGGCTACTCCAAGTGTGGTCTGAGGACCAGCAGCAGCAGCAGCATCTGGGAGACTGTTAGAAATGCCTCAGCACGTCTCGGCTCCTGACGCAGACTTACCGAATCGGAATTTGAGCAAGATCCCCAGACTAAATATTCATAAGCACACCAAAGGTGGGGAAGCGCTGATGTTGGCTATTTAACACACACCCTCTATCAGATGCCTCCACAGAGATTTTGTCTCAACGATAACATTGCCTTCTTCTTGAGAAGGGGAACCATGTATTACATCTTACGAAGAGCACATAACAACAGAGCGCAAGGCTAGGTACGCAATAGGTGGTTTTTCGTTTTTGATTGACCAGAAATTATCTCTCCCAGCTGTCCAGGGTGCGGACATCTCAGGAGGGTGGACATGGAGTCAGGAAATGGTCAGCTCTTCAAGCCAAGTCCGTAGCAGGCCAGCAGGGGCCCTGTTGACCAGGGGAAGGCATCTCAGCTGCTGCTGGGTGGCGTGAGGGGGACGCCCACAGTAGAGGGAGCCCGCAAATAAGGACGGAAGTAAGCCCCTTCTCCTCTCTGGCTCTGGACCCCTTCCCTCCTCAGCCACTGACCCCCTACATGACCTCGGTGGAGAATGCGACTTTGTCCTCCAGCATCCTTTTCCCCCAAATGGGCATGATAGATGATAGTGTCTGCTCCATAGCCCTTCTGGGGTCACCTCGAATTTGGGGCACCTGATTTTGAATGAGGATCTAGTGAGATAATGGGAGGTGAATATACTTTGCTACCTCCAGTCCCACTTACTGATGAGGCCGGTTTCTTATTCTTTCCGTTCCCATTTTCTGGATGAGCAAACTGAGATTTCATTTTCAACCCCATGCTTTCAGGGTCTGGGTCAGATTTAAGCAGAAATAGTTGCCCCTGGTGCTGCAGCCAGAGGCTCCGTGGAGAAGGGGGTGCTCCTAAAGGAAGAGAACAAATGTTCCCCAGGCCAGAGCATGGCGTTAGTCCGACCTGGTCCTAACGGGAGAGGAGATGATGGTGGGATGGGAGACTGGAAACCTTAAATCACTTTTCACAAAAAATGGCTGCTCACCACTAACATGTCACCCGGTGCTCATTAAATGTGCACGCACCTTCACCGGAGGCCTGAGCCGTCTGGATGCTTTATCCTTTGCCCAATAACCGTTAATCAGCCCGCAGCAGAAGCACGAGCCCTGTGAGGGCTGGGTCTTGCCTGGCAACCACAATCTGTTCCTATTTCATCTAAAAAATAAAATGGATAGGATGTTGTGTTTCTCCTCCACCCCCAGCATGAAAGAGTGAGGGATCAGAGCTCTCTCCCAACTCCCACCCCCGCCCCTTGATGAAAAATTAACCAGCTGCACAGAGTGAATGAATCCCTAAAGGGGAATGCGGTCTCTGATGTGAGCTGGGCTGGGTTCGGGGAGCTCCAAAAATCCTCCTGGTCGTTAATTCTCCAGCCCCTGGATCCTTGGAGCAGCCTCGGACAGGTGTGTGCAGCATGCTAATTGGCCCCTCCTCCCGCAGCCAGCTGTGCCCAGCAACTGGTGGAGCTGAGAAGGCCCCGGACGGGGTCTAGATGTGATTCGAGTCCCTGCGTGCTTTGGGGGAAACTGGAGTGGCTTGAAGCACACTCCTGGTTTCCCTGGGTCTCCATTTACTCTACTGCAGGCTTCCTGATGACAAGGGCAGAGTCTTCATTTGTATCTGAACCCCAGTACCTAATAGGACTGGACACGTAGCAGTGACTGTGATGAATGAAGCAGTACGTGGGTAAGGGAGTGTGTGAGTGAGCAAGGGTTTGACCATGAGCCAAGAGTCTACTCCACAAGCTCACTCAGCCCCTGGGATCCCATTCAGCCACTCACTCATTCATTCACTGGGTCAATAAACATTGATTAAGCAGCATGGTTATTTATAAAGAGCCCAGAGTTCGTTCACTCAATTACTTTCATTCATTCATTCATTCATTCATTCATTCGACAAACACTAGGTACCATCCTTGTCCTAAGGAGACACACATAGCATGCTCATTTTCTGCTCTCGAGATGCTAACCTTACAGTGGGGGAAGCAGATGGAAAGCTAAAAACAGCAAGTGTGTGACAACAGCCTTGACAGTGAATTCCTGAGGGAGCCCAGAGGAGGGCGTCCACCTCCACTGAGGGGGTAGGGGGGTTCTGTGGAGCCTGGGAGTGAGTGGTGACACCTGAGCGGAGCCGGGAAGGGGTGGACAGGAGTGAACTAGGCGAGGTTGGTTGGTGGGAGAAAGAAGATTCTGGCGGAGGGAGCCGAGGCCAACACCAGTATCACCACCGCCATAGAGCTGCAGCACTGAGGGCGAATTTTCTCACTCCACCCTGGGCAGCCCCATTTTGTCCAGGTGCTGGGAGGACCGTACAGCAGAAAAAAATAAGGGACAGGAGACGTAGGTTAGGTGTCATCAGATCTTTGGGCCTCACTGTCTCAGATATAAAACAGGAGGCAGGTGGGGGGACCCTAGGATTCCCTGCCCCGCATAGTAGGGGCTTACAGTGGGCTCTCTTCCAAGCCCTCGTTGGGCAACTTGGAGGACAGGCCGGCTGGACCCTACTGTGATGGTCCTCGGCTCTAGGCTCTTTCTCCCTCATTCCGTCACAGGCCAGGGTAGCCATGCCGGAGTGTGGCAGGTGGTCTCCCAGGACCAAGGTATCCAGAGCCCGATCTGCTAGAGCAGGACTGAGTGAGTCATCCTTCCAAGTCTTAGGCTAACCACTGCGGGAAACAGTAGGTCCATTCCTCAAAAAGCTAAACACAGACTTTCCACATGGCCCAGCAATTCCACTCCTAAATACACACCCCAACGAATAGAATACAGAGAATACAAAATATATTTGTATAATATGTATATAATCACAGAAGCATTATTCACAATAGCCAAAAGGTGGAAAAAAGCTGTGTCCATCAGCGGATGAATAAACAAGATATGGTGTGCCCATAGGCTCTAGTGCCCTCCTACAACGTGGATGAACCTGGAAAGCAGGATACTAAGTGAATAAAAGCGAGACACAAAAGACCAGATACTATGTAATTCCACTTATATGAAATACCTAGAATAGGCAAGTTCATAAAGACAGAAAACAGAGGTTTTCTGGAGGTTACCAGGGGTGGAAGGGTAGCGGGGATGGGGAGTTACTACTTAAAGGGTACGGGGTTTCCACTTACGGTGATGGAAAAGTCTTGGAAACAGTGGTGATGGTTGCACAAAATTATGAATACAATTAATGCCACTGAACTGTACACTTAAAAGTGGTTAAAAGGGCCTATTTTATGTTATATATGTGACCACAATTTTTAGAAAAAGAATCCTAGGCTAGCTTTTGTGGAAGACCAAGCAATCAATACTTGATCCGATAGACCCTCCCATCCACCTCCCACAGACTTTTCTCCCCCACCCCCCCGGGATTTCTCCCAGCATTGAGTTCTGCCAGGCTAGCGTGTTTCATTTTTGTTTTTATTTCCTGCATCTGCATCTGCTACCACCAGAATCTATTATTGCTCTCTGGGGCTCGTGCCCCTGACAGCGAGTATTTGTACATGTAAATCAGAGAGCCTGGGACAAAGCTTTAATGACAGTCTCTTTGGTGGTGGCGGTGGCAGCCACGGGAGATGAGTGCGTGCCAGCCCCCGCTGGTTTCGCTTTGGTGCACGCCCCGGGGTGGGGTGGGGGTGAGGGGCTGACCCTTGCCCGTTCAGTTTTAAGAAACTCCTTCCGATAGTAATGTTGATTCTGGGGGCACTGCTGCTGAGTCCTCTGCAAGCAGCCTCCATGTTTGAATCCCCAGCTCCTACTACAAGTCGGGGCATGTAGTGGGCACTCCCTTCAGGACTGTTGGAACTCAGTAGCTCTTGACCTTGAGGTCAGCAACAGCAACCCTTTCCTTTCTCCCATCCCTTTGCTATCAGTAATGTTGAGGTCTTTGAGGTCCTGGGAGAGCAGGCTGGGCTTCTCTCAAACTTAAAGACAAGTCACACTATCCTTGACAGTTGCTTGCCTTGGAAAAGAGGAAATCGATCATTCAAGACCAGGGACGTTACCCACACTTGGTGTGCATGTGAAATGTGGAAGTGGAGGAAGAGGTCCAGTGGGAACAAGAACCCAGAGTGGGGACAGACTGTGGGTGTTACTGGGCTCATTTGGGGAGCAGGGGCAGTCACTGTGGACCATGTAGGCTTATTTTCAGCCCAGCACCAAAGGGGAAAAGCCAAGATAGAGACCAACACTGTGTGCATGGCCCCATTTATGTCAGAAATATATCTGTCAGGGACGCGGGCACACCACGGTTACAGTAGCTGCCCCTGGGGGTAGAGCAGAGGAATGGGGGGCTCAGGCTCAGAAGTGGGAGAAATAGCTTTTCCTATCCATATCATCCTGTGCTGCTTCAATTCCTTACCTCCTTGGCCATATGCTTTTAATTGCCTAATCACAAAAACAAATTTTAATTTTTTTTTTTAGGCCAACACCATGTGTTGGAAGTGAGCAGGTGTCTGGCTAATGGGGCAAGTGAGGGAAATGTAGCTCCCTCTCCTTTGCTTTCTGTCAGTGAGTGTCTTCAGGGGGAGGTTGGAGGTACGGAGAGGGGCTCTGTCCCCAGGGAGCTCGCTCAAGCGTGAGGCGTTACTTGATTTTCTTTCTCCGGAAGAGATCTGCCTTCTTCAGTAGTTCATTTCCTTGTTCTTTGTCTGGCCTCTTGGACAAACACCTCTCTGGTCTTAGGTCTGAAAGATTCCCCCTCTTACTCTTAGCTCTTTGTCTTTTGCAGATCTTTTCAAACTTTGGAAAGAATCAGTCTTCATTAGTGACCAGCCTCGGGGAAGTTAGTTTAGTTATAACATATACACACACACACACACACACACTCCCCATGCATATACCATACACACACAAACACACCACACATACATATACCTCATACACACCCCACACACATACCACACACACAGCACACACAAACTTCACACACACCACATAACCCCCACACATACCAAACACCACAACACACCATATACACACACCACACACACACACTATACACACTATATACACACATAGCATACACATACCACACACACACATCCTCTGCATCCCCCCACGCACACATATACCACACACACACACACGCTCTCTATCTCTATCCCTGGGGAAATACAGTTATCTTCTCCCTTTTCCCCCTTACCTCTTACTCAAATATTCAAAATGGCTGTGGCTATTACCTTTAATCTCGTTTCCTCAGACGTTGATGGAGGGAGGAAAGAAATCAGAACGTTGCAGAATATCCTGAGCAGTGGAGAAGTGTGCGTCAAGGAAGGAAGTTGTCTCCTAAGCTGAACTCTGTAGCTCACTGCCACTAATGTTGTAATAATATTTTTCTTAAATAACAAAGCTTCCTAACATTACTATCCTACTTGTAACTTCAGACAATTATTTCCACGTTAACTAGAGGAAATTAACACAATAAGCTGAAATACAAATGATTCTTGCTAGAAGTTGTTTTGAATGTTTCTGTTAAAGAACTAGTTGTTATCATATTTTCATTTCCACGAGTATTTATGGACCATCTCCTTTGGGGCCTAACAGAATGTGTGGGATAGCCAGGAGTCTGAGACCAGCCCCTGCTCTTACAGAGCTTGCCATCACAGTGGACAGCTTTCTCTAAGTAGGTGGCCAGAGGAAGGGTACAGAAAACAACTGACTTAGGCACAAAAAGAAAGGAGATACCCATGCCAAGTGGAGAAGCTGGGAGAATTGGGATCAGAGGAGAGAGAGACCCAGGAGCTGGGCCATAAAGAATATAAAACAGGGGGGTCGAGGGAAAGGGTGGGGTGGGGAGGCTAAGTGGCCTGGCATTGTGAGTGAGCAGAAAAGTAAGAGCCATGTCTCCACAGTGGAAAGGTTAATGTGTGTAGGGCACAGTAGGGTATGATGGAAAGGGTGGGAACCATAAAGTTAAAAAGGCCTGAGTGTCGCTCCCAGGACTGTTCCTCATTAACTCTGTGACTTCCAGAGTGACAGGAAGAGTCTATTTCTTCTCCAGCAAAATGAATATGGTGATTCTATCCCGGGGCTGTCGTGAGATGAGGTAATGGGTGGCCCTCCTAGGTGCCCAACTATCACCAGCTCCCTCCACCGTCGGCCTCAGGGTAGAGTACTGGGGCCCAGTGAGGGTTGAAAGTGAGAAGTGGCGACAGGGAGAAGTAAACATCAGGCTGGGAGCTGGAGCTCTGTCTTGCTGGAAAGGAGAACCCACTTGGAGTTTTCCAGCAGAAGAGTGGAAGAGTGAAGATCAGGCTTTAGTCAGGTCAGTCCGGCTGTGGCCTTCAGGAGGACTGACAAGGCAGGGAGGCTAGAGACAGGGTCACAGTGTCGCAGGAATTTACTCAGGAGGAAGAGTGGAAGGAGAGGGCTGGGTGACTTCGAGGAGAGGACGGGAAGGGGGAACCGGCCAAAGGAGAAGCTGAGGCCTGCAGCCAGCGTGTTGGCACAACCGTGACGCCACTAACAGAAACCGGCAAGGTGAGGCGACATGAGGACCTGGAGGAGGGGAGGCACGGAGCTCAGCCTGCACACCAGGTGGTAACTCGACATCTAAAATAAATGTCCTCTAGAGAAGAAGATTGGAGAGTCACACACACTCACAGATCAAATCCGCGTGTGTGTGTGGGCAGACATGTGCGTGCACACACCCCCCTCAGAGCCACAGAGCGCTGTGGGGACTCAGACGGCCTCTGGAGAGGGCAGGGCTCTGGAGAGGGAGCTCGCAGTGAGCTAGAGCAGGGGACAGGAGGGCAGCACAGGGAAGCTGTAGCTGTGGGCGGGTCCTCCCAGAGCAGGGTAGATCGTAGGGTCACATGGGACAATGAGCCCAAAGGAAATGAGGTCTGAGACAAGGTCACTGGATTTGGCAAGAAGGTGGCCCTCAGAAAAGGCAGTTGCGGAGCCTGAGCCAACACAAGTGACCCCTTTCCTGACCAGCCATAACCTTTCTCGTCTGTGTCATTTTGGCGTTTGTCTTCTATTTGGTTTATCCCTTCATAGACTGCTACTTCTTATTCTTCCCTCATACACACCATGCATAATTCTCCCCCCCGCCCCACGTGTATATAAGCATTTGGAGAATGTTCTTTTGTTCTCTCCACCCCCGCACCAGCTAGTACAAGGGAGGCAGCCTTCTCCGTCTCCGTGAAGGACAAATCCAGGCTTCCAGGTGCTCAGGTCAACTACCTTGGGGTCATCCTGGCCTCTCTCTCTCACACTCTACAGCAATGAATTCTGAAGCCTTGGCAGGCCAAGCTCCTCACCACTGCTCCCACTCTTGTCCCAGGCTCCACGGTGTCTCGCCTGGAGTGCTGCAGTTGGCCCCAACCTGTCGTCCTTCGTCACCCTTTGCAGCCTGTTGTCAACCCCTGCAGCCAGCCAGAGTCTCCATCTAAAATGATAATCAGATCGCGCCACTCTTCCGCTCAAAAGCCTCCAATGGCCTCCATTTCATTCAAAGTGAAAATTCAGTCTTCCCTCGGCCCTACCTGCTCCGGATCCTTGCCAGTCGGTTCTGCCCCATCTCCCGGCTGGCTCTGCTCCAGCCACGCTGGCCTCCTTGCTCTTCTTCCCACACACCGCTCCTGCCCTGACCACTCTCTGGTCGCTCTAAGTCTCTGCTCAATGGTCATCTCACCCATGCGGTTCCCTGACTCCCCGCTGCCTTGACTCCTGGGACAACTCCTTTTTTGTTCTGGCATATTCTTCTCCTTGGCTCTTATCTCCTCCATCTGGCATTAAATATCTCACCCACTTAGGAGGGCTTTACAAAGACGGGGAGTCTGTTTTGCTTCTTGCTATGAGCCCCGTGCCTAGAACAGTGCCTGGCACATAGAAAGCGATTAATAAATACGAGCTGAATGACAAGGAAGGGAAGCTAACATTTATAGGGTACTTACCATGCGGTAAGTTATATCTTAAGCAATTTTACTTATATCATTTATTCCTTGCAACAATCCTCAGAGTACTATTATTTCCATGATGTGGATGAGGAAACAGATCAGTACAGATATAAATCAACACTTATTATTTAAGCTTAGGACTCAGAATGGAGGCAGAGAGCAGGGAGTGAATAGTGAATAGATGATCTGACTTCAATTTGCTCTCCTTCATTTATCCATAACATACTTAGTAAGCACCTAACTATGTCAGGCCCTCTGCCATTTCTGGGGACCTAAAATGAATAGAAAACTCTATGTGATCTCCAGGCTAGTGGTGGAAACAGCGATTTAAACAAAAACTTAGCAATGTAATAAGTACTGTAGAGAAAGTAGGAACTCATCATGCCTCATTTAATTCTGGGGAAGTCAGAGAAGGCTCCCTGGAGGAGGTGACATCTGAAGCAAATCTCTGTGGGGAGTGCTATGCATTCAAGCAAACAGCTGTTCCTGGAGGGATAAAGGCCAGGCTTCTGAAGCTGGCATGTGGGGCCCTCCATAACCTGGCCTCCGTCCTTCTCACCAGCCTTATCTCCGTCAAAGACATAAACTTCTCCTCATTTCCTGCATTGCTGTACTATTTTCTACCCTTGCAAATGTTATTTCCTCTGTCTGGAATGGTTGCCTCGTCCCCCCTTTTTGTTAGTTTGGGCCCAACTCAGCATCATCTCCCCAGCATGGACCTGGCCCTTCTTTGAGCCGCACATTACCCTCCCCATCTACTAGCTCAGGGTCACATTCCTGTAACTCCCTCCAAATCATAACCCCTCTGAGGACAAATGGTTTTAATCACTTTTGTTCTTGCTGCCATGTGACATGATGGACCTGTCACAGGGGGGGTCACTCAACAGGAGATCACTGGGCCGAGCTGAGCCTATGCTAGAGGGGAGAAGAGTGCTGTTAAGGTTTGGGAAGACCCAAATAGAGGGAGGCTGACAAAGGAGCAGTGGTTGGACAGGCCCGACTGAACAAGCTAGAGAGTAGGGGCTCGGGTCCCTCAGAAAGTGGCATCGGGGACACAGAGGAGCTCCTGCACTGTGGAAATATAGATGAGTGCCTTGCAGAGGGGACCCGTACCGCTGGGCATGGAAAGTCTAGAAAGGTCCCTCGTGCTGAGGGACACGAGCGTCGGGGGCCACCTGTGTGTGAATGTCCTGGCTGGAGGCCCACGTGGAATGCTCTGGAGCCAAAGAGACCGGTCGCGGCCTTGTGGGAACATTACTGCCTCCTCCCTGCATCCCCGGGCGGCCTAGCCCTCAGCGTGGCCTCCAGAGCAGAGGGCTCTTTCTAAATCGGAACGAAGCACAGAGGGCAGCAGCTAGCGGGACTGTCGCAGACTCTGGTCCAGATGAAAGCATAATCAGAGCCTCCTTCCCTGTGCCCCCCCAGTGCCCTGAGAATACTGAGCCTTGGCTGCATGCAGGGAGGTCTATCAGGCAGTGAGCTCGGAGCTCCTGGACAGGTTGCTGTTAGCACGGCATCAGGAGCTGAGTCAGTAGCTGGAATGGATGCACATGCCAGCTCAACTGCGGGCCTCCGTCGGAAGTGGTCAAACCTGAGGCTCAGATGGGGACCCCTGACCTTCCACTTATTCCCACGGTCTCCTCAACTCACGGGACAGGCCTCTGGGCCAGATCCTTGTTCTTCCCTTCCACAGTCCTTACCCGACCATCCATTCTCAAGTCAGAAGTCCAAAAGGACCTGTCAGGTTTCCTCAGGCCAAGTTCTAATCCCGGCTCCAGCCTGAGTGTGGGACTCCGCGGACCTCCCCTCCCCGGGTGCAGGGTTCGGGGTGCAGCTCATGAGCCGCTCAGCTTCCTTTCTGGGGAAATGAGGAACTGAGCACTCAGGGCAGGGTGAAGGCAGGGTGGTGGAGAGAAGGTATGCTCCACCAGGAGTCGGGATAGGTGGGTTGGAATCCTGGCAACACCACTTACTCATGACATTCAGCATCTCTGTGCCTCAACATGTTAATCTATGAAATGGGGTCAATTACGTCTGCCACGTTCATCTCAAAGACTGATTGGGAGAAAGAAGGGAATGTAGAAGAATTCCACCAGTGGCACTGGCGGGAGTCTGAAGTTTTCCCGACGGCCTCCTGGTTCCCCCTCCTGGAGAGGGTAGGGAGGAACCCAGGAGCTGGAGCAGGCTGGGTCCCCTTGTATCCTGCCCCCTGCTTCCCTCTGGGCTTTCCTGAGCTCTGGTCCTGGGTCAGGAGTGACCTAGATGCTTCCCCGAAACTGCAGAGTGAACCCAAAGAGGCCTGAAGTTGCTTAGTCTCTTCCCTGTTTCTGAGATATGCCCCCCTCACCCCTGCCTTCCCCTCACTGTGGCTCAGAGTAAAAGGCAGGCACTGGCGTAGGAGACTGATGGCTCTCTTTCCCCATGAAAGACTGATGCTCATCACCCCTGGGCTGACTGTCCAGGGTAAGGGTCACCATCCTCTGGTGCTTGCCTCTCCTCCTCCCCAGGGAAGGAGAGAGAGAAAGCTTGCAACAGCGCCTCAGGGCCCTCCCGTGTAGCGCAGTGTGTGGGGACAAGCAGCAGGCTGAAAGGGGTGGCTGCCATCCTCATATTCGTGTGGCCCTTTTAGAAACTGCTTGGGAAGGAACAAAGCTGGCCAAGGCTAGGGCTAGAGAACTCTCAATTCTGCACCGCCCCCCACCCACCCATTTAGCCCTCTTTGGACCCCTCCCTGTCAGACTCCGTCTACTACTAATGGCAGCAGCAAGCGGTGTTTGAACACTCAGTGCTAGGCCCTGTGTGTGTATTGTTCTAGTTCATCCTCTTTTGGGCTGTTACCGTTATTATCCCCATTTCACACATGAGGACACTGAGGCACAGAGGGGACCCCTGCCCCAGTCCCCAGCTGCAAGGAGTAGGACCAAGATTCAAATCCCAGTATTTAGGATCTCAAGGCCACACTCTGAATCACTAGTCTATGAGAAGGAGGGAATGGCATGATCGTGTAACAGTCCCCCTGCCCGCCCTCTGGGTACTCAGTGTGCTTTAGGGCGGCTGGAGTGTAGGTGAGTGAGTGTGTGTGTGCGCGCGCGCGCATGCTGGGGGGAGGTGGGTATGGGGAGGGAAGGCTGGGGGAGTTGGAAATGCCTGCTGAAGCATTCTTTGTCCTGATAGACCCCACCTAGATGCAAATAGGCAGAGCCTTGCACTTTGTGGGGAAACCTGAGAGCAAACCACCACCCCCACCCCCACAATGCCCCCACCCCCTCACCCCCACCTACTCAGGATAAGCTTCCTGGGACCTGAGCACAGTGCCTGGCACAGGGCAGGCATTTAAGACTCATTAGCAGACTCAAAGTGTGGATGGACAAATAGATACACGTCTGGCCTAGAGGTTGGAAGAAGAGGTTCGAGGCTCTAGCAGAGTGCGGTGTGTGGCCCTGGACAAGCCTCGTCCTCCGCTCATCGCCAGTCCCCTTCTCTAGGAAATGAAGGTGCTTCTAATAGATGCTGATTCTGGCCCTGGGCTGTAATGTGCTGCTCGAGTTGAGAATTTGAGCTCGAAGGCATCGGCCTGCTCTACTAACCTCCAGGGCCCTGGGCTGGCTCTGGCTCAGGAAGGTTTTGTTTGGAGTCAGATCAGATGCAGCCCGTCCGCTGCTGGGACAGACTGAGAAAGAACCACGGGCGGTAGAGCTAGAAGGGCACAGAAAGAAAATGGCTCAGTCTGTCCCACGCCCCTCAGGAGCAAGATCCACCGGCCTGTATCCACTGCGGGGACGTGGGACCAGGCTGCCTTCACCTTGGATTAACCCGACATGAGGTCCTAGGCTCTCCTTTCCGAAGACCATCCAGTAGGGACAGGGCCTCCAAAGCAGGACTGACTTTTCTTGCATGCAAGAAGGAATGTGGCATCTGATTTCACTTCCCACAGCTGCCAGCATAAAGTCGATATTTTTTTTTTTTTTTTTTGTGGTGCAGACAGAGTAAAAAGAAAAAAGTGTTGAATTGTTTGGCATTATCAAGGATTTCAGCTCCCCAGGACTCCTGCATAAAAAGATGGAAATGGAGCTGCTGGAGCCAAGAAACACAGAGTAGTATATGAATTTATTACATATTATCTTTCCTCCTTCCAAACAGCCCGGGAAATGTCAAAAGATCATCTATTGTTTCATCACTGATAAAAAACCATTTGGATTTGGTGGGCTCTGGGCTTGGGGTTGAGGCAGGCAGGGGGAGAGGTAGACAGAGGTGTTCCCCCACCACCACCCCGGGCAACCTTCGGGGGGTTCAGCTAGCTCTCCAATTCTTCCTTTCTGGGTGTTCCTTTCACCGATGTATTCAGGCATGGGCAAGCACGCATTTACACAGTTGCACGCTTGTGAACGTTGGAGCGCCTACTGTGTGCAAGGTTCTGTGTGTGGTGCTGCTGGAGATCCCAGAGCATAGTCGCAAGGTGGGTGCTTCAAGGAGCTCAGGGCCTGGTGCTGTGTGCTGAGTGTGGTCACAGCATCTCAGGCACAGCTCACTCTGCCTGCCTAGAGAATCCAGAGCAGAGGGTGACTCTGATGCCTGGAGGAAATCCAGGAAGGCTTCACAGAGAAGGTGACATCTGAGCTGGACTTTGAAGGATGAGTAAACTTCCTACTGGCAGAGGAGGGGAGGAAAGGCATTGCCTGCAAAAAGAAGACAGCATGGATGGCACAAGTCGAGAGGCCACATTCAGCCCTGAGACCTAGAAATTGGGCCTGGAGAGGCAGAAAATACCTGAGCCAACTCTCGGGCTCTGAGCTGACCCAGACTCTGCTGGACCATGGAGTCGCTGAGGCTGTATCTGATCGGATATCATATAGGTGTAATTCTCTGCCCGTGAAGCTCCCACTGACCACCACTTCCCCCCTGCTTTCAGCGAGCTGGCCTGTGGCCGAAGCTGGGCTTAGAGCCTTCCAGGGAAGAAGCTGGCCTCTGGCTCACCTCCCCTGCTGCCCTCCTTTGGCTGGAGAGAGGCTGACTGTGGAGGCGCTCTTGGCCACCCCATGTACTGGTGGGGCCATGGGGCCAAGGGGACTGGGTCAAGCCCTCCAGGGTCAAGGCTGTCTCCAAGTCAGGCCCGTTGCCAGGAGCCATAAGTCTAGTGTACAAACAGTGCCTGACGGGGAAGCACGGCCAGGGTGTTCTGGCTGAAGCCCCTCAAAAAGAGGCCCGTATCCCCTTCTCCCTGCCCTCTCCTCCTCTTTTCCCGGGAGGGTCTCAGAACTCAGAGAATGTCTGTTGTGAGAAACTCTGGAGGCGGCAGAAGCATCCAGAACATTGCAGTTGTCTGGCTCCAACCCCAGCCCAGCCATCCACAAGTGTTTCGTGGCCAGTCAGTTCTTCATTTTGTCAAACTGAAACCTTCCTCCTGTGGCTCCCCCTGGACAGGCAGATCTGGGAGAGCCTGCTCGCCTAGAGATCAGGCCTTTGTGCACTCCGGCCTCACCAGTGACCCAGGCCGAGTGGGACCAAGCCTCCGCTTCCCTCAGCAGCCCCTCCTGTTGTTCTGGCTGTGGAGAACCAGGCAGACTTTTGTTTTTCCGCACAGACGGCTGTTTCTCTACATCATCCAAAACCTTAACCCCCAGGTAGGTAAGAGATACCCCAAGTCCTGAAAATAAGCATAACCTAAATCCCTGACTTCTGAATTCTGTTTTTTCTGTTTTCATTGCCTTGTCACAGTCCTTCTCTTCTGACCCTCAAACCACCCTGAGGGGTTAGCTGAGCAAGTGCCTCACCCTCACTTTATAGAAGAGCCAACGGGGCTACCGAGCAAGTGACGTGCCTGAGGTCAGAGAGCTCATTGGATGCAAAGCTGGCAGTGGGCCCCCATCTCCAGGCTTCTGGTCACAGCCCTGGCCTCCCTGGCACGTCCCCAGGTAGGCCCTAGGCACGAGAAAGAAGACAGGGTGCAGTGCTGAGCCCTTCCCTGCCCGGAGAGACCCCACACCCCACCGCCTCCCCCTCCTCCTCAGTGAATCCAGGATTTCCCTGTCATGACCTCAAAGGTTCTTCCAGACCTCAAGACTCTTCCTTCAGAAAACAGCCGCATACACATTTCTCCTTCCATTTTTGGGAAACGTTGACGGAAATGGAAGACAAAGCTGAATCCACACCGCAGAACCTTGGAAAGCAGTGGTCTCCTGCGTAGGGATAGGCACAGGAGGATAGGCACAATAGACACGTAGGTGACACCCTTCCCACATGAGGGGTGAGACAGGTTGACAAGGCAGTTCTCCATGGCTGAGTGCGTCGTCTGCCGCCAGCCCCTATTTCCACCCTTCCCCTGCCCTGCTTGCCTTCCTGCTTCCTCAGGATAGAGGTGCAATGCCTCTCCGAACGAGGGCCCTCTCAGAGAACGCGGGGATGTTGCCGGGTTCTGGAAGCACCAGCCATTACAGGAGATTCTCCACACACACAGGGAGCGTGCAAGAGCCCCTCGGCCTGGTGGATACAGAAAACAGCTCTGGGCCACCTCTGAGAAGGCTGCCCAGGTGGGGCTGCTTTGAAATGGGTTCGCTTGGGTAGAGACCAAGAAGAGCTGATACCCTGGACGGTCGCCCTGGCCCTGGCCCCAGGGACACGTCTCACCCAGCTCTGGCCCTGGAAGGAAGACTTTCCATTCCCCTTCCCTGGAAACCCCCTTGACTTACGGGAAGCTGGGTGTTATCTTAAGGTCTGTAAATGGGCTGCCTGCTTTTCCAGCTGGTGCTGTTCATTCAGAACAATTAGCACGCAGTTTAGAGCTGGAATGGAGCATATGGCGGGGGTCCCCAGGAGCGAGCGTGTGGCGGCTCAGGAAGGAGGGGAGCGGCCTGGGGAAGGAGGGGAGGGGGTCTTTGGAAAGGCGAGAGCTCCAAGCCTGCTGCCTGATTCAGGTACACCTGCTCTCAGTACCCTGCGGAACAGAGGTGAGGGCTAGAGCGAGTTCCCTACATCTTGGGTCGTGAACACAGTTGATGCGCCTTAAACTGGCATTTTATGTCAAGAGACTTAAGAGTCGCATAAACCTGGAAAATTTCTCCTCTGGAGAGCTTTAGGGCACATACCTAGGCGTCTGCCCTGGCGTGGGAGTGGAGATACTGAGGACTCCTACCTTCCCCAGCACTCTGACATTCATTCATTCCTTCCCTGAATATGGACGGAGGGCTTACAGTGTGGCAGCTATTGGCCTAAGCCTTAGAGATAAATCCGTGAAGGAAGCAAAGCAAGATCCCCACCCTCATGAAGCTTTCATTCTAGCACAGAACAGCAGGCATAATATTTAAGTGAAACATAATACAGAAGTAAACCTCTGAGTGTGTTCGAAAGCACGCCGACCTTGGCAACCTACAAGATAGGCACTGTGATTTCCTTTTTTACGTGCAAGGAGACAGAGACCCCAGGGGTTTGTAAAAAGCCTGTTCCCAGAGCTAGGAAGTCGTGAAGCCCAAACTTAGATCCGTCCAGTCCCACGCCTGCGGCGCTCATCTTGCCTCAAAGACAGACAAGACACCCGAGGCCACCTGAACAGCCTCCCAGTGATCTGAGCAGGTCCAGAGTCAGACTTAACCGAGAAGACCTAGGAATTTGCCACTCTGGCCTCAGCCTTTCACAGAGGAAAAATGACCCCTGGAGATGCAGTGACCTGTCTAAAGTCACACGCTGTTGCACAACTAGAACCTGGAGGGTCCAGCCTGCAGGCACCCTTTCTTTCTACTGAACCGTGCTCAGCAGTCAGGTCTTCTCAGCACGCCCACTAATGTGTCCTTAAAGAGAGTCAGTCTCCAGCCAGCTCTGCATCCCTTCCTGCCTCAGGGACCATACATACGGCTTGAGGCTCCCACCTGTGTCCCTGTCCCGGGTCAGAGGGCACTCATGGTCTGGCGGGGGTGGAGGTCGGGGCGTGAGTCTTGGAACCTCCCCAGGTGGTGATTTGTGATGATTTGACACTACCAGAGGGGGGCTGCCGAACAGCATTGCCACCCCACCCCCAGCCCAAGTTTTAATGTGCTCAAAGGAATGGCTGTAAACAGGTGTTGGGTGTCTTGTGGGGTCAGGAGCTAAACAGTACTCTGTCTGGAAGAAAAATTGCAGTAACAGCATCGGGGGCGACTGCAAAGGTAGAGAGGAAGGAAGGGAAGAGGCAAACTGACCGTAATGCAGTGGTTATGAGGCTTAAATTGGAGCCTAGGGCAGGTAAAGAACAGAGCCATAAATCCAGCCTCCTGAAAGAATATTCTGGAGGTAGGAGACACAAGCTCACTTAAAATATGTCTGAGAGGAGAACCAAAGATCGTTATTTTTGAGTAAGGATATAAAATGCTAAACACTGCCTTTATTAGTCCTTTCTAAAAGCCAGGTGTAAAATACTGCCATTCCCAAGATTGTGTTTTTCCTTTTTTTTCCTTTTAATGGCAGAAATTAAAATCTCCTTAAGCCATTAGCCATTACTCCCTAAGGTGAGCCCCCAAAGCTGTCTTGCCAGGACCCCATCCCCTCCTCTAGGAGGTACGGTGGCCACCCCGCTAAGCCTTCGATGCCCCTCCGCACCCCTCGCTCGGCCCCCACTGGCACTGAAGGCCTGCCTGGCAGCAGGTGGCTGAAAAGGCTGAAAAGTTTTATGGGTCTGCCCAAGGAGACCCTGTCTCCCACGAGTTGCCAATTTGGCCTGTTGCTCTCTGAAAGACCCGCGGATCCCCTTACCCAAGAATCCAACACTGCCACTGGATGCAAACAGCAAGAGGTTTATTGGGACGCAGGTACCGGCGGGCGGACAAGTCTAAAGAGGACTTGCGCGCCTGCCCTTTGTTCAGGGCCTTTTTATGGGGTTTGGGGAGGCAAAAGCGTACGTACAGAAGCAGAAGCATAGTTATTGGTTAAGTTGAATGTAAAGCATACCTGGTGCCTATTGATTGGTTTTGGGGGAGCCCGCGCGGGAAAGGGAAGTCAGGGTGGGCTTAAGCCTGCGTGATCCTGTGCACGTAGCTGGGGGTCGGTTCTTGGGCAAACATCCTTTGAGGTGGGGAGGAAGGGTGGGCGTATTGTTCAAACGACAAGAATTTGGCCTTGTGAGGCCCATCTCTCCGGAATGTCCTTGGGTTCTGGTTATCTCTCATCCTGCTGCCGGCTGCTTGTAAAGTTTTAACAAAAGCTACAGTTATAAGCCAAAGCTAAGCGGTTACAGAAAAGCAAGAGAGCAAGGTTAATTATGGGGGGCTTTTCTAATGGGGGTCTTACATTCCCCCCTTTTTCTTGTTTATGGATAGAATCCTATATCCATTAGGTTTATTTACCCAATGGGTCAGTTAGCTTAACTGATTGATATTGCTGAGTTAATACCATGGCTTGGATGAGTGACAGTCTGTCTTTCATAAATTGGGTCAACCTGTTAACGATACATGGCCCAAAAGTTAGAATTAATATTAAGAGCATTAAGGGTCCTATTAAGGAGGTTATCAGGGAGGTTAACCAAGGTGAGTGGTTCCAAATCCCTTCATACCAAGATTGTTGGGATTCAAATTCCCTTTTACGCTTATTCAGCCTTTCTTTTAATTTGTCTAGAGTTTCTGTTACCACTCCAGTCTCCTCCAGTTTATGGTGGGAGGGGGACATTAGGGCTTCAGGAACCAAGAGTTATTTGCCTCTGGAAATTTGTGCTATTGATAAGGTAACCTCCTTGTTTAGGTCTCTAGGACATCTTGTAGAGCAAGGGAGATTCCTGTTCTGCAGGATTGCGATCCCTGTAAGTTAACTATTTATCGTTTTATGGCGATCAGGGGTGCCTGAGGAATGCCACACATATGGAGGGGAGCGGGTGAAGAGGGGGTGCACGGCGCCAGCTTTTGCTTTGTCCTCAGCCAGCCTCCTGCTCCCTCATCATTCCCCCTGAACAATTTTGACCCTTTAAATCTTTAAGGTGGTTGAAGGTGGAAGGTCTCATTTTCTGTAACTTCTTCGTGCTGAATAGGGGCGTAGAGCTGTCCCTATCTGCTCGGGTCAATATTGATCAGGGTAGAAATGTATAAGGGAGTTACGAAAGGTGGAGACAGCTGAATCCAGCGCTGACAGTGAAGAGGCGTCCTCGCGCGCAATAAGGATCGTCTGTCGTGGTGCAGTCATTGTAGCAATGGAGTCTCGGCACCAAGTAGAGAAACATGGAACAAAGCAACATATTCAGATTAATAAGGCGGTAAGAATGAGAAGCCTGAAAAGGAGATTTGGCCATAGCCCTCCTCCAAGCCAGGAACTTAACCAATCACTAAAAGAGAAAGAAGGATCTTGTAGAGCCTTAATCTGGGCATTCATATCTTTTATTAGGCCTGTGACATTTTTGTGATAGTCTGGAATGTACACACAACATTCTGTCTTGATAATTGCACATGTGCCACCCTGGGCTGCTGTCAGGACATCTAAGGCCATCCTATTCTGTAGGACTGCCTTGAGTATTTGTGAGACTTCGGTATTAAGTAGGGAGATGCTGTTCAGTGAGTCATTGAGTGCCTTTGTAGTATATTTATTAAGGGCTTCTACATGCCACATGACATCCTCTAGTCCCGCAGATGGAACAAAAATGGATGCTAAGTGATCATACCTTTTAAAAACAGATCGTGTCCATCTTTGTTTCAAGTTGGGGAGATTAGCTGGGGTTGCAATGGTTTTAGTAATGCGCCCATGAATCCAGGCAAATCCTAAAGTACAGCGACCTATCCACCCTGGAGGAAGCTAGGGTCACAGGTTGGTTCCACATATCCAGTGGGTTCCATTTGGAGCTGGCCATCTAATGCCAGGTCGCCTTGCCCAGTCAGTAGCAAACCAGTCAGTAGCCTGGAGTGCTATTACTTGGGAACACATTTCTAGTGATAGCCATCCCAGATATCGTGTGTTCTTTGCCCAAGTATCACTCGTATGATTTCTTTGTTCCCAGCATAAAACTGCCTTTTGACTGAGCCTTCCAATCGTGGGTGTAAGCCACAGATATGTATCCCAGATTTGATATATATCATCCTTAGTATAGCGATAAGGAGGGTTTCGTAACTTAGGCCCATATTGGATTGGGGAGTTATGGCTTGATAGCAATTCCCTTTCCTTCCAAATAGCTCCATGGGCATGTAGTACCAGGAAAGCATATTTGGAGTCAGTATAAATGTTAATTCTTAGGCTTTGGCAATTGCAAAGTGCTAGTGAGCACTATGGCACACCTAGCTTATCTTATTTTTTTCTATGAAAACTATTGTCATCAGAAAACCAACTGTCAGTCGTATTTTTAACAGGGGCATCTTAAATCTGGACAAATAGAGTAAGCAAGATCAATAACCTCTTTTGCTCTATAGAGAAAGAAGTACAGGTCAGGTTCAGGCATACAGGTAACTAGGTTTAAAGTTTGACAAATTTTAAGTATTATTTCTGGCATATCTATAAGTATGACCCAATATTTAATTAGTTGGCCTCCATCATCCATTGGTGGCCTTTGGCTTCTAAGACAAATCTGGACCTGATGTGAAGTCATTACAGTCACGGACTGTCCCATAGTGAGCTTTGAGGCTCTTTTATAGGAGGGCTGTTCCATAGTAAGCTTTGAGGCTCCTTTTATGAGGGCTGTTCTATGCTTAGCTAAAGCATCTATTTGCAATTGCACCTCAACAGAGGTGGCCTCTAGGATAAATATGACTAAGGGATGAAACCAATAAGAAGACCTTTGAGTGGTCCAACCTTAACAATATCCTGATTACAGAGGATCATTGTCAAGTGAGAAAACTTGTCAAGAGATAAGGGGAGTCCCCCATGAGTCATCCAGTCGACTCATAAAGAAAGTGGGGTCATCCATTATCTCCACAAGTCCATAGTTAATCCTATGGAGTGCGACAGGTTGGCTTTTAGGCAATTTCATTATTCCAGTTGTTTAATCATGTGCCGTAGGGTCTGCTAATATCCCCACAAAACAGTAAGATCGACTAAAGAATCTATTGTGCAACTTCTCTGAAGTTTACCTCAAATTGTTTAGCTTAGGTAAACATTTAAAGACAATCAAATATAGAATTTAACGTCCATAAAGGTGTGTTACTAAAACAATTTTTCTCTCTAAAATAACCCTCATTTACAGAGATAGCCAAATCAGGACTAATGCACTTGTGAAACAAGTCCAGTTTTAACAAACTTGGCCCATTATTTACATAAGCTCAGCAAGAACAGTGAGTGTGATCAATAGATCTTTTAGAATCTGCTTTGCTGGAACTTCTTATGAGCAATCTCTAGGTTGAACTTTTAGTAGCCTCTCCGAGCCAGAAGCCAAGCCCTGTACTTGCCATCAGTCATGCCTGCAATACCTTTGGGCGAATTCCTCTTCCCGAGACTGCACCTACCAAGGAGTGACATTCTTTACTCACCTGGTGAGGCTGCTGGGAACTCTGTAAGCAAGGTATCAGGCCAACAGTCCCAAGGGGCTTTATGGCTCCAGGTTTCATAAAGTCAACCTTAGTTCCTTTAAACTGTCTGCTCATATCTGAGTCTTTTTAAATATGACATCCCAGTCAAAGCCTTGGTAAAATAACCAGTTTCCAATGGTGTCCTGTTACAAGGAGAACAGATTCTTATTGAACTTATGCAAATGACTGCTTGCCTTGGAAGAATGCTTACTGAGACCTTTTGGTTTTGGAGGGTTCAGATAGAGAGAAAAGCTTGAATGTTTTGAGCACTTTTACAAATGAGCACTTTTACATCTCTATAAGTTAGAGATAAGTAGGAGGAAGTATCCCTAGTCTGGAAGAGCAAACATTAGAGAGAACCAGCAATGTTTAAAGTAAGAGACACAACGCTATAATCTTTTAGTTCATTTAGTCCCATGTTACTAATTCTGGTGAATGCAGCTTTAGTCAGTTTTGGAAATTCTTACCCATTTCAGTTTTAGGATTTTCAAGTATATCAAATATCTGTATTTGTCCTGAAAGTCCTTTATAGGAATCTCCTTGAAGATAAAACTCATTTTGCAAGAGAATTAAAACAATTATAAATGACAAAAACTCAGAATGGATATGGTTAGAGCTAAAGAGACACGGGAGTTTACAATTTAGCTGCAAGGAAATCAGGTTATTTCTGTGATACATAACATTTCCATAATTACAATATCAAGCGATGATCTCTCAAAACATTAAAACTTTAGGAAGTGCATAGAATCTCTAGAATAGTTATAGCATTTTCCTAAATGTAACCCAAGGTTTATCACTGGTTCAGTAGTACTTCATGAGCAACTTCACATATCAAGGAAAAGCCTGAGTTAAAGAGATTTACAATTTAAATCTTGTCAACATTTGCTAAAATCTTAGAAAGTTTTAAAGCACATGCCTAAATATAATTAAGGATGTTAAACACCTAATAAAACAAAACATAGAAACTGGTTTTTCTGGGAAGGCAAAGAGAAAACCATTTACATTTTTAACAGCAGATCAATTGATCTAAGAAAACATTGTCCTTTTGAACAGAGACAATTTCAGTCTTGTACCAATGTACCTTTAAAACCCATTCATTTCAATCTTAGTTCATTCTTGACCATAGCTAAAATTCCTTTTCTGAAGATTTCCCTTCACAAACCTTCTACAACTTTCCTTTGCATTCAGGTTTTGTCCCAAGCCATTTCCTTCCAAACAACCATCTCATTTAGGACAAAATTACCTTCCTTAAATCTTTCTTACATATCTCCTACTTTCCTACATACAGAGTTTCCTTTTATTTCCATCACTCTTAGTTACACTAAGCAAAACTTTGTATTCTTAGAAACACCTTTAGTTATTAACCAATTGTGAACTGTTACAACAGAATTCTTCAGGTGGCAATTTAGAAAACAAGTTTACCAACAGATTTAGATTCTCTTAGTTTCTTTGCAGTAAGAAGTCAAAAGCACAAACCTACATCCAGTAATTAATGACCTAGGATTTTATCCTGCTTGGTTAAGACCTAGATGTCCACAATTCAATTCCATTTGTCATCCAAGCAAAACTTTAAAACTATCAGGTTACCAAAGACTTTGAAAGCTACTTCAGCAATTACCCATTAAAACTTTGAGACAGACAATTAACCATCAGTTTAGTCATTTCTTTGCTAACAAATTTTAACAAGTAACACAAGCTTATCTGACCTTCAGTAAACTTCGAAGTTTCACATTTACTGCTGATAACTTTAAAGACAGATCTTATCTTAATTAAACCAACAAACTTAACTTAGTTCCAATAGTGATTTATGTTCCACCTGGACCCACTCCGCTTTGAATGTTTACCTGAGACATGCGTGGGAAGATCTGGAGTGGGGAGTGTTAGGTCCAGGGGGTGCTCTTCTTGCTCCTTGACAGTGGAAAGAGAAGGAGCTGTGGTGCATGATCTAGAGGCTAGTCATGCAGGCTGCACGCACCTTGGTGCAGAAACAGAAGGGGAAAACAGGAAACAAAGTGCTGCCAGGAGGCAGAGAAAAG
Source organism: Mustela erminea (assembly GCF_009829155.1). Classification (NCBI taxonomy): domain Eukaryota; kingdom Metazoa; phylum Chordata; class Mammalia; order Carnivora; family Mustelidae; genus Mustela; species Mustela erminea. The sequence continues at coordinate 20,650,893 of NC_045622.1, forward strand.
ATTCCCGGTTTTAGAGCTCATAAGCCCCAACAGAGGAGCAGACACCATGCTTTCCCATCAGCCAGGGGGGAGGGGTTAGGCAGTCCAAGTCAGGCCAGAGAACACAGGGAAACTTCCCCGAAACAAAGAGTTTCGGCAGCTGCTTGGGAATATTCCTTATAGTCTCTGTCTCCAGTTAGACCAACCCCAGTTGGCTCCAGTTATAGCCATTAACACGGGAAGTGAGTGAGGGAGAAGCCCCCACATCTATTAGGAGTAACAGAGAGAATAAAGCCAGAATCCCCTTTGTTAGGGATGGCCCAGCAACCTGGGTTTACTAGAAGAAGGCTTATTTATGTAATTATCATCGAATATGTCAGGAGAAAGTTTACTAGCTGACTCATTTGGGCAAACACATTCCGCAAAAGCCCCTTAGTCTGGGGTCCCTGATCGAAGACCCGCTCTTTGACCTGCAAAATAACATTAATGTTAAAGGTCCCCTCTGTGGGCCATTCAGCCTTGAAGGTGGGCCATTCAGAGGTGCAGAGAGTCTGCCATTTTCTTCTTTTGACTTTCACCGATAAGTTGTTGGCTCGGTTCTGAACATCTTTCCAGTGACTTAGAGTGAGGCTTAGAGGGGTGGTGAATGTTTGCCCCATCTCAGAGTTAAAAATAACACCAAAGACAATGAGTAGGACACACAGAACAAATAACAAAAAGGACACTGCGCGATTTCGGCGTAACACCAACAGGATGGTTTCAGACGGCCGCGTGGAACTACGAGTTTCCTCTGCGGCCCACAGACGGACGTATCCCTCGGATACTTGTGGGGCCCCAAAGAACCGGGCCCCTATGATCCTTGGGCCGTCCCCCAGGGTGACAGGGGAGGAGTTTCAGGTTTCAGATGGCCGCGAGGTGGAGTTATTGACCTTAGTATTTATTTTTCCCTCCCAATGTACGATGTCGCAGACAAGGGGAGGGGGATCTTTCAGGTGCTGTTCTGCTCGCGTCCCTCGCGGGAGCTTAGGAGCGTCTTGGCTAAGGTCTATCCGTATAAACCCCGGACCAGGCTACTCCAAGGAGTAGATGACCGTTATGCCGTATGACGTTCCGCGAGAATCAGGGTGCAGCCCACTCAGACTCCGTAGCCGAAGCCGTGGAGCCGCACGAACACATTCATACAATCAGGCACTCCTCAGATTCAAACGGGTTAGACACCCTCCCATAAGCAGAATGTGATCTTAATCAAGGCGCAATGTGAAAGACACATAAAACAATTAACAAGCCGGCAAAGACAAAAACCTTGCGGTGCACCGTACAGATTCCACTGGCCTACAGAAGGAGTCTCGAGACCTCCTCTCAGTGGACAGATTCCGTCCAGGGCCGAGGGGTTCCTCTGGAACGGACAGACGGTTTTAACCCTCGGACAGATGAGGAGCCCCCAAAAATTGGGCCCCTCGACACCCTGGAGCGTCCTCCAGGGTCGGCAGGGGAGAAGTCCGAGCTCGTCAGCTCCTTCTCAAGCTGCCTACAGATACAGAGCCCCTACGCGTAGAGGTACAGTCCTATACGAGCGTATAGGCGGACCACGGCCGTACAAGATAGGAGACAGGAGCCGAAACGAGAACATAAAACAGAACAGAAACAGAAACAGAAACAGAAACAGAACAGAAGCAGAAGAGGGCTGGCCAGCTATCTTACCTCCCGGTGGGAGTCCGTTGGATCCCTGGGCAGGAGTCCGATGATCTCGGTGGAACCTCCAAATGAAAGACCCGCGGATCCCCTTACCCAAGAATCCAACACTGCCACTGGATGCAAACAGCAAGAGGTTTATTGGGACGCAGGTACCGGCGGGCGGACAAGTCTAAAGAGGACTTGCGCGCCTGCCCTTTGTTCAGGGCCTTTTTATGGGGTTTGGGGAGGCAAAAGCGTACGTACAGAAGCAGAAGCATAGTTATTGGTTAAGTTGAATGTAAAGCATACCTGGTGCCTATTGATTGGTTTTGGGGGAGCCCGCGCGGGAAAGGGAAGTCAGGGTGGGCTTAAGCCTGCGTGATCCTGTGCACGTAGCTGGGGGTCGGTTCTTGGGCAAACATCCTTTGAGGTGGGGAGGAAGGGTGGGCGTATTGTTCAAACGACAAGAATTTGGCCTTGTGAGGCCCATCTCTCCGGAATGTCCTTGGGTTCTGGTTATCTCTCATCCTGCTGCCGGCTGCTTGTAAAGTTTTAACAAAAGCTACAGTTATAAGCCAAAGCTAAGCGGTTACAGAAAAGCAAGAGAGCAAGGTTAATTATGGGGGGCTTTTCTAATGGGGGTCTTACACTCTCCACTCACAAATACCTAACACGAAAGATATTCAGCCTGCTGGAGTGCTTCCAGGTAGGCCTGCCCCCGAGCGAGCGGCCCTTAGCGGCTCAGCCCTAGGTGCCGTCAAACAGCACTTCTGCTCCCAGGGCCCCGTCTCCCCGAGCCGGCTTTCTTCCTGCCTTCCCACTCTGTCTTTATTTCTTTCCTTTTTTCTTTTCTTTCCATCAAAGGCTGATGCTACCAGAGAAAAAGTTCATAAAAATGTTATGTCCACCATAAAACCCCTAATGTGGCATTCTGCATGATCCATGCATTAACATTAACATTTCCCAGACAGTTATTGTGAGATAATGGTCCCGGCCATAATTCAGCGGCAACGTTCCTTCGAGCAAATGTTATGGAGGAATAAATGACTTGCCGAGTGTGCTGCTGCAGTGGGGGCGGGGAGAGGTGAACGGCTCAGAAATGCAGACTCGGGACCTCAGAGACACCCCCCCCGCCGCCGCCCCGTCTCCGGACTGGGGGGCTGACACCAGGTCTGATCACAGACTCTCTGTGGCCCCTGGCAGGCCAGGCCCCTCGGCACCCTCTGCTTCTGTTTCACACCAACCCTGCCTTTCTTCTCGGTGCTATCTTGGGAGAATAGGGCAAGGAAAATGCTTCAAGTCATCGGGTCAGAGGCAGAGCAGAGAGGATGAGGAGGAGCTTCGGCATTTTAACCAGCTTCCTTCTCCCCGTCCTTCCCCCTGTGGTCCCAACACGCTTCCTGCTCGCCTCTGATAAAGCACCTACCCCCTTGTATTTGTGTTATTCATTTACAAGTCTGTCCCCTGCGATAACCGTGCTCTCCTTAGGAGGAGTGTACACATCCTTGTCTTTTTGGTGACCCAGCACAAAGCAGATGCTCAATAAATGTTGGTTGAAAGTAAGGATGCATGGATAGATGGATGGATAGTTGGATGGACAGATGGATGAGCGGATAGATGGATGGATGGATAGTTGGATGAGAAACAACAGATAAAGATCCAGAACTGAAAGGAGACCATAACGCTAACAGGATTTGACAATAGTGATAAAGGGGAAAATGCTTCAAAATAACATTTACCAAATAATAATCATAAGGGTGTGAACTTGGGGATCTGAGGATCTTGGGTATCCAAACAGAACTTGGGGATGTGCTGTGGTACTTAATCACTTGACTCATCAGGAACGGGAGGTGTGGAGGAGTTGCTGTCCATGCCAGGGCCAGAAGTCTGGACCACGAGCACAATGCTCTACTGGCCACCATCTTGCCATCCATATGCAAGACTAATCGTATGCAAAAGTCCCCCTTTCTACCCTCCAGAAACTTGCTTCCTGCTGAAGGAGGCATATCAGGCACAAAGACAACTCACCATAAAGGCAGAACACAATGAGTGCTCCAGTGGGAAATGATTTCAAATCAGAAAACTAAAAGGGACACAAAGGACACACAAAGGATAGGCCTTGGGAGATGAGCAAGATGGGGTGGGGGGGGCAGGACACAAACGTGGAGGGGACGGAGAACATCTGAGAAGAGGGATCCCTGTGAGCAAAGGCCCAGAGAGGGCTGGAAACAAGAATCCCTCCCATATACGTGTCTCATATCAGTGGGTGTTGAGTGGAGAGGGAGAGCGTCTGGCTGTTGGGTTGGCTTTCCTTAGAATGAGCTCCTTAACGGCTTCATGTCCTCCCTTATGACAAGTTATCAGCTTGTGATCACGCCCTTGACCACAGTGGTCAGCTCTCTGGCTTGTACCTGATTGGACCTTACTAGCTTCACTGGTCTTCTGAGCTCCAGCAGGATCTGCCCCCCAGGGGTGGCAGCCACTTCCCCACCCCCACCCCCACTGCCCACTTCTGCTCCTGCCCCAGGGGAAGATTAAGCGGAGCCACATTCCTCCCAGAAATGTTGGGGGTGGGAGGTGTTAGAAGGGAATCTCTGCGAGAGAAGCACAGGGGAAAATGTTGGCTCTTTTCCAAATGCCACATGTCACGACCGCTCTGATCTCTCCCAAGAGCAATTCCCCAGAATGCAGGACCAGATTTATTACACTGGCAAAGGAGATGATGACCTCCACAATGTATTCGAAGGACCCTGGAGAGGCTTTGCCCCGATCAGAACCATCTTCCTCACTCAAGGGTCTCATCATGTCCTAGAACTGGAAGGGGTCTTGGAGGTCAGCTGGTTTAACCTGCCATGCTGTGAAGGCATCTCCGGGACACAGGCTTTCGCTGTCTTCCTTGTGGAGGCAGCTGCTCTCCTCTGGCGCCTCTCACATGAAGGGGAAATGTGTCTCTCTGTCGCTTCCCCCTTTCTGTCCTGGATCTGCTCTGGCCACACAGTGTAAGACTCTTCTTCCGTGCCGTAATACTCTACACATTGAAGACAACACTCGTGCCTCTCCCTGCGTCTTCTGTGCTGTGGGTAGATACCGTTTGTCAATATCCTTGCCCGCCTCCCTGATGCCCTCGGTAGGGTCATTGTTCCGCCGATCAAGCAAGTAAGCGTGGCCCTCCAGTGTGGTCTAAAACATTGCCTCCTTCACCTGGACTTGTAGGAATGCAGCCAAAGATTACAATTGCCTTTGGCGGGGGTGGGGGGGTGGGGGGGTGGGGGGGTGGGGGGGGTGGGGGCAGCCAAACCATAATACTGGTACCTATTGAATTTTCAAACTTCCCTATTGTTTTATTCACAAAAAAATGATTGTAAGCTCCATCTCCCTCACTTGTACAGCTTACATTTTCCTCCAGGAGTAGAACTTTCTATTTCTCTTTATTCAACACCATCTCCTTGCTTTCAGCCTGCATTTCCTGCCTCACGAGCTCTCTCTCAATCTTCATTCCATCTGTAAACACACTAACTCTCGCCTCCAGGGTATAGAAGGATAAGCGCACCTTCTAGAACATCACGCAGCTCTCGCTGGTAAACACACTTGATGGCACCTAGCTGGTCACTTCAACACAAAAGCCACACTGGAGATCTGTTGATCATCTCTGACAGGGGACAATCACAGTCTTGCTAACAGTTTACCCACCTGTTCTCTGACTTGCTCCTCAGACCAATCTATCTTTCCCAGAAGGATGTCATGGAAGGTGCTGTCATGGATCTTACTGAAATCAACATACTTCTCAGATTTTTCCTTGTGTCTTGTGCCAACCTAGAAATTCTGGTCTTTTCACAAAGGGCAATCAAGTTAAACATGACTGGTTTTCAATGACTCTCTTCTGGTTCTTGGCCATCACTTCTTTCTTTCGTAATAAATTCAATTTAGAATTTTTGTTAGCAATTAATATTTAATTTGTGGCTTCCAGAATCTGTTTGCCACTTTGTGAAAACAGAGATGACTTTTGCTTGTTTCCATCTCTAAAAAAACAAAACAAAACAAAACCAAGAAAACAAAAAACAAAAAAAAAATGACTTCTTTTCATCAGTTCACAAACAGCTAAGCGTGGCTCCACAGTCCTATCCTTAAGTTCTTTCCATACTCAGAAGTGTGATTTACTGGTATCCGTGGCCTTGACTTTACTTAAAGTCATAAGCTCCTCAATTACCATCTCCTCACCTATCTCAAACTTGAACCTTTCAGAAATCATTTTTCTGTTTCAATGACTATTGTCCTTGAAGAAAACAAAGCCAAGTGGGAGTTAAATTGTTTACTTTCCTTCTGTCATCTGATAACCTCCTAAGTCTGCCCGGGCTGTAGCTACTCGTTCTCTGATTTTTTTTTTCCCCCTCTTCCCTTTTGCTTCAAGTATTGCTTTTTGAGAGAGAAAAGAGAGGGGGAATGTGTGGGGTGGGGGTGTTCTCAGACACCAGTGCATTCTGGGGTTTGGCCTTCCTAGCACACTTCTAACAGGGCAGGCTACTCTTCTGTCGCTTCTGGTTTATAAGACCCTCCTTTCGTCTTCTGCACGTGTGCTTTTAAATCATCCTGGAGCTCAGACTTGAGGATGAGGACAAAAGACATGATGCCTCTCTGACATTTCACATTCACCACGAGAAAGACAGGGATGAACTCTACCTTCTTTTACCAGCCCTCCTTAGAAATATAATTAGCAATGAAATTCAACCCAACCAATATTTTTTGATCACCTCTTATGCCCAAGGCATAGTTCCAGGTATTGTGAGTGATCCAGAAGTGAGGAGAATTGTCCCCTCCTGAGACCCGGTGGAGGAGGCAGACACACGTATTACCATAGCCCTAAATAGATGAGACCAAGTTGGCAAATGTCGGACTATACAAAATGCTACGAGAGCCCAAAGGGTGGAGAGACCACTTCCGCCTGGAAAGATCCAGGAAAGAGTCTTTCAGAAGGTAGCATTTGAAATGGTAGTGGAAGGCTGGGTAGGATATCAGAAGTCAGAGTTGCAAAGAAGGCTATAAATTCCTTAGCAAAGCACAAAGGTGAGGAAGCAAGATGGTGTTTGGAGAACAGCAGATGACTTTGCGTGGCTAGACCATCTGGTGGACTGAGGGGAGAACACAGCCCCAGGGGCTCATCCTCAGCTTTCCGCTCTGCCCCAGGGTCCCATCAAGACACCCAGCACCACGCATCCTCAGACAAGCCCATCAGCTTTTTCTTCCAAGCATATTTCCCCTCTGTAATCCATTTTTTCAGATATCAATCATCCTCCCCATAAACTGAACACTGTACTCAGAATCCAAAGATCTGACTTGCCATCTAGGATCCAGACGAGTCTCTTAATTCCTCCAAGCCTCTGTTTCTTCATCCCTGAAATGGAGACAGTGTCCAACTTCCCTCCTCGCAAAGGGGAGTCACGAGGATCAAATAAATAAGAAAAATGGGGCGGGAACTGCTCTGTAAGTAAGGGGTGGCGCACGGTGCGCAGCAAGGAGCCATGTCGGTGCGATGACTCTGGCCCCGGACCGGTGCGCCATGTGGTGAGCTCTCTCGGAGGGAACAGAGGTTCCTCTGGGCAGCCTGAAGATGGGTTACTGACATGCCTTGGGGAGGGAACTGGGCAGAAGGCCGGGGCAGAGGGAGAGATGTTGATAAGGTTATTCGGAGGGGGCAAACCCAAGCCCATTTTGATTGGGGTTGAAGCAAACCGTTTTTGAGACTTCTTGGAGCTGCCGGCGTTTGCCCTGAGTGCCAGGGACTGTGGAGAGGACTCCGTCCTGCCCCAGGATGGCAGGCTGAGGGGCGAATCACGAATGTCTCAGGGAACTTCCCCATTAGCCTCCTCGGGCCGAGAGGCCCTGTGCGGGGTTGACTTTGGGCGTCTGGGGTGCTGTGAGATGTCTGGGCAACACCCTACTTCTATCAGGTCTGCACCTAAAATCCCCTGTCCCGGGTAGAATTTGTTTGTCTCTCGACTGAATTAGTAGCCCCTTGAGGGTAGAGACTGGTCGTACTCATCTTTGCCTGCCTCAGGGTGTCCCTGACACCCTCACAGACCTAGTGCTGGAATGCATCCTAGACCTACTGATTCCGGACCATTTCTTTGCCTTGTCTGGCCCGAGTTTCCTAATGCCCTTGATAATAAGGCCTCAGAGACAGCACCGTGGAGAAGCACAGGAGCCTTGGAGGCAGACACACCTGGTACAAAGCCTGGCCCCTACCAGCTTGACCCCTGCAAGGCTGTGCTAAGTCGGTAGCCACCAGCCACATGTGTCTGTTTAAATTAAAATGAAATGAAATTATAAATATTCAGTTACTCAGTCACAGCAGCCACACTTCAAGTGCTTAATAGCCACATGGTATCTATAATATTGGAAAGCGCAGACGGAGGACGTTTCCAGCATCACGGAAAGTTCTGTTAGACTGTGCTGGGCAAAGACGCAGGTGTATTGAGCACCTACTCCACGAGGTCAGTGAGGGTCAGTGAGATTGTGTGTGTACCACATACTGGGCACAACAGCTTGGGCACAAGAACCTGCGGTACACACCAGCCCTTCTTCTATACTAGAAGAGCTCACGGAAGCCAGGACGGCAGCATTGTTTGAGAACTACCTTGAGAGGGCAGAGCCCTGTGGGTACCAGGATGAGGGGCCCTGACCTTAGGGAGAATACATGGACTTGTGCTGGGAGAGAGGAAGGGGCCTCAATGTGCAGTTTGGGAATTTGGGGTTGATGAGAGGGGCCTCCAGAGAGAGGTATTTTGGGCACTTAAGTGACACTAAGATGATCTCAGAAAGACTAAGGGATGGATGCCCCACTGTGAAGTGACTTATGGATCTGGGTTTGGATCCTGCTCTGGGTCTGGGGCTGCAGCAGATGGACTAGGACTGGGGGTGGGATGGGTAGGGGGGAGCCCTTGCTCACAAGTCCATTTGCGTTAAAATAGTGGGAAAGGCACGGAGCCTGTGTCCAGATGGTCTGGCGATTTCTCTTCCTGAGATCATGCTGTGTCTCTGCAGGCTTCTGCCCCTTTTTTGTGCCCTGCATGTTGGGGGCCAGATGGGCAGGATCCATCAATGACCTGGAGTTGACAGAGAAGGGAGAGGGGTTGTTGCAGGAGGCCTGGCCCCAGGGAGCTGGTAGCTTTACGTTGGGCTTCCCTCAGAGCTACACTGGATGCCAGGAGCTGGGCAGGCGGCTGGGAGCCGAGGAGGCAGTGCTGAAAGGCTCCCCCTTCTCAGGGGCCACCCCAGGGAACTGCACCTTCCCTCCCCGAGCTGGAACCAGCCTGGGCTAGGGGCAGAGATGCTCTGATAAGGATTCCCCATGGCCCCCAGCCCAGCAGACAGCCCTGGCTGAGGGCCTCAGACAAACTCTGGGATTATGCCTGATGAGCGGCCTCCCCTAGGAGAGAAGAACATTCACTTCAGGCTTGGAAGACAGGAGCGGGGTAAGGGAACATTGATGTAGTGGGAAAGCCCATCTGGGCTGGGCTCTGGCCTGGGCAGGGAAGGGCTCTCACTCATCCTAGGTGTGGCTGGGGAATCGTTGCCCCTCTGGTCTTCCCTCCGGTCAAGGGGCTGAACCAGGTCACCACCAAGCTCTGTCTAGCCCTGTTCGACCGCAGTGTGTGGAGCGTGGAGAGGAAGGACGGGTGTGCCGGGAGTTCTGCGGCCACGGAGCTCAGAGGCTGGAGGGCCCTCCTCCGCGGCCCTCCTCCGCGGCCCTCCCCCTCCCCACCCCCTCCTCTCTCCTCCCGCCTCCCTAGTAGGATGGATTGAGGCAGTGTGGAGAAATCCGAATAACTAATCAGAGTCCTCATTAACCCCCTGCCGGGATGCTCAAACATTCACTTTGCTGTTTGTGAAGCAGGGAAAAAACCTCTCCCTGCATTAAAATTGATGCGTTATTAATCCCTGTGCTCCCAACCCTTAGGCTACTGCCCAGTCCCGCCTGGGGCCCAGGGGCTTGGAGTCACTACCTTGGGCCACTTGCATTTTCTATTAAGGATCAGCCCAGCCCAGAGGCCTCACTTCACAAGGAGCAGGCCTGGTGCCAGCACCAGCAAGGAGACAGCTGCTTTGTTTTCTCCCTGGCCGGGTGGGGCCCCTCCGCTTAGCCCCACCCCAGGGTACTAGAGCTTGGCTGTCTGTGACACCACCCGCCTGGGAGGGGCAGGCTGAGCGAACGCGTCCTCCTCCAGACCTGGGAAGGCAAGATGCACACTTGAGATGACCCGGCCCACGGAGGGGGCAGCTTCTCGCTCCAGGGCGGGCTGGGCTTTGAAGGCCTCCGCATTTGTCTGGCCCAACAGCTGACCGTTTCTGCACACCTGGGACCACGGTGCCCCCACGGCCTCCCCGGCACTACCCCACACCCAGGCCTTAAAGCTGTTCCCTGGCTCTCTACCCCGGGCACTCACCACTGCAGGTCTGAACAGGGTCCACGGATAATCACCATGGGCCGCACCTGGCACCAGGAGCCGGGGGGTGTCCAAAGTCACTTAAAGCACAGTCCCTAACCTCAAGAAGATTGCATTGCCATGGGGTCAAGATGTCCATACACATCGAGGATACTATACAAGAGTGAGGGAAGTTGGTGGGGGAAGAAGGAAGGGAGAGAGGCAGGAGCGGAGGGAGCGAAGGGAGGGGTGGGTAGGGAGGGAGTCACAGAACAGAGAAGGCCCCTCTGCGTTCCCTTTGAGCCTAAGATGGTGTGGGAAGGAGCATGGAGGAAATAAGACCTACTGCGAATTCATCATTCCCATTTGGTTGGCCCTGGCCCAGGCTTCTTTATTGGTTATTGATCAGCTCTATATGAGTCTGTCCGCATCTGTTGCCTGTCTTGTCCTGTGAGCTCACAGCGGGGGCCTCGGCCTGTGTACACTCCATTATGTGGCCTTCTGTGCAATAGGTCCCTAGAGACAGCTTTGTTAGGATAAGGAGGAGAAAGAGCTAAAAGTGGAGGATGAGGAGAAGTTAATCCCTAGCTCTTACTTCCAGTCACTTTAGTTTACTACACTGAGAAATGGTCCGACGTCACCTTCCTGATCTTTGACTCGGGTTGGTGCGAATGATCACTCCGTTAAAATTTTTGAGAGCTACTAGGTGCTAGGGACTCAAGGTGTGCCAAACAATCAGGGGTCTTTGCCCACATGGACCTTATAGCCTAGTGCCTGATAGCCTAGGCATTACTCCAAGAATCATAATATGAATTAAGTACTCAAACTGAATGAAGAAATGTAACATACAGAGATCATGATCTCAGGGACCTGGGATCAAGCCCCGCATTAGGCTCCCTGCTCAGTGGGAAGCCTGCTTCTCCCTCTCCCGCTCCCCCTGCTTGTGTTCCCTCTCTCACTGTGTCTCTCTCAGTCAAATAAATAAATAAAATCTTTAAAATAAAAAAAAAAGAAAAGAAAAGAAAGAAAGAAATGCAACATACAGAGTATCCTCACCCGGCACAAGAGTTCAGCGTAGCTCCTCTGAAGAAGTGACTTGTGCTGAGATGTGAAAGTGAAACAGGCTGTCACTAGTTGAATGTGGACAAGAAAAGAGCATCTTCCAGAAAGGCAGGTTGGCTTATGCAAAGGTCCTGTGGTAGAGGAAGCACGTTCTATTTGAGGGACCAAAGTCCTGGATGGCTGGAAGGCAAAGAGCAAGCTAGAGGAAGCAGATGAGCTGGGCAGGGCCAAACCACACCTGAACTTCTAGGCCAAGGTAAGGATTCTGGCCTTGATCTCAAGAGGCATGGGAAGGTGGTACTGTGTTTGAAACCAGGGAGAAGAGGGGAGGGGATAGAATGGATTTGCACTTCAAAAAGATCTCCCTGGCTGTTTAGTAGAGAACAGATGGAGAGTATCAATACGTTAAATGGGTCATCTTAGTTTCTTGCTGTTTCCCACTTTGGTGAGTTGCCGTCTATAGAATGTGCTGGTGCTTTATGAAGGGAGATGTATCTCTCAATTCTGAACACCCAGGATTCAGCCTCAGCTCAGAACCTGCAGAAATAAACTATCATCCTTGAAATGGTGCTCCTCCCTTTTATTCTGACCACTGCAAGCCAAGCCTTCTGGTATGTAGGGGGACCCCAGCCATCCTGAGAGAGAGCTGGAGGGAAAGCAGCTAAGCTCGGGATTGGCAGAGCTGGGAAGAGGAAGGTAGGGGGCTGCAGGGCAGCCAAGGAAGCAGGTGGGAGTACCAGGGGGTAGCACGCCCTGGCATGGTCTCTTGTGCTGGGCGTGCACGCACGACACAAACAGGTGGGCACCCTCCACTGGCTACAAGTGGCTCTCCATTTGGCTAATGGTTCCTCTGTCCTTGGTCGTTCCAGCTTGCTGCTCTTAGAGAAGCTGCTTTTGTTTCCTTTAGGACCAGAGCTCTTCCTTTTTTCATTTCAACAATATTAATTGATCATAGCTTATCTATATGAATGCTCTCAGGGTCAACAAAACCTCCCACAGTGCCATACACACACACACACACACACACACACACACACACACTGCCTTTGCCATTGAGCATTGTGCCTTTGTGGGAGCTAAATATGTCAACAGCTGACCCATAGAAGGGAGAATGAACTAAGCATTAAGTGTAGGGCCGCCCTGTGACCCCATTTGCTTGGGATGGTCTCGGTTGAAGGCTATAATTTCCGTGTAATTATTCATCGTGATCCCCTTCATTCTCAAAATTGTGCCAGTTTGGGTGATAAATTATGTGTGGTCATCCCAGCGATACGCTGGGGCTGTACGGGGTGGGGGAAGAGGGAAGCAATATTTATAGGAATTCAGGAGACATCACAGAGTAGATAATATAGAAGCTGAGTCCTTGAAGAATGAGCCCCATTTCAGCTACTACAGCAGCCGAAAGGAGCTCCCGAGGCTTGGGGAGTAGAACCAGCAAGGGCCGGAGGGGTCTGCAGGGAAGAGGATGGGCTCAGGTTTCCTAGAACTGAGACCAGGTCGGCCAACTTTTCATGGAACGCTGCAGCCTGTAAATATTCCAGGTGTTGTGGTGAGACGATTCAACTCTCCCGCTGTTGAGGAAAGCCACCGTGGATTATTAGCAAATGAATGGGTGTGGCTGTGTTCCAATAAAACTTTATTGGCAAAAAGAGACCATCTTAGGATTTGGTGTGGGTATAGTTTGCTGTCCCCTGACTTGAAGGAGAGATGTGAAAGATAAGCCAGGGAAATGAGGTTGGGGCCATGTCATGAAAGATCTCAACTACCTGACCTATTTTTTTTAACAGTAAGATTTTTGAGCATAGGACTAGATCATCTTAGGTCCTAGGGGTTTGTCTGTTAGGGTTTGGAGAAAGCAAGGAACAAGAGTGGGGAAAGCAGACTGGCTCTGGGTCCAGAAACCTCCCTTGGAGGCAGATCTGTGAGCCAGAGGGCTGGGGTGCCCTGGAGAACACTGGCCCTGTCATACAGAGTCTTCCCTTTTTTTGTGTTTTTTTTTTTAAAGAACTTATTTATTTATTTGAGGAGAGAGATCACAAGTAGGCAGAGAGGCAGGCAGGGAGAGAGAGGGGGAAGCAGGCTCCCCACTGAGCAGAGAACCTGATGCAGGACTCGATCCCAAGACCCAGAGACCATGATCTGCGCCAAAGGCAGAGACTTAACCCACTGAGCCACCCAGGCGCCCTTCCCTTTTGTTTCCCTCCCATTCTCTACCCACCCCCGGGGGGGGGGGTCACACTCTGATGAGCAGACAGAGCGACAAGGTGCCACCCTATCCTTTCCCTTGGAGTGAAAGCAAATAGTGACCACCTTCCCCTCCCCTCCCAGACCAGGGCAGGACTGCTGATGGTGGCAACCAGCAGCTTTGCTCCCAGAACCCCCACATAGACTCTGGTGCCTTCACAGTATAATTATCACAGTGGACCCTTGGCTGTGGAGCTGGGAGGAGTAGTGCTTGGCCATCTGCCATCAGCCGTGTGCCCCCCAAGCCCTCCAGACTGCAAGGCTTACTTTCCCATGAATATCCTGGTAGAACAGCTTGAGATTCCCTCCCACACTGTGGGAAATCCAACTTCCCCCGAGGACCCAGGAGAGCAAGGGTGTTTGGATTCTCCTGGTCATGTCTTGCTTCAAGGTTCTGTTCCGGGAATAAGTCCTGCTCCCCTTCCTGTCTGTCTTGCTCGTGAGGCCTCCTTTGCTCTACCTGCCCACTTCCTTCTTTGCGGGCATGGCCCCTTCTCTCTCCTCCCAGCACAGAGCTGTCTCATGTACATTCTTACTAAAGATGCAGGAGCCAGGCCTCCCGGGACTCCCCACAGGCCCCAAAAACTCAGTCATCAGAAGAAATACTATTTTAATTAAAGAAAAACATTTTTTATCAAAATCAATGACATAAATACACAGTAAACACCAGACTTTTAAATGATGACAGGATCATCATTTCTGCCTCGAATTACAATATGGTGAGGCTCCACACTCCCCACTGATCCAGGTTTCACCTCCACTACTGAGCTTTTTGACAGTCCTTTGGCCTCACTCACCTAGCCCTGGTCTCCACCAGGAGAAGAGGCCTGCTGGGGGCCATGGCCCAGAGTAGGACTAAGTTAAGCTTCACAGATGAGTCAACTTCTTCAGATCCCTCTCCCATCTGCAGAGAAGGCATCTCACTGTCCATTTTCTCCTGCACAGCCTGGCCAGCCACCCCCTTGCTGGAACCTTCTTTCTGCTCTCTTCTGCTGAGTTTCACACTTCTCTATCTTTAAGGCCTGGCTTCTTCGTTTCCCTAGGAAGTCAGTGGGGAACTTTAAATTCCAAACACTCTACTCCCTTCCATTTACCTTTTCTGCTTTGCCCTTATTATCTGACACTGTATATTTTATTTATGCATCTTGCTATCATCTGTCCACCATTCCCATTTCCACCCTCTCCCAACCAGGATGTAAGCTCTATGAATGCTGAGATTTTCATCTTTTTTTTTTTTTTTTTTAACAATTGTAAACAGTTCCTAGCACATAGCAGGCACTCAATAAACATTTGTTGAAAGAGCAAATAACAAATGAGTTCCCTTTTCTTTGATCTTTCCCCTCCCAGATCAGGCCCTCCTTTAGTAGCCAAAGGATGGTTACATCTTTTTCCTAAATGAAAGAACATCTGCCCTGGGCAGCCATCCTAAGCCGTGCAAAAAGGCAGCGGGAGCCTTAAAATCACAGTTGTTATTTAACAAGTCCAAGATAAGCAATAGAAAAAAAATATTTTCCAGAGCAAATGCCAGGATTTTCAAGGTATGTTATACATTTTTTCCCTTTATATAGGGAGTGATATTCAAGAGATTTGAATTCTGTGTAAGTTGAATCAATACTGATTCTTTTTGCAGCCTTGGCCAAGACTCTTTAAGTCTTAGTTTTGATTATTCTATCTGTAAAATGGGTGTATTGATTTCAGCACTACCAACATCCCAAAGTTACTGTGACACTCAAGAAAAAGCTCACAGATGTGGCTGGATATGGTTTGGGATGTATAAATCACCATGCAGACACGGAAGTGTAGGATGTCTCACTAACACTTGGCCAAGGCAGAGCAAGGGGCCTTCTGATGAAACCCTGGCAGAAGCAACCATGTGGTCCTAACTTTCCCACTTTATAGATAGAGAAACTGAGGCCCAAGCAGTGGTGTGCCCAGGGTCACATCCAGAGCTAATAATACAGAAGAGTCATAACTAGAAGTCAGGTGTGCTGGTTCCAGGTGCAGTTTCTGGCCTGAGTATCTCAGTTGTTAATTCCACCAGAACAGGAATCCGGGGCTCTGCTCTGAACCCAGGTCAAAAATCACCATGAATGGAAGAGAATTCTTGACTTCCCGATATCCTTATGAATCCCAACCCTTCATCACCAGCCTAGGGAGGGAAGCATTTTAAATAAAATCCTTTTACCGTCCCTTCCATTTTCGACATTCATTTCTGAGTGGCATCTGAATGAGAATTTTACAGACATTTCATCTCTCGCCCTTGTTATTATTCCTTCGCTATCCTCCAGGAGCAGGTTATGACTGAAACCTCTGTGAAGCCTAAGATGTAAATCTGTGGGAGTGGGAACTTGTGCCGTGGGTGCTAGGTCATCGGGTTGGCAGCATCTCTCCACAAGCAGGGTGATCATCGCAGGAGGGAACAGGGCCCTGAGTAGGGCAGGGGGGCACAGAGAGATTAATTTTTTCAATGTCATGCTTCCTGTTCGTTCCTTAATGACTGAAATTTACATGTGTGCGGGAAAATCGCAATTTCCCCTGGAAGGCCTGAAAGGGAAAACCAGAGCCATTGGACTGTTGCAAGTGAGTGTACCCACTTACAAGGGCTCTGTACTGGTGTGACTGGGAGTCTTGTGACTTCTTATGGGGTGTGTGGCTGTGAGCATGACTGGGAACTAGAGTTTGTACCTTTGTGGGTCTGTGGCCATGTTTCTGGGATTGTGGGTTTGTGTTTGTGTGTGTGTTGTCACCCTTTGTGACCATATACAGTTCAATGTGTGTTTCTTTAAAAAAAATTATTTCTCATTTCCTGCATAAATTACTCCACGTAAAAGGCCATCCGGAGCTCAGTTCCTAGCATCCTTTTTCAATAAAGCAATATTATCACAGCCTAGTCCCAAAACTAGTCCCAAGAGAGGCTTTTCCTAGATTCTTTGTCAAACAAAATGTCAGCGACTCACCAGATGATGAGAAGAAGAATCCTTCTTGTTTATTTCCCGAATGAAGCAGCTCAGCCTCTTCGCACCCTTTCCCTGGCTGGGAGGACCGCGGCAGGCGAGCAGGTGTAGCAGAGGGGGTCACCGTGAAGCTCCCTGGACTCTGCTCTTTCACTGCACTCTTTACCCAGCTTTATGACTTTGGGCAAGTCACAAAGTCACTTCTCTAAGCTCAGTTACCCCTTTTAAAAACAGGGCTCATAATACCTACTTTATAGGGCCATTGCAAGAATTAAATAACAAACTGGATACCATAGCTCTTTGTAAAGAACATTTGCATGTTGTGTGTACATATCCTCGCTGAATATAGACATTTATTAATTCCTTCATTCAACAAATATTTATTGAGCATCCAATATGTCCAAAATACATACTGGGCTCTGGAGAGATATATAGGCTTGAGACAGTTTAGGAGGATATAATCTAGTGGGGTAGACGGAGTGGCAAACAGACAACCACAACCTGGTGGGCTAAGTGCTAAAAGAATAGCACAGAGAAGGTTCTAATCTTCTAGAACCATCCTTGCAGCAGCCATGTAGAGGATAGACTGGGCCACAGAGAGAAACCCAGTAGGAGGCAATTGTTGAGCTAAGGTGTGGCAGAGGAACTAGAGAGGAGGAAAACGTGGTCCACTTCAGGTCGGGGCAAAAATGAATGGTTAGCTTGTGCCAAGGTACACTTACTTTCTACTTCTGGAGAGAGCTTCTGGGGCTGAGAAGGCTGTCTCAGGATGAGGTCATTCTACAGGCTTGTTGGATGAGGGAGCAGGGGCTCACTGACCGGAGGGTCAGAACCCTGGGGAAAGGAATGGTAGGGGAGTTGTCAGAGAAGGGGCTGAGCCCAGCCAAGCAGAAAGTGAGGATGGAGACATGCAGGGCTTTGCAGAGATTTTCAGAGTGCTTCCAGTGGGTCCGAAGTTTTCTCCAACAAAGAGAATCCTGCTGGAAAAGTTAAGTAACTTCTCCAAAGTCAGGGCTGGTCTTAACGGCATTGAAAGGATGGTTCTAGAGATGGAGACCCTCTCTTCCAAAAGGATGGGAATCTGGTCTCTTTGAGACCAGCCTTGTCATTCTGCAGATCCGTGAGGCTTTCGCGGGGACGGGAGGGTTCAACAGCCAGAGCGGTCAGAGAATGAGATCACACTGTCAGGTCCAGGCTTTTGTGTACAATGATGAAGACTGATGGTGTTGGTGATGATGGTGATGATGAACAGAATTCAAAGGGTGAAGGGTTTGGACCCACCTAGCAAACCCATGGCCAGGCTGGAAAGAGCTGCCATGCTTCCTTGACTCATTCACCCCACAAGGCAGTGAGAGTGGCCTTGGACACTCACAGATGTCTGCCCTGGGAGAGGTGCCTGAGGGTCCTTCCGTCACCACACTCAGGCCAGAACAGGCCCTGGGGGGTGGGGGGCTCCAGGGTGGGAACAGGCTCTTTCAAGGCTCTTAAGCCAAAGGAGACAGTGACTCTGATATTTTTTGCATTTTTTGTATTTTTAGATATAGAATGGGGCAGCTTTTTCAGAGTGGGCAGAAAACGGGCCTTTGGTGCGTGCCTCTAGCCAGAGATTTCAGAGGCCCAGGGCTCACCATTGTGCTAGTCACCTGCAAAAGGTATGCGCTGGCAAAACAGGCAAAGGTGTTCTCTGGGGAAGCCTGCCTGTCCTTGTCAGAGGGTGGCCTGGTTTAAAGCTTGGAAAGGCAGGGAAGGGCCTGACGAGAGCCAGAGAACCAGGGATGGAGGCTGCTGGATCTCCCGGAGATCTGGTAGGGACAGATGGGACTTTATCTTCAAGATGACACTTCTGCTTCCTCCTTTGTTCCTGAAACATCTGGGCCATCAGGTCACATAGGGTCCCCGCCTTCCCATCCATCCATCTCTGTCTGTTTCTGTCTGCCCAGGCTGCCTGTTAAGTAAGCCTAAGTCCCGGGCCTGGGGCAGTAGTGTTGCAGGCCGCACACTAGCCTCTAGAGGAGAGGGATTTCACAGGACCCCAAGAGGAAGGGTGGTGTGTTTCTCTGGCCAAGATAGAAAAAGGCACACTCCGGCCCCTCCCTCAGGCAAGGGAGGTGTGAGTGGAGGGACAGCATGCCCGGCTAGGACGGGTGGCCACAGCCCCCAGGGCAGTCTCCTCCTGGCACCCCCAGCCCCAGACTATCTCCTCCTCAGCACTCTCCGTCATGTGCATTGCCCTCCTTATGCTCAGAGCAGTTGCTGGCAGTGACAGAACGGAGATTACAAGCTGAATTTCTGTCTGAAAGCTTTCCCCAGGCGGTTGGGAAGCAGGTAGTTGTCAGTTCCAGGAAAGGAGAAATCCTTGTATATTGCAACCCTGAAGGGGTGCCCCATGGGGGCATGCTGGTGTCGCCTCAGACCATCCCACCTCCCTTAGATGGGGCCTGATTAGTGCCTGCATAGGGGCAGGCCAGCTTCTCTTCTCTATTATCGTGTGGGTCCTGTCTGAGGGGCTCTGGAGCCTCAGTGCCACGTTCAGGGTGGCGTCTGGGGGCAGAGGTAAAGCTAGAGCAGAGAGAGAAGACAGAAAATCACGTGGCTGCAGCAGGACATGGAGAAGGAGCTCCGGCTGAGCCTGGGTGGCTCAGTCAGTTAAGTGTCTGCCTTCGGCTCTGGTCATGATCTCAGGGTCCTGGGATGGAGTCCCACATCAGGCTCCCTGCTCAACGGAGAGCCTGCTTCTCCCTCTGCCTGCTGCTCCCCCTGCTTGTGCTCCTGCTTGTTCTCTCTCTCTCTCTGACAAATAAATAAATAAAACCTTAAAAAAAAAAAAAAAGGAAAAAGAAAGGACACAATTAGAGGCTGAAGGAGCCGGCAGGCAAGGCTTGCACCCTTCCTCTCCCTGACCCGGACCTCTCTCTCCCCACCCCTGCCACTGTGGACTTTTGCGGAGGAGTGGGTGGTGTGGCCGACAGCCAGAAGCAGCAGCCACCACACATTGGAGGGTACAATTGTTTCCTTATTATCTAGACTGTGAGCACCTCGAAGACAGGGAGAATGTGTGTGTGTGTGTGTGTGTGTGTGTGCGTGCGTGCGCGCGCGCGCACGCACGCACGCATGATCTTTTATGCCCAGACCTCAGTATGCAGTAGGTTCATAATACGTGGAGGCTCAATTGAAGCAATGTTCCTCTGTCCAAAGAGGTGGCAGAGGGCAGGAAGGAAGCGTAAAAAGCTCCCCAAGAAGAGAGCTTTCATCTAAGTTGGCCCCAGACACCTGGGAAATGAGGCAGGGGAGGCTGACACCCGCAGAGCTCCCAGGAAAGGCCCACCGGACAACTGAGGGCACATCCTCCTCTGTTTTTTTCTGGCAGCAATGTTTACTCAGCACTTAGTACCACAAGCACTCCCTTTGAATGGGTAAGAAGTATAGGAGCAAAGACCAGGGGCAAGGTTGGAATCACAAACTGTCAATGTCTGGAATCGGAAGACATGCCACTCGCTGGCTGTTTTTTTGAGGTAAGCCCAGGACCCGACCTTCTTAAGCCTCATTATCCACATCTGTAAAATGGGAACAACCACCCGGAAAGAAAAAGGAATCTCCCATACATTGCAGATAGGATGTAAATCAGTGTGACCTTCCTGTAAGTAATTTGTAAAAATTTTTTAAAAGTGAACATACCGGGGCACCTGGGTGGCTCAGTGGGCTAAAAGCCTCTGCCTTTGGTTCAGGTCATGATCTCAGGGTCCTAGGATCAAGCCCCACATCGGGCTCTCTGCTCAGTGGGGAGCCTGCTTTCTCCTCTCTCTCTGCCTGCCTCTCTGCCTACTTGTGATCTCTGTCAAATAAATAAATAAAATCTTAAAAAAAAAAAAGTGAACATACCTTTGGATTTGGCAGCTCCACATCTAGAAGCTTATTCTAAAACAATGATCAAGTCTGGGGCATAATTCAGCTATAAGTTTGGACATTACTTATGATAGCAAAAGCTGGAAATAATCTAGACAACAACTGATAGAAATCTGGCTGAATAATTATAGTACATCCGTAAATGGAATGCCATTTAGCCACTAAGATTGTAATGCATATTTTCCTTATATGCAAAGGTGTTTGTATGTTACAAATATAAAAAACTGACTACAGAACAGCCTATATAGTGTGATACTGTTTTTAAGAAAGAGGAGTTTTATTCTGCATATTAACTCTGTCTATCTTTGTCTTGTGGGATTACAACTAACTTAAATTTTCTCCTTCTTATTTATCTATTTTTCCCTAGTCAGCATATATTGTTTTGTAATGGCAATGGAAATGAAGTTGTATTAAAATAATAACCTTTAGAGGTCGCTTTAAGAGTTAAAGCAGACACTACATGTGCAAGCTTTTGGTGAACTGAGAAATTACGGGGATAAGACAGAGTCTTTGCCCATGAAGAGCTTACAGTTTGGAAAGAGATGAAAAATACATAAGATAACTATAGCATGGAACAGAATGTGGCAAAAGCTTCCAGAGAATGATAAACAGCATGTTACTTGGAAACACAGATGAGGTAAAATTACTTGCGGTTCTAGAGGAAAGAACCAGAATGTTTGAGTTGAAATACAGGACTGGGGCCGCAGGAGAAGTGGGAAGCTGTGGGACGGGTTTGGAGAACAGAAAATGCTAGCGTTTGGAGGGAGGGTGGAGAGCCTGTGGGTAATGGAGAGGAGTGGGGCAGGGCGGTTTGGGGCCAGACTTCAGATACCCTGAAGGCTGCACTTGGTAAAGTGCCATCAGTGAACCTCTGCTGGTGTCTTCTGTGAGCAGGGAGTCCCTGAAAGTTCTGGGGAAGGAGCTGACATGGCAGCAAACCCCTGAGGGGTAGCAAGGTCCTGCCTTGTATGGGGCCCGGGATTGGTGCAGAGTGAGGGCGTCTGCCTGGAAAGCTCAGTCTGGAGGCAGCTGACAAGCCGAAGAGGTGAACTGTGGGTGACAAGGGGCCTGGCAGGCATGGCCAGGGACAGGGCCCATGCTTGGTTGTGTCACTGGGCAAGGAAAGGAAGGAGGACCATTTTCTTGCCCTGATGGGAAAGGGATGGGAAGTGGTGGCAGAGTGAAATGAACAGGACACCTCTCCTGGGTTTGCTGCCAGGGGGTGGGGGATAGACAACCGGGAGCCATTCACAGAATTCACCCACAGCCCCGGGGACAAGGAACAGGCTGGGAGTATGCGGAGTGGGACACGAGTAATCTGGTGCTCAGGACATACTCTTCCTCGGTTGGTCCTGATCCCTTGGACCTCTCTGTGTGGCTGCCCCAGGACTGGCCGTGGCCAGGGGAGGGTGGGGGGCACCTGCCCCTCATGCTGCTCTGAATGTATCTCTATTCCTCAGTTCCTCTTGGGAGGAGTCTGGGGTGTGGGCAGAGGGTTGGTGTTAACCCAGGAAGCTTTTGTTAATGGAAATTCATTCACCAACCTCGCGATCTTGGAAGCTTCTCTCAGCTCATCCCATCCTTATAGCATACCCCAGCTCACTCTTTCATGAAGGCGAGAATTCATACCCTGTCAGGACCCGGATGCTGTGTCTCTGCCATCCCCAGCCCCAGTGGTGCCCGTGTTGGTGAGCACGCGTGCCTGCGCGCGTGCGTGCACGCGCACACACACACACACGCACGCACGCACGCACACTGGAAGGAAGGCAGGAAAATCTTGTTCAGGCGAATGTCTAAGCTTCCGTTTCCCCACTGCAGCTCCAAGCCCAGGCCACTGTTTAGCTCCTCCTGTTGTCATGTCGCTGGTTAATTACATTCTTTACTGAGGTGCAAATGTGTTTTTACAAGGAGACTAAGATGGTGTTAACTAGGAAGGAACTGTGAATGTTAAAGATGCATTTACCTCTGGTTGCAAAGCTGGGGCTCTTGGCTGGAAGTGCTCCCCTAAGCTGTCCTGCAAATGCACCTGGGCATCAAGCCGCCCTCCTCCCTTCTCCGTCCCGTAACCCTGCCATCCTAGCCCCAAACGTAGCCTCCTTGGGATTAAATTAGTAATTCAATCCATGAGGAGAAAACCAATGTGTGTGTCTGGGAAGTGTCAGGCCAGGCCTTAGAACAGTGCAGACCACCGACCTTGGTTTCTGGACGTCGTGGTTCATTTCGAATACTGAGAACCAAAATAATTCACTTCGATCTAAAAATAAATCAGTAAGTAGTCCAGCCAGAGCCGACTTTAAGCCAAGGCTGTCCTTCACTGCCCATCTCTGCTTGGGGTCCATTGCCCTCCTGATTCTTCCTCCCTGCTGCCCACAGGTCCCCTTCCCCCTCACCTGTTAACGTTTCCTCAGAACCCCAGCCAAAGCCTGCCGCTGGAAAAGGGCCCAAGACTCAGCCACACATCTGAACGTGATGGCTACTCTTCCTTTGAGCTTCCTACAGTTTCAAAGAAGTAGGCAGCTCCGCACTAACTAGGGCCCAGAATCTCTCAGACTTGCCCACACTCTCGGGGAGAGAGGGCCACGTGTGCAACTGGTATCAGGAAACCAGACGGGTGACCACAGCGTACTGCAACTGTGTGACAAGGACGTGGGCTCTCAAATGACTCAGTGGGCCTGAGCAGCCACACTGCGGAGAGAAACTGGCATCGTAAACATGGCAGGGGGTTCTGTGGAGGAGATGGTATATATCCCTCAGAGCCAGAGTGGGTGCCCCCCTGGTTTCTGATCACCCGGGGCCTCTAATCCCTTCTGAAAGCTGCTCTGCCCTTTTTTACAGGTGCTTGGGCGCTAGCTGACAGGAAGAATTTCTGGCCCAGCTGGGAGTGAGAAGAGGGAGTGAGTCTCCTGAGGGCCATCCTCGAGTCGCCAGGATCACCCAAACAGTAAGAAATGCTTCTCCATCCTTAAACACATAGGTAAACCCTGCAGGCAGATGATCTTTTCTTCTGGAAACTTCGAGAAGCTGCCCATCCCATTAGCTGGTTTGTAGCTTATACAAGCTGGGAACCCACAATGCTGTATTGTTTTTACGTTTTTCCTCCTCAGCTCCTTGAGGACAGGGCCAGAGCTGTGCCTCATCCCTGCGCCCCTCTCTTTTCTTCTCCGTAGTCTGGGAACAATGAAGTGTTGTGGACGCAGATAGTTGGGCTGCTGCTTCCATCCACCATGACCATAACCATCGTATAACCTTCTGGAGCAAGCGTTATCACTTAAGAATTGCCTGGGAGTCTTTGTTAAGAGGCACTACCTGGGCCTCGCTCCGGAGTGTCTGCTTTTCTAAGCCGAGGTTAAGACCAGGAGTCTGCACCCCAAGTGTTTTTGATGAGTACGAAGGAAACTGCATCCCAGGTGTTTCTGATGAACTCTGAGAAATAGTTCTTTAGAACCTATAAGGCATTTTGAATGGAGACTCTCATTTAATCCTCTTATCAGACAGGGTTTTTTAAATCCCCTTAAGCAACTTCATGATCTCAAAGACATTAAGTACCACTATAGGCAGGGATTTAGAAACCCAGTTTTCCAAAACAACCCCTCTTTCTTTCCAGTATGCCACGATAAGGACTGGATCTGTTGTGGTGAGACTGGGCCCCGACTCCAAAGGACTCTGCCCAGGACTTCGTGTAAATTTCCCTGCTGTCTCAGGGCTGCCGTGACCTTACGGGTCATCAGCTTTCATTTTGGGGGCAGTCATTGCCCAGTTCCTCCCAAAAGCTGGTTTCCCCAGAGAGAGGGAGAGGGAGACAGTACTGGAGCAGAAAGGTGAATGTTCCTGGGGCCAGCTCCCCAAGGTAGCCAGGCCACAGGTATTCTGGGGGGAACATGGGCAGAACTGGCCCCTCAGTGCTCATCCTGGTTCCTGTGCCTTCTGGCCATTTGGGGAGCTCTGTGTTTTAGGGGTAGGGAGATGTGGGGAGCATGCTGAAGCCTGCTATGGCTCCTAGAGGTAAAAGCCAGAGAAAAAGGCCTATGTAGGGAGCTCAAGTGTTCACCCTAAGTGTGAATTCTACAATGCCCATTTCTGGGACAGAGATCTCTACAGATGATAGTGGTGGTGAGGCCTTAAAGAAGATGGGAAAATGACATAAATAAATCAGAGAGAGAGAAAAGAAAGAGAAAAAAGAGAGAGGGTCAGAAACTCCCGGTGAACCCATGTGGACAGGTGTCGCTGCCAAGTCTGGTGGCTTTTCCTGGGCCTGGTCATTGTATTGAGAGCCCAACTGCTCTCCTCGCCAAGACTGCAGGAGCTCAAGTCCCAACAGGCCAGACCAGCCCGGGAGAATGGAGGGGGCTCTGGCCTCCTCCTAAAATTATGCTAGGTTGAAGGGAAGGATGGAAATGGGTTGAGGGACTGCTCACGCCTGCCGAGGGTCGCATCTTTCCATAGAATGGAAAGTTTCCGTGGATGACTTAGAGCAACCTCATAGAGCCCTCTGACATCCCCCTCCCTCTCCCTCCCCATTCCTCCCCCGTCCCCCCACCCCTCTACTGCCCCCCGGACTATCTTGCTGAGTGCCAGTCTGGTCTGTTCTAGGGACTAAACGCAGTTGACACCATTGCTGGGATTGGTGCAGTCGGCAAGGACAATTTTTGCAGCTAATGCTGGAAGGGTGGTAATCAGAGGAGCCGCCAGCTGTCTCACTTAAATTCTTAGCTCTCTCGCTCTCTTTTTTTAAAATCATTTTGCTTACATAATCCACCCCCTTTTTATTTTCTAATTCTCTCCTTGCAAAGCTGGCACCAGAGGGGAAGGGCTGGGGCGGAGGGGGTAGCAATTACACATCAGTTTGGGGAGCATTTACATTTTGCAATTACAATTTAAAAATAAGCCTCGTTAATGAGCTCCACGTGTCAACGACAAACCCTAACTGACATACTCTCCTGGGCTTGCCTGCCTCCCCCTGAAGTCAGAGGCTCGGTGGAGGCAGAGGTACCTAGGGAGACACGGGCGAGGCCGGGGGCAGCATCGGAGGGCCCTCAAGAGCCGTCAGTGTGCCCTTGAGGTTGGTGGAGGACAGGTGTGGGGCTGGGCACCTCAAAACCTAGAATTCGGCACTCCAGCTTCCCTCTCTTCCCTGCACTCACGCTCCGACTCAGCCCATCTCCCTCCGAGAGCTGACACAACAGGACCTTGTGTCCTCAGCTGTGAGAAAGGGAGCTTCCACTGCCGGTACCCTCCAAGGTGGGAATTTTCCGAGCCCTGTAGAGCAAACATAACACCTAGTCCCCAGGAGCCAGCCAGCCAGTGTGCCTGGATACTCCTGGACTGGGTAGAGGGACTGATCACACAGGCAGGGAAGGGAACACAGGAAGGGACCAGGATTAGTCGCATCGCAGTTGGGGAAGGACACGTCTCCTCTTATAGTTGGCTATCCTATATTTCATGAAGCCCTCTGATCTCTTGGGCTGGGACTTTGGAACCAGACACATCCACATTCAAATTCTAGCTCTGCTCTTCCTTGGCTGTAAGGTTTGGGGCAAGTTAAATAACTTGTGTTTTCTGACTAGCATTGTCTTTATGCAATTGGGATAAGTGTATTTACTTTAGACGTCTTCTTTGAGGGTTAAATGAGATGATATAGGAGAAAGCATCTCATTCAGCAGCTGGCACAAGAAATGTCCCGTAAAGTTCAGCTCCTCACCATGCCCCTCCCCAGGAGCCCCAACATGCTTCCTCCTGCCCCCATTTCCAGCCACCAGGGACACTAAGGAAGAGCAGTCTGGTCTGATTTTGCCCCGTCTCCCCTCCAAGTCAAGCCATCTGTACCCTGAGCAACTCCTGAAGGGCATCCCCCCACCCCCTTCCACTCACACCCTGGCCAGCTCCCTATAGGATTTTCTGCAGAGCCTTGGCCTCAGGCCTCCGTTCCCGCCTTCCACTTCTCAGGGGCTGGCTCCGGACTCCGGCTTTCAACAGCCCAGTTCTCTCTTCTGGACAGAACTTCAACAGAGTGACCTTTTATCAGGCCCCACCTCTGCGCTTTCTTCTGTGAAATGAGGGAGGTGGGCCAGGCACTCTCTGAGTCTTGACCTCTGTAAGGCTCCAATGCTCCCTCCCCAGAAGCTTCCACGGGAAAGGCTTTCATCTCCTGAGCAGCCTCATCCAGGCCAGGCTTGGGGCTGACCACGTATCATCAAAAACTGACATATGATACTTGAAACAGATATAAAATAGCTCTTCCCTGTGGCAAAACCAGAGACGTATCTTACACAAATCCGAGACAAGGAGGACTTCCAAAAGCAGGCCCCTTGACATAGGGCGGAGAACACAGAAAGGAAGATAATCTCACTAGTTCAGGTGCTTAGGCAAACCGTTGTTAAATAGCATGTTGTACAAACTGTTCTAAGAACTTGCTTTTTTAACCTAGGCTCTGTAATGGACAGCTTTCCAGGTCAAAATAGGTTGACTCCATTGTTTTTAACCACCGCATAGTATTCTCCTCTGTGGACGTTTCATTATTTATTTTAGGAATTTTTAAAATTAGAAGTAAAGGGTACATGAGGGAAAAACAGTATAAGAGATATAAAATAGAATAAAAAGGGTCCCTTCTTTCCCCTACCTCTACCCACAAGGTCCAAATGACCCAAAGTTAACTACAATTAACAGTCTCTGATTTTAATTATTTGGTGGCTGGTGTTTCCTGTGTTGTGTTATGTAATATACTTGAATCCCTCTTTCTTAATTTGTGTATTTATCTATTCACTCCTTGCTATGCAAGCTGGGGAAATTAGCATGTATTCTCCCCTTCCAGTTTGACTTAGTTTGATAATTTTTATTAAACCATATTTGCTACTATGTTTGATGTATAGTATTATATAGAATATAGTGTGTCTATATATTACATGGTATATATTGTATAGCACATAGTGATTTATATCATGAACTCTATGTTATGTGTAGTCCGGATAATACTAGCTTTATAGAGTTATAAGATGTACAGTCTCACTGTAGCTCCCTCTGCATTCCTCATTCAGGTAGATTGTAGGATAGAAATATTATCTGACCACAGAACTAAATAGTGTGATTTGACCAGGGGAAAGGAAATGGAATGGTCTGTTGTGACAACTTGGCCGCTGCAGGAGAATCTTCTGAGCACCCCCGCCATGTACCGCCTGTCCCTCCCACCCCCCCACCCCTCCAGCTTGCTCCCTCCCACTGGCTTCCGCTGGACCGCCACCATGTCTTGCGTGGACACTATTCTCTTTGTCTAATTCCTCTGTTTTACTGAAATACCACCTCTGATTATTTCAATAGGGATGAGTGAGAAATAAACTCTGAGTTCTTACGTGTCCCAAACAGACTTTACTTTGCCTTCAAACTTGATTGATCTTCAGATAGAGCTCAGAATCCCATGTGCAAACCCTGTTCCTCTTAGGTTTCAAAGACATTATTTTACCGTCTTCCTATTTCTGATTTTGCAATGAGAATTTAGGGAAACTTTAAGTTTGCTTTTCTTTTGCAAGTTCAAAAACGTCACCACTGTGTGCTAAGGCTTGAGATTTTGTTTGCTCCTTTCTTTTTTTCATTACCCCTACTCACACCCTGGGGCCACTTTCCATCTGAAGTCATCTGTCTTGCTTCAGCTCAGGGAAATGGTCATTTCATTATTTCTTTGCTTATCCTGCTCACTTGTCTCTGTTTGCTCCTGGAACATCCATTGCCCAGCACAGAGCCTGGTGCATAGTAGATGCTCAGTTAATGCTTACTGAAGTTATTGCTTGGGACCTAGATTCTGCTTAGGTCTCTATTATCAACTCACTGCGTGGACCTGGACAAGTTTTCTCATTTGAACAGAGAGGTCAGACCTCATAACTGCTCTGGAGGCTTCCACTCTGTGGGTCCTCTGGCAATCTGTCCTGGAGCTTTGAGTCCCTGCCAATCCTGGGACTGGGGAAGAAGCGAAAGTGAGAAGTGAGAGGAAGGCAGAAGGTGGACAGTAGGGCAGCCACAGTGGCCAGCCTCCTGAGACATACATTTCCCTGAACCTTTCATCGGTTCAGCAACCCCAGCCCGTCCCCCATGGGGACCTCTCTCCTTGACCTTCCCAATCATTCTTAAATGGGCCTCCTTTCCTCTTCATCTCTGCTCCCTATATCTTCTCAGCTCACCTCCACACAAAGCTCCCATTAGTGAAATAATCCTGACCATGGCAAGTGTCTCATTAAGTGAGATTTTTTTTTTTCACTTTTATGAATCCCAGGACAAAGAGACAGCAGACTTCCCTCCGCAATCCTGCACAGCAGGTGCTCCGACCTGAGACAGCCAGGCCCTAAAAAAGAGAGGAAAGATGAGAAGTCCCTACCAATAGATAGCTCGGCTCTGCCCCAGCTTGGTCTACCTTGTACCCTGGGGGAGGCATCTTGGATGAGAATTCCCTACTTGCTTCTCGTCCCCACCCTGGAGACTGGCTCTGGGAACAGACACCTCACACACAGCTCCCCTGACTGCCCAGACCAATCTGCTCTGGACAGAACCTCTAGATCTGGGAGCCAAGATGATTTGTTCCTTTTCCCTGAGAGGGCCAGACGCTGGAAGATCCAGGTTCACAAGGGCTCAGATCCCAGAAGATCATTCTCTGTTCTAAGTCAGAGCATCCTAATTGGTCCCTAAGAGCCAGAGTCCACCGTCTTCTCTCTTCTTGCATCTCCTGTCCTTGCTCTGCCATGGAAAGTGGCATCCCCTCTTACTGGAGAGAGAAGAGGGGCAAGTGAAAGGGCCACAATTTTGAACGTCAAGTCCACAAAGATTGTGTACTGAAGGCAGGCATGCGAGCTTAATGATAGAACACGAGTTGGCACTGCGAAAAAGGCAGTATTAAGATTCGAGGTGAGTTCTAACTTTCAGACAAACCACTAGTATTCAAAGAGTCTGCTGCTAATATGAAACACTTCTCCTCGGTGCCTGAGTGCAGCAGAAAGGGCCAGGAGATGACTAAAGGTTTCCTTATTAGAAGCCTGAGAACTACAGCCCCCTTTCCAAGGCTGGGTTTGAAGGGGCTGGGCTTGGCAGGGGGACAGGCAGGAGCCAGTGGGAAGGAGAACACAGCTGTGGTCCTCTGCACTTTGTTTAGCAGCTACCTGCTCAGGAGGCTGTGGGTAACAACCCCGCCCCCGGCCTGTAGAGATGACCTAACTGGTCCCCCATTCGGACCACTGCCCAGAATCCATCCGGGCTGGAACAGGAAGAAGGTGGGAAGGCGGGTGCACAGGAAGGGACTTCTGCAGGGGGAGAAAGCTAGGACTTGGGGAGCTATGACAAGAGATGGGCTACCCCCCTAAGGATGGGCTGCCCCAAACTTGAAAAACCAACACTGTGCAACTGGACAGGCTTTCCAAAGCTGGAGCCAGGTGCCTCCGAGCCTGTGAGTCATGGGCACACTTCCCTCCAAAACAGGGACTTCTCTGCCGCTGTGGGTGGTCCTGGGAAACCAGGGGCTGGTGGGGAAAGAAGTCCAAGCCGAGACATCCATGGAGAGCAGATGGCCCTCAGACTGCACGCTCCCTTCCAGCCCACCCCGGCGGGGGGGTGGGGGGGTCCACCTGGGCCGCAGCAGGGCCCCACAGTCCTGGCTGACAGGACGGAGACGCTGACGGAATCCCAGTCACCCGTGAGTCAGAGCCCCGGCCCCAGTGCCACGGGGTGTGGGGTCAGGGCCCTGGCTTGCTCCGCTTTAGCACGGCACAAGTCCCCGGACTCTGACTCCCAAACAGCTAACGCACACGATCGAATTCCCCATTACACATCACCCCTTCGGTGCAGACTTCCCCCACGGATTTCTGTCATTTCATATGCATCCTTTAATTGTGTTCCCTCCCTTCCTGATGGAAACCCCAGTCCAGCGAGTGGACAGTGGAGACTCAAGATGAGCCTCTCTCTCTATTTTTTTTTTTTAAGATTTATTTATTTATTTGACAGAGAGAGAGAAAGAGAGAGATCACAAGTAGGCAGAGAGGCAGGCAGAGAGAGGCAGGCAGAGAGAGATGGAGGAAGCAGAGCCCCAATGCGGGACTCCACCCCAGGACCCTGAGATCATGACCTGAGACAAAGGCAGAGGCTTAACCCACTGAGCCACCCAGAGGACTGAGACAAGCCCCTCTTTCAGCTTCCTGTTCCCCGTCTTTGTCTCCGTGGCGTGATGGGCATGAGACCTCTACTTCTCGCTACCAGCACTACCAGGGTTCCCTCTTCCACTCACTTTTGTGAAATAACAGCAGCAAACCGTAATGAAATATTTAGGTAACTGTGGACCCACGCAGCTGTCCGAAGCTGCCGGGGGCTGGCGGGAGGGGCTGCCGAGGGGGGGCCTCCGTCTACAGGGGCGAACGAAGCCGCGGGCCTTAACGGGGCTGCGCATGCCCAGGGTGGATGGCTATCACAGAATTCACGGAAATCCAGGACGTGGGGAAGCGCTTTGGATGGTACGACCCAGTTGGTAGCTTGTCTCCACAATCACTTTTGCCTCTTCTGTACTTCTCCCACCTGCTGGGGGACTCACTCCTCTGGCGTTCCCCTCCTCCACCCTGAGACTTGTAGGTTAAATGTTCAGTCGCAGACAGCAGACCATGGGTCACATTGGAAGACTTCCTCGATGGCTCCGAGCCTCAGTTTTCACGCCGGTGAATGGGCACAGCCCTCCTGCTTACACCAGGCAGTGGCTGGGAAAAAGACACAAGGTTATCTGCATCAGAAACTTAGCAAAATGCCTGGGGCCTAGGGAAAGCTCAATAAATAGCAGCTGTTATTCGGTCCATTTACCATCTCACTCCCCTCAAAATTTGCTCCCCGGACACAAACTCACTCTCCGCGAGGTGTACATGACTGCTGGAATTGGAAGAGCTCTGTTTTCCAGATTTGTTTGTTCCTTTCACATTTTAACAGTAAGCCAAAGAAATTAAATTGTAACTGTGTACATATCCAAGTCCCATAAGGAGATAGAGCTTGTGAAATTGTACGGCAGAGGATTTCTGTCCCCTAAAAAGGAAACGTGAGGAAGGGCCATGATCTTGTCTACCGAAGAGCACAAGGTTCGGTGGGCGAGATGGGGCATGCGGGTGGGAAGCAGATCCCCCACGACACAGAAACACACATAGTGATCGTTCATGCTTCCGTGCTGTACTTCTGCTTCAAGGAAGAGTAGAGTTTTGAGCAAAATTTTGATGAAAGAAAGGACACGAGAGTATAATACAGAGACCTTAATGGCAGATGAGACGCACAGCAAAAAGCATGGAGGAAAACTTTCATAAGGTGATAGAGGGCGTTTCTGCTCCGCTGGGGCTGGAGACCGGTTGGCAATGCCCAGGAATGGGCTCACTGCCCAGCATCACTTTGTCTTTCGCACATGGCGGCCATCATCCTCCCTTCCCTGGGGCTCCCCCCACCCCGACAGATGAGGAACACAGAGCCAGTGTCCCCGCTGTCATTCCAAACAGCCATGAGGACCGAGCTTGAGGGAGGCTCCTGGGCAGCCTTTCCTCCCTGAGCTGACCTTGTCGCTATGGACGCTCCTCGGTCTCCCTCCTTTTTCTCACAAGCTCCCCTGGGCCACCCCAAAGGCCTAGGGAGGAAGGACATCCATTAGCTGGGTGAGGAAGTATCAGGGACGAGTGGCTTTTCTGTGATAAACTGAGCCCAGAGAGCCACTTGCTTTAACAGCCCTGACTCTTGAGCGTTTTTTTCTGGAGGCAATTTTTTAGAAAACAGAACCACCTATCATCCAGCCAGAGGACGTGGTATCTTCCTAAGAGAGAAAAGGGGCCCAGCTGACCCTCCTTGGAGCATCTGGTTCCAGCAGAATCTGAGAGCATCGCAAGGGACAGATGGACTAAGAATCAGGGTCCCTTATCCCTATGGATGCCATCCCCCGCCCCAGTCCTGTGGCTCCAGCCCCCTCCCTGCCCACCCCTGACTTCCCTCCTCTCTCCAGCTCCCCGGGAGTGCCGTTCTCCCAGTGTGCCTGCCTCGGAGAAGAGAAAGATTTCTGAAAGGGAGGGAGGCAGATAGGGCAGCAGGGAGATGGCTGCTTGGCTCCCTCCATCTGGGCTTCCCAGCATCTGAGCTGTTCCTCTGTCTCTGCTGAGTTGTGAGCCTCAGGGGCCCAGCCCGTGTTGTTTTCTCAGCTCTGTTCCCGAGCAGCGGCTGCCGTCAGCTCTTGACAAATAATAATAAACCTGGGAATCAGGTTTGTCGAGGGGGATTTCGGTCCCTGGGTTCATTTTTAGATTTGTTTCTGTGTGTGTGTGTGTGTGTGTGTGTGTGTGTGTGTGTGTGTGCGCAGACAGGAGAGCACGTGATGGTGTCTTGGGGGAGCAGGCTGGGGCTCCCAAGTGCCCTGGCAATCCACCCTCACTCTAGCTACCCAAGAACAGGAGGGCTCTCCTCTGCCCCTGATCCTTGGGACTGCTTGCATGTTTAAAAGATAAGAGAAAGAATTGAATGAAAGGCCTCTAGCTCTCTCCTTTCCCTGTTCCTGCGTCTCCCACTCATGCTATTTGGGTAGAGCTGAAGGGGGCTGGCCATGAAACAGAGGGGACAGAATCCCAGCTCTAGGTTCCAGAGTTGCCTGAGCCTGGGGGGGAACTTGGCAACAGGCCCAGGGAGAGGCTTCTTGATGGAACCTTCAGGTGGGCCCCACCGGGCCAGCAGCACGACCTCCTGGCCTCCACTCCTGAGATGCAGCGCCAAGGGGAGGGCTTTCCTGAAAACAGGAAAATGCTCAGAGTCGAGCATTACAGGCAAAAGCTGGACCCAACTGTGGGTAAGCATGAAATTTAGGGTCCTACGGTGGGGCCCCTCCGGAGCGAGCAGTACCCCCTTCCAGCAGCGAGGGAGTGGCCGTTGGAGGTCATGGCTGCCATCCCCCCGCCTCCAGGCAGGCAAAGGTGCAAAGCACTTACCTGTGAGACACGTGCAGGGATGGCACTTACCCTGATAACTGGCATGCTTCCCCCTCCCTTTCTGTTTTTTTGTTTTATTTTGTTTAAAGAAACCAAAGGGGGGAAAATTGCCAAGTTGTGAAGTGCTTTAAGAGGAGATGAGAATCTTCATCAAAATGCTAAAAGCTGGAGGGGGAGAGTAATGTGAAAACTCTTGCCTGCTATTTATGGGATTGATTCTCAGATCAAGAAGAAGCAAGCAGTCGGATGAAAGGAATTATTGTTAAAGCTCCTCGGTAGGAAGATCTAATGGACAATTGCTGCTATCAGGGGGAATTAAATTGCTGTTTCAGTTTGTAAAATATATCAGCAGCTTTTTGAAGCTGGGAAAGGTGTGACAGCCCAGGCAGGGAGGAGAGTGAGGGCTCTGTCGCTTCCTGGCCCCAGTGTGGGGAAGCAGGAGGCAGGCAGGAAAGGAGGGCCGGGGAGTCGCTCTCCTAACTCTGACCCTGGTCCACGTGTTTGAAGCCAAACTGCAAAATAGCTAAACTGGTTGGGGCGGTGGGGGGGAGGGGTCGGGGGCAAGGCAGCAGCCCTGAGGGGCCCAAGTCTGGGCCCTGATGTTCTCAGAACCCCCATGAATCAGGGAGGCATGGCAGGAACAGGAGGGCGAGGTGGGGGGCTCCCCTCTAGGCAGGGTGGTCAGGGGGTGTTGTGGTCTGTGACCACCAACAGACCCACTCACAGCCAGCGCAGAGTCGAACCCACTGTCTTCTGTAACTCCTGAGCGTCCCCTCCCTAAACTGCGGCAAGAGGGATCCAGGGGACCTCCTAACCACCCCAGCTCCCAGAACGGGGTCTCTCAGCTGGGGTCAGAGTGCATAAATGATCTGTTGACCCAGCCACGAGGAAGATAAACTGCAAAATGGCTTTGGGGGTAGGGGAAGGAGAGGAGTGGAGACCCTTGGGAGGAGGACCAATACCATTTGGAAGAGACTGTCCTCCCTGTGTGGGGAGCAGGAGGGCCTCTGGCTTCTTTGACTTCACAGAAGGCTCTTACCCCTGCTGAAGACCATTTGCCCTACTTGGCAGTTAGGGCTGAGAAGGAGAGAAAGGTAGGGGGAGAGAGACATTTTCACATCTCTGAAAGCTCACACTGGCTTCTGCTCTGTCTCCATTCTGTTCCCTGGAGACCAGCATAACGGGGCATGACCCGGCACCACCACCCAAGTAGGCTTCTCAGAAAGGTAGTAAATGATAATTCGCTCAGAGAGCTGCGGGCAGCCAAGGGGTCTGAGTGGCCTCAGTTGCTATCTTGCTGAAGTCAGGAAAATGATTTCCTATGGAGATGTCCAAGCAGGAACCAGAGGGGCACCAGGGAAGTCGTCCTTCTGGCTGGGGCATTCTGCAGTGACCTGGGGCTCTGTGCCAGGTGCAGTGTCCATGCAGACCTGGGTCATGGTGGAGCGGTGGCTCATTTTGGACCTTTAGCCAGCCGGCCTTCAGGACGGCAGGGGTCTGCTCCTGAGTGCAAAGACTGCTAGGGTCTCCCTCCACCTAATGCTTCCTTCGGTAACGTAGAGTTCTGGCTCCCACGCCCCACTCTGAGCCTGCTCTTATCAGACCTGAGGACTTCCACTCACCCCCAGCACCCGAGGTCAGAGAGATGGGGCAAAGCAGCATCCATGAGGCCACAGCACTTCTGTCCCCTGAATCCTCGGGCCCCTGACCTCCCCCCCCCCGATTCCTAGAGCACCCTGTCCAGCGTTTGGGAGGCTCCTGGGGGGCTGGCCCCTTCCCCTTCCTTCCTCAAGGACCCTTCGCTTCTCCCTCACTTGCAGACATGTCAACCAGACCTCCTCACATTTTCAAGCTTCCCAGCCCAGAGTTACAACCTCCCTTTCACCTCCATGCTCTCCACCGTCCCGGCCG
This sequence comes from Mustela erminea, assembly GCF_009829155.1. Classification (NCBI taxonomy): domain Eukaryota; kingdom Metazoa; phylum Chordata; class Mammalia; order Carnivora; family Mustelidae; genus Mustela; species Mustela erminea. The sequence goes on from NC_045622.1 coordinate 20,685,990, forward strand.
TGGCCCCACCCGCCACCACCCAGCGCTAGCTCCGTACACCCCACACCGTGACCACGGTGTTTCCTCCAAATCTCAAGATTTCTAGCCCTTCCTGGGTTTTGCACAGAAATCTGGTGTGTGTGTGTGTGTGCACGCACCCCTGCGTTTCTTTAGATAAATCCACAGAGTCACATGAAATCAGTGACAGGTTGACACCGTTATTTCAAGATTCATCGCTCTGAGTTGCCAGCGCAGGAGACCTAGCCAACTCCTTCCCACCACCAACACTTTTTTTCCAAGCATAATTTATAGCAGTGGGGTGAATTTGTTTCCAAAAGATGAATATCACACTATCAGCAACAGCTGCCTCTCATTTTTATTTGTTTTTAAATTTGACTCAAAGTCCAATTCTCTATACACATCCGAAGCTGTAAATCCTAAGGCGACTGATTACATGATTTAGTAAACAGGTTCTATTATATAATGCAATTAAAGCAGGGCTCTGAGGCGCCACCTACAGGCTGCTTCTGGGAAGGGATCTGAGCCAGAGACTCCTTTTGGACGAGGCTCTCTCTAGGCGGAAGGAAAATAAAGGGGATTGCGCCAGGGTCGAGGCGGCAGCTCCGGAGGGAGAAGTTGCAGCCAGCCAGGTTACTAATGCAGCCTTTTGGTCTCTCCTGCTGAGTTCACTCTGTTATTTCAGTCTCCTGCAAATCTGTCTAGACGTCAGAACCCAGGCCTGGGCAGCTGCTCAGAGGGCTCCCTCCCTGGCCTGGGGTTAGGGGGTGGGATGGGGGCTTCTGGGCTGGGGGTGCTGAGGAGAGCTCCTGGCTCTCCGGCCTCAGGGGCCTCTCTCCCTCACTCTCAAATGGGCACTGAGGAGGAGAAGACATGAGCTGGCTAGCCTTTGAAATGAAGCTAGAGGGGAGCCTGGGTGGCTCAGTGGGTTAAAGCCTCTGCCTTCTGCTGGGGTCATGATTCCAGGGTCCTGGGATAGAGCCCCGCATCCAGCTCTCTGCTCAGCAGGGAGCCTGCTTCCCTTACTCTCTCTCTGCCTACTTGTGATCTCTGTGTGTCAAATAAATAAATAAAATCTTAAAATAAAAGAAAGAAAGAAAGAAAAGAAAAGAAAAAGAAATGAAACTACAATCCAACTATCTCCCTTCCATTCAACCAAGCTTGTGTTGAGGGCTTCACCGTGGGCAAAGACTTCCAGAATATTCTGGTGAAATCCCTCATTTTGCAGTCCAAGAGGGGAACTTGACTTGTATTGGCCACAGATACATGACAGAGCTAGATGAGGATTCCAGACTTTTTGACCCTGAGCACAGGCTTTGAGCAAGGGAATTTAGGAAAAGAGGGAAAGGAGGCCCAGGCAGGGAATGGGACTTCCACAGCCTCTACGTGTAGCTAGGGAAGGAAAATAATGAAAATACTGCCGGTGTGTGTCAGAGGGCAGAAGAGAAGGGCTTCTGTGGGGCCCTCCTCAGTGTGTCTTAGCTTCCTTCCTAGGGAAAGACGGATAGCAGGAAGGAAGACAGACCCAGGGCCAGTGTGCCCTCCGCTCGCCCCTCTGCCCTAAACTACAACACTCTGCAGATGAGTCCGGTTCTGGGGCCTCAAGAATTCTAGCTTCTCCAAAGAGCTTTTGTAAGCGGGGGTCACGCACATGTAGCTGGGGAGAGGAGAGGGAACTTGCTTCCCTGGGCGCCAAGAGAGAAACTGGACCAGAAGTGGGAGCAGGGATGGATGAAGAAAACAGGACTATCAGAGTAGGAAAGGATGGAAACACTTCCACACCTTGGCGGGTGCCCACCATCCGCCTAGCCTCCCATCTAGGGCCATGAGGCGGGACTGTGAGGAGCCAAAGGGAAGCGGTCCCATCCCCGCCCCCTCCAAGCGGGTGCCAGATACAATGTAGTCTCCGCTAGGGTCAGAGGGCGAGAACAAATGCTGTCGGGCCAGCTGGCCAGAGAGTTCCCAATTAGACTTTGTTTCTCATCCTTAAGGCCCTGAGCCCCCAACCCCAGCACCCCAGCCCAATTACTGCCGGGCAGCATTAACCCCTTGGTGCCCCAGGCCGTTAATGGAATGTTAATTGGTCTAATGGGTTTCATGTCAACAAGTCCTAATGAGCGCCTTCCTAACGAGCTTGCTATTTTTTTCTAAGCCTGTTTGTCAACACACTGGAGTTGGGGCTACAGACCCAGGGCCTCACCTCACAGGGCTGAGGGAGCAAGAGTTGAGACAGGGAGTGGGTGCTCCCTGGCTGCCCATTCCTACTTCCTAAAGGGGTGTCTTTTGATGTCCCCTCACCCACCCCCAACCTGTGCATCACAGCCTTCCTGGGCTCCTGAGCTCTATAAAATGGCGGTTTTAGCTCCTTTTGATAATATCAGTGACACGCATTATTTCTTCTTGGAGATCACTGTGGGGTTGAATGTTGCATTAGGGTTTTGTGTTTTGTTTTGTTTTTTTTTCCTCCCTCCCAGCTGTCCTAAAATAAAGGTTTTCAACATTAAGAACAATCTTTTGACGTGAGCCTGCCTTCGATGGGAAATTTCTCGGTGGTAAATCATTCCTCATGCATCCTCCATTTGCAGTCTTGGCTGCGCTCCCTGGAGTGCCCTGGTGTCTGGTAACAGAGCGCTGGGGCCTCTGCGCAGGGCGGAGCAGCCTCTCTGAGCCACTGACAAATGCCGGAAGCCGGAGACTGCAGTTTCTAGAGTCCAGGCCTACTATTCCCCTCCGGACTCCCGAAGAAAGTGTAAAAAGGGCCGGGTACGCAGGGATAGCTCAGGGAGCTCCCTCCACCCACTACGGAGTCTCACTGCGCCCAGCTTCAGACAAGAGAAGTTGGATCCCCACATCCTTCTCTCCAGGGAGGTTCCACACACCCCTCAGCTCCCCCAAGCCTCACCAGTGGGGTTCCCCAAGGACGGGGGAGTGCCTGTGCTTGTGGAGTGGTGTGAAGAAAAGAGCAAGCTTCCAGAGATGGGTGTGGGGTCTCCCCTAGCGTCTCCTTACCAGAAGCTTCCGTGCCTGAGTGAGCAGAGAACTGACGAAACTTAAGCCCCTGATGAAAAGTCCTCCTGTTCTCTGGCAGGAGAAGCCCCCAGAGGGCAATGGGTTAGTGGCCTAGTGGCCTGTGGTGACCCCAGAGAGGGGGAGGGGAGGGGCAAAGGCCATCTGGGTCCTCAGAAAATTGTTCTTGTGTCCTTTGGCGAGGCAGGTCTGGCCCCAGCTCCCAGCCTGACAGACTCCAGACAAAAAATCTCCTCTCAGCTTGGGCGTCGGTGGTTGCTTCTGGCTGCAGACCTCTTTCACCCATCTCTCTTTGCCCCCAGGCTGGGTAGCCCTCCTGCCATTGCATATATTTCTAGGGACAGCAACTCCAAAATGACCCCAGCTCTCATTCACTGAACAGTGAACAAAGGAAAGCAAATTAAAGACCCCTCTATTTAGCCCCAGTCCTCCTCATTAAGTGTCCTCTGCTCTGCCTTTACTGACTTTCTCCTGCGTGAAATGAGGTTACCCCAAGACCCAAACCCAAGGTTAAAGGGAACCCGTTGCCCCTAAGAGGAAAGAGAAACCACCTAGGGAGCTCCCACCCCAGACTCTGCCCCCAGGCTCCCTCTTCTGGAGGCTGCTGGCACTACAGCCCTGCAGTGGTTCACTCTCTCCCCCGCCAAGGAGCTCCAAGGAAGCTCCAAGGAAGAGGTGTGAAGGCAGGTCCTGAGGCCCCAACCAAAGTTACCTCATCTGCCAGAGTTCCAGGAAAGGCTGAGCCTAACACACTCCTGAAATATCCCAATTTCCTCTTGTCCCTCAGTGTCTAACAGAGATTCCACACTCATTTTAATCTCTCAAATGTCTTCATTCTGGAAGTTTCTTCGGACATCTCAGGGAGTCTCTATCCTCTTTTTCCCTCGGGAAGACTTTCTGCTCTGCTCTTGCCTTCCTTGGATGTTTACCGCCACCCAGACAAAGAGCCAGCCGCGAAGACAGACATGGTTTTCCCGCCTGAAGTGACAGGCTCCCCCGAGGGCTCCCTTCTGACACTCTTGACAAAAATACAGAATGGATCTGGGTGCCTCATGTGTGTGCGAGGTGGGGAGACCCTGAGTGTTTCTATTGCAAAGACATCCTGGTGGTCTGACATCTGAGGTAAAGCCAGGGGAGGCGAGGGGAGGTGGTAGAGAGGCCAAGGGGATGCCCTGCAGGCCCTGCAGAAGCCCTCTGTCCCTTTGGGGTCTCCTCCGGAACCTTCATTTCTCTTCATTTCTCTTTCTTCTTGCCTGCTGGGCCATCACCTCCCTGACTGATAACACTCCGAGGAGAGCTTGCCTCCTCTTGTTTATTCTCCCACACCTCCTAGCGTGTAGACGACACTTGATAAATAAATAGTCCGTGAATGAACACCTACACGTCCCGTGTTTCCGCACGCACTTAAGGTCCGAGCATAGCTGGAGACTCAGGTCAGGCCAGCCTTCCCACTTCCTCCTTTTCCTGAAAAATAACGAAAAAACACCTACACTCTGTCTCATACACACACACCCCTCAGGGTGCTGGAGACCAGGCCCTTCCCTTAGGCAGCTCCAAACACCCTCACATTACCACAGAATTCACATATGTGAACATTCCAGAAGACCCTAGGGAAGGCATGGGAAGGCATCAGTAGAACGAGGAGGGAGCCCCACAGTGCACTCAGGGAGAGGGAAGGGAAGTTCTGAGTCTGCACTCTCAAATGTTTCTAGCTCTTCAGCACCCTCCACCAGGGAGAAGCACAGGCCCCTTGCCCCACGGAGGTTCTTAGGAGTTTCCGGGCCCCATGATGGACAGACCTGCGGCAGGCAACTAGCCTGTGGTTTCCAGCTCTAAATATTTCAGGGCATCTAGTGTAGCTCAACAGCTTTCTGGGCGTTCCGTTTCCTTGGGGTGGGGAGTATTGCCAGGCTGTCTCCACTTACAACGCCACGTTCCATTTCAAGAAGAATCCGTGAGGCCCAGGAGGGGCAGCTCACTTACTGGTGATGGGTGGGGAGTAGTGCCGTTCAGGACAGCAGGGGACAGGGCACCTGGAGATTCGGGTCCAATCTCTGCTTCACTAGCACCGCCTCACCCCCTCTGCACACCCTCTGTCCCCTCCTCTGTTTGTAAGATGGGGGTGGTCTTGGCTCTGCTCCTCTGGCCCCAAGATGCTGGTGACTCCGTCCTGAATACAGGCTAAGGAGGCTTACTTAAAAGAACATCGCAGACATATCCATTGCTCCACAGTCACAAGCAAACACCTAGAAAAACTCGGCAAGTGACGGGAGGCTCACCCAGGCTCTTTGATGTCCCCCAGCCTCTTTCCCTTCCCTGAAGACCAACTGGTCTCCCCATCCTGGCCACCCCACACTCCAGTCTGAGCAGGCCTGCACCCCCACCTCCCTTTACGGCCACTAGGGGGTGTGACGAGCACGCCTGGGAGGGGTTAGCCTGCGCTCTCAGACCCCGGGGTAGTGAGGTGGGACTTGGAAGAGTTAGGGCAGGAGACCTCCTACCCCTGAGAGCCCAGGTGGCTGTTCCAGAAGCCTGGGAAAGGGCCAGCGCCCTTGTCTTGGGGGATACCCGAATTGCCGCCAGTGCCCTGTGCTGCCACCAGCCAGGCTCCCCTTCCCTTGCCCCTCCCCGCCCACCAGGCCCCAGCTGATGCTGTACAAAGCAAGGCTGGGGAGTGGGGGGTGTTCAGTTGTTTCACGTATGATTTGAATATCATTTCTTTTAAGTCAAAATGGCTCAGAAAGCCCCTCCCCACCCTGGCTTCTCCTCTTTAGCTCTCATTTGTTCCCCTAAAGGGCTTCCAGTGCTTGCTGTAGGCCCTCAGTCCAGGTGGCCTGGCCTCAGAATATGTTGAGCCGGCCGGTCCCCAGGGCTCCCTGCGCTCAGCCTATTAACGGTGCGGCCCCCTTTCTCCTGCCACAGATCCTCGATGTGAATCAATCCCATGATGCAACATGCCTCCCCAGCCCCTGCTCTGACGATGATGGCCACGCAGAATGTCCCTCCCCCACCCTACCAGGACAGCCCGCAGGTGAGTGTCGACTGACCAAATGACGGGAAGGGGGTGCGGTGGCCTTCCCCGGGCGGGACAGAGCGAGGCCTCCCCCAGCTATCTTCTGGCCACACTCTGGGCTTCTCCCGCCTCTGGAGAGCCGGTCAACACAGGCCCCCGGAGGACCATTGCCTTTGAGAAAACCGGGTTTGGACCCTACTTGGGTAGCTCTGTCACCAACATCGGGGACCATGGTCTGGAGCCCCCAGTCATGGTCCTTTCCCCACCCTCAGCCTGCTTCCCTCTTGGAGTAGACATCAGACAACCCAACCCCTCATGCGGGGAGATCAGATGCCTATGAATCGAGTCTGCTTTTGAGTATCTGGTGAAACCCTAATCAGAGGTTCTTCTGGAGCAGATCCCTCATTTACTGGTCACTGGAGCCCTTCTGTCCCATCCTACTCTGCCTGCCCATTCCAGGAATCACCCTTCTCTTCAGGATTCCGTTAGCTTCTTGCTAGAAAAAGGCCAGGACTGTATCTCTACGTCCTCCAACCCTTTCCCCCTGGTTCCCAGTTTCCATCCCTCAGCTCGGACACAACAGCCCCCCGAGCTCTCCTGAGACTCCATCCTGGTTGCCCCTCTTGAGACGGTGGCATTTTCGCGCTGCCTTGCTGTTGTCTCCTCCCCTCCGTCTGAGGCCCGGCCCAGCTTTTGTGGGTTGGGCTCCCCTGGTCCTTCAGAACCATCCCTTCGGACCCGTGCTTCCTCCCATGCTCACCTCCCTCCATACTTCGTTCTCTGGAGACCCTGAGTTAGTGATGTGGCTGTGCAGTCAGAGGGGCCTCAGTTCTCCTGCCCTTACCTTCACTCCCTCCTGTTTTCTCTACCCTGGTCTCTCAAGTGAGTGCTACTTTGGTAAGGGGGTAGTGAGTATCTGTAATGTGAACGGACCCGGCTAGAGCCCTCGTTCACTCATTCACCCGGCAAATGGGCAGTGAAAGCCTTTCACTGCAGGGGACCAGCAGCTCTGTCTGACGCCCTTCGCTCCTGAGCATTTCACGCGCAGCCGTTCTCAGGGACTACGTAGCAGGTCTGTGCAGCACGAGGTGGGTATTAAGATGCAGACACAGGGTTGACTGAATTTGATCACATTAGGTCTGAGGATCCGGACCCCCGCAGCCTGGTGTGAGCATACAGCCGCTGCTCCATCCATCCCTGATTCCCCCCACCTCCCCCTGCCCCCAAGAAATCACCACTTTACAGAACGTCCAGCCTGCAGACCACCACTGACTCCTCTCCCCGCCGGAAATTCAAAAGCACTTGTCATTCTCCGGCCTTCCAACACACGTCCTTTTATCCCCACCCGTGCTCCAACATGTCAGCTCCACACCCCTTCCTCAGCTCTCTCCAACCCAGCCTCCTATGCGGCCAAGCTCCTGCCCACATCTGGAGCTTTCTACGAATGACTGCAGGGGCGGACTCTGCATTTACGTGGTCCCTCTATTTGAAAGCTTCCAGGCATGCGACACCACGTCAGGACCCTCCCCTCCATAGTCAGAATGAAATGCGGGAGGCCTGGCCTGTGGAGACCTAGGAGCACAGAGGCCATCATGGGGAATGAGCTTCCTCCTTCCTCAGTAGAGGAAGCCTGTGCTCGGGAAGAGTTGGAGACCCCCAGGGTCCCAATAAAGTCAAGCACTTCGGCTCCGTTTCTTTTGTGGTTAGATCCTACTCTCCTAGCTTCACAGTAGAAATGGGGGACAGACGTGGGGTCACTTCCTATCCTTAGCAGGTGGTGGGTGCCAAGGCCTCATACGTGACGCTCGGGGACAGACGAGGGCAGGGCCAAGAGGTCAGAGAGCATTGGACCAGCACAGCTGGTGGATGCTGCCTCCCTCCCGCCGGCCCCAAGCCTTGTTTTGCCTGCTGGGGCAGCTGGGAGAAGTCTGGGTTTGGTGGGGATTAGCGGGAAAGCTGCAGCAGGGCCTCTGTGGTCCAAGAATACTATCCGGGCGTTGTTAAGTACAGGAGCCTAATTTAATTCTCAGCATACAGCTGAGAACTAATACATCCCAGCTGCTAAGGGACGTGATGGAGGTGGGGCCGCAGCTCTCGGGCCCTCGGGCCCCTAGAAGTCACCAGTGAGCGGCTCGAGCCTTTCGGGGGAGGGAGCGAGGCTCTGGGTCCCCATCTAGGGCCTCCGAGTTAGACGCCCTGGGCAGGGACTGTCGCAAGGCTCTCCTCTCTGAGGAACCACCAGGACTTCACCTTGGGAAATCCATTTACAGCAAAGGAATACTTTGCCCTGAGGAAGCCACACATCTATTTGTAACCCCAGGGCCCTGGGAACAAGTGTCTGACAGGAAGTGTCGTTGTCCCTGGTCAAGTGACCGAGCCAAAGTCTGGGGTCCTGATGGCCTTGGTTAGGCCACTAGGCTATGGCTGGGTTGCCATGGGCCTTCCCTGAGCCAGCGCGGTTCCCAAAGAAACTGAATCAGGATGGGGAGTCGTGGGGAGTCATTTGGGCAGAGACGGCCAGGGCAGGATGGTAGAGGTGAGTGAGATCCCCAGAGCAAAGACCTCTGACTCCTCCTCAGGGAAGGCTGTCCTTTCCAGAGAGAACTGGACTTTGAGGCCAATTGGCTCTTTAGGGGGTGGGGTCCCTTCTCCACACTCTTTTGGGGGCTCCTAGGAGGGGCTCCCACATAGGAATATCTTCTGTGTGAGTCTTCTGCTGGGGAACTTGCTGCCTTCTTCCCTTTCTGCTTTCAAGAGGCTGAACCCAACTTCTCAGGGGAAGCCCTGCTCCATTGCCCTATTCATGCTCATTATCCTAGAGAACCAGCTGCTTTCTGACACTCAATGTCCTCAGGAAAGCCGGGCCTAATAGGAACATGGGTCAGGCACACAGGGGAGTCCCTTCCTAAACGGGGCTCTCCGGGAAGGATTCCCCACTTACTTCGATTCCTTTAGTTCTAATCTCATTACTTTTGGATCCGGTCTGACTTGTTTCCTCAAGGCCTGGACAGCAGAGCACCTCTCTGTATCACCTCCTTGGAAATCCAGTTTCTTCCACAGGCAAAAATGGACAGTCTCTGATACGAAGTCCCCAAAATGAGAAAGGAAGCGAGAAGCAGAGCCCTTCCTCTGAGACCCATGCAATCGTTTTAATAATGTTCCCGTTGTGCTAAGGGCTAGCAATACCGAGCATAATCTATTCAAATGCACAGGAGAATCTCACTTTGGAAAATTAGGAATCTGCATTAAAAAATTCCCAAGCCCCGGACCTTCTTTATAATAAATTAGAATTTTTTTTTTCAAGGCAAGTTCTTAACTTGGCAATTTCATTTTTTGAAGTTTGGGGAATAAAGTTATTAAAAATGAGGGAGGCTTTTTTTTCTTCCCATTTCAGGAGAGAAGCATTAATGGTTATCGCCCCCTGCTATCTGGGCACAAGCCAAATGGTATGCTGGCCAAAGAAGCTTCTGGCCCCTCCGTTCTATTTCAGTCCATCCTGGGGAAACCCTGCGATTACTTATATGGATGTCACTCTGTGTTTATTGGACACTAAAGGCCAACCAGGAATTTAGACAGCGCAAACCCAACAACCCACTGGAACCCTTCCTGTGGCCTGCTTCCTCCTTCTGGTGGCTTCTGGTTAACGTGTTAGAGTCACAGCGCCCTCTACTGTCCAGCCACAGTACCTCGATTCCAGCGTGGTCTAGCTCAGTCCTAGAGACTCACGTTCTGCCCTGAGATGTGGGGGCAAGGCACTGGGGACTATGGATTTCTACAGTGATTATTTAATGAAAACATTGTCTCCAGGGAAACCTGGATACGAGCTAGGTGTGTGGTCCCCCCTGTTCAATATACGCTGTTAATTCCTACATGAGTCTCTTTCCTTCTTCTGCATTCCAGCAGCAGCCTGGCCATCTGTCACCTGGACTTTCCCAGCCCCCTCCTCCCGCTGCCCCAAGCCCCCGGCTGCTCTTAATGGAACTCTGAGAGCTATGTTCTCTACTATTCTCCCCATCCCAGCAAGTCCCCCTCCCAGACTTTTCCAGGTAACACAGCCATCCCCTCATGCCTGGGCGTATACCCTCCCTTCATGGACTCCGTCTTCATCTCTGAATGTCATTCAGGTTCTTCCCCTTCCTGGAACATTCCAGATGCAATGTCACCACCGAGCAAAGTTCTCCCTTCTGCAGTTCCACCAGCAATTTCAGGAAAGCATTCGGATCTAGTAGTGAAAGCAACAGCTTCCCCTCCCTTACCCTCCCCACATGCACCAACTCCTGCTATCAGCACCCTCCCCCTGCCCCCGCTTCCTCAAACACAGACACATACCTACCGTTCCACAAATATCTTTGCCCTTGGCTTCTAAGCAAGACAAATATTTTATCTGGTCTATTTGTGTATGTATTCAGTGTTTAGTATTCCTCTGTCTGTGTGTCCCCGGCATGTCGGGCTGCTTGAGCATTTGACCAGAAAGCAGACATCCTGGCAGGTCCCAGTCTGTCCCACTAGGCGCAGCCGCCTGTGGGTGTGGGCACCCAGTTACCCCTTTAGGAACAAACTGGTACGTAAAGTAGCTGACTTGATGATGGGTGACATTAAAAGGATGCAGCCTCGTTAGTGAGCAGAGAGGGGCCAGGCGGGGAAAGTCAGACCAGCACCAGAAGCTCACGTCAGAAGGAAATCATGCATTGGCTTGGGGCCCTTTGACAAAAGCTGTGTTCCTCTGTCCCCCTGCATCCTCCCGCCAGCCCTCAGAGTGAGAAGACTGGTGCTCAGGACCCAGAAAACTGTGCCTGGAGATCTGGAGTCGGAATGATGCTGTCTCACCTCTCTGGCAAGAAGGCGAAGGCTTAGGCCAGCCAGGAGAGGGGAAGGTCAGACCTGGCCAGACCCGCCTCTCTTGCCCCACCCCCAATGCCCAACCACCAAGTACCTTCTTCCCCTCCCTCTCACTGCACCATTCCCACTCTGGGCAGGGCCAGGGGAGCAGACGTCCTGGGGAAGTTGGATGGGCTTTGATCAGTCATTAGGATCCCCATGCTGGTTTCATTAGCTGGAGGCAGAGGGGGTGGCTGGGGCCCCTAGCTGTGAATGGCCCCCAGCCAGGCCATGCAGCTGTGCCGGGCAGAGCGAGCTCAGATGTTTTCACACTTTACATTCCTCTCATCTCTTTAAGGGCTGGAGCCCCCTGCCTTTTGCTTTGCAGCAATAGAGTTAATTCAGCAGCTTTGAAAGTCCCCCTAAGCCTTTTCTGTGGCTGTGATTGACGGGTCCCTCTGCCCCTGGGGGCAACACCCCAGGGACCATATGGGCGACCTGCCTTCCCTGGCTTTGACTCCTCAAAATGGACTCTTCTCTTTCTTTTTTTATTTTTTTGCTGGGCCTTTCTTCTCTTTGTGCAATGACCTCTGTCCCTGGCCTGCTTGGGCCACCCATGTGTTTCAGCTGGACGTATCCCTGAACTCCAACTCACTCAAGACCTACATTCCTCGTTGTGTCAGAGGCAAAACAACCTTCAGGTCTGACTCAGTTGGTGCCCTCACTGAGGAGGTGGTGGGCTAGCAATATGACTTTTAAGCTTGTGAAGAGATACTCTACCAGTCTTGCCTAGGTTTTTTTTATTCAATGAACTTACACCTGAGTTGTGAAATTTACCCAAAACACAGAGATCTCATTGTTTATCCTCTTGCCTCCAAGCAGGGTGATTGCCCCAAACAGCAACAAAAATAGTTAATGGCCCAAGTACACAAAGCTTAAAATAAATCAGGGAACAGGTGATCAAAGTCCGTAGCGGGCCCAGGGAGCACTTGAACTTGCTTTGCCTCCCTTCCGGTGTGATCTTCTAGAAGCCTAGGTGTCTATAGGGTCTAGAAGGAGGGAGATGGGCAAGGGAGGGCCCAAGGGTGCTTTTTGTCCTTGGAGTTTGCGGTCCGGAGGAGTGGGATGACCCCACATGGCAAAAATTCAGAGCTTGTCCCAGCTCCACTGCTGATGCATGGCACACGTTTGGGCCAGTCATTTCAGTACTATTTCTTCTGTCCATGCATCCATTCAATACTGAGTGCTTTCTGTGAGCTTGCTGACACTGTCCTAAGTACAAGGCTTACATATTGTATGCACAGTCCCTGTCCTGATGAGCTTGTAGTCCATCTGGGGTCTTTGTTTCTGCATCCGTAAAATGGGAATAATGTGTGCCCTCCCCGCCCCACAGGGTTGTTGAAAGTGTGGGCAGGAAAAGCAGAGCAGTCTTCCTGACCTCTTTACCTCCATGACCCTGACGCTGAGTTTTCACTCGCTCTCTTCTGTACGTCTTCAGTAGCCAAGATTGTGCTGAACTTTCATTACTCTGCTTTTTATTAGGAGTATGATAGGCATGATCAAATATGTCTCTAGCTGTGAACATACCCCTTGCACACGCATGCGCACACACATGCGTGGGCACACACACACGAGCCCCAAAGAGGCACACACACACTGAGATTCTGATACACCCACTAACGGACCTACTGGAAATCAGCGGTTTGGGACTGTTACACAAGTGAGGGGTCCTCCGGAGATGGATGGGAAGCGGGGAGAGCAGACAGTTGCCTGGTAACGCCCAAAGCAGGGAAGCAAGGCTCAGATTTAAGTTCACAGCCTTGCCCCCAGCAGCCACATGTCACTAACACCCCACAAGTGCGGACAGGGCCAGTGAACATTTTACAAGCCTCATTTTGAAAACCACTGCCTGCAAACCCTTTTAAAACTAATTAATTAACTAAGACCCCTCATTTTACACCACGAAGTCATTTTCCTGTGGTTCGTTCTATCCAGCGGGCCCTGGGATCAGAATGTAGGGGACCTAGGTCTGCTGTTCCAGGAGCCGCTTCGAGCCAGCTCTTCCCCGTCCTACGCTGACTGGGGGTTTGGGGGACATTTAGAGGAGCCCCTGTCTACCCCTCCCCAATTTTGGATCCCTGAACCTTTCGACACCTCTTTCTCTCTCTCTCTCTCTCATCCGCTGGCTCAGTCAGCGATTCAGGCATTTAACAAACGCATGGGAGCCTAGGTGAGCCAGGCATGGTGATGGGATGGGGGCTGGGACATCAGTCCACTCGGGAAGACAGACAATGAAGGGGCCCAAAGTGTTACAGGCGTTTAGGTTAGAGGCATACACAGGCTACCTAGGTCTGAGGGGGTATGGAGTATTGGGAAAGGCTTCTCAGGAGACTTATTGCTCAGCTGAGACTTGAAAACGGGGTAGGTTTACACATGGTCGAGAGGGAGGCAGGGCCGGGGAAACGTGGACATTTCCTGCTGAGGCAGCTGCGGGAGCAGAGGCAGAAGGAGGTAAATCATCGGGCATGTTCAGGCAACCCTACACGGCAGAGTCTGATCAGGGTACAACAGAAGGGGAGGGTGCTGTACCAGAGACAAAACCAGGGTCAGGGAGCAGGACCAGGCCTGGAGCACCCTGGGAGCTGTGCCCTCCCCACAAAAACATCACTTTTTGGTCTTGCCCCCTGCTGCCTCCCACCTGTTGAGGCCAAACCTGATATTTACCAAATAGCTTCGAGCCCTGACCTCCTTCCAGGTCCTTGGACTCTGTCCTGGCTTGAGGGAACCAGATCCCTCCCTGCCAGCTTGCCCGGGCACCGCACAGAGTACCAGCTCCCAGACAAGCGCAGCTCAGCCCTCCCGGAGCCTCAGCAGCCCCTCGTGGGCCAGGCCTCTGCAGCCCCGTGTTCTCCAGAACACAATGATTCTGTGGCCTGGTGGGGCGGGCACCAGGAATGGGAGGCTCCCTCCTTGCCCAGGTCAGGTGGAGGGCTCAGAAGACGGGGTGTCCTCTTTGGAGGGGTGGCCTTGCTGAGTCACACTGAGAAGCTGCAGGCCTAGGTTGTCCAGGGTGGGAAGAAAGGACTCAGAGGTTCTTGGGTGTTAGAGTCACCACCAAGAGCGAGGCCAAGCATCCGGGGGTGCGACATGGGCAGTGTGGGAGCTGGGGTGTCTGGGGCAAGGTAGGGATAGGGAGTGGAGTTTGGATTTGGAGGGAAGACTAGCAGAAAGGAATAAGATAAGCAAAATGCTTAGAAACGAGGTTTACTGAGCACTCGCTGTGTGCTACTCACCCTCGCGAGCGGCTTCACTGCAGCCTTGAGAAAAGAGATGATGAGCCCCATTTGTCTGTGACGGAGAAACTGAGGCTCAGACGAACTGAGTCACACACTTCCTCTGCGAACTGTGGGCAGTTGTGGGAACTGCCTCCCTCCCTGTGCCTGAGCCCAAGCCTGCCCCATTCCCCGGGGTGCTTACAAGAGAGCGAGTCCCCTTCACAAGGGCAGGACCACCTAGGCAGCCCGTGGAACAGAAGCCAAAGAGACCAACTCCGAGTGTGAGCCCCAGACTGGGGAGTCTATTAATGGTAACTACTATGCACTGTCTCATAAGTGCCGGCTGCTTTGCACGCATTATCTCATCTAATTCCAACAACCCTGCACTGTGGGTACTGGGGTTCCCATTTTATAGGTGAGAGCCCTGGATCAGAAAGTTTGAGGAACTTGCCCAAGTCACACAGGCAGAGAGGCATGTCGAGAAGAAATGCTCAGGCCAGCGTGTCATGCTCTGTCCCATTCTCCCCAGCCCTGGGCTGGATGCCCGCTCCCGAAGTGTGCAGTCAGCAACTCTGACTTCCCGGCTGGCCTGAGGCCTTCAGTGTCGAGAAGGTAAATATGCAGCCAAAAAGCTATCTTTGGAGGGGAAGCCGACCTCCTCCCCACCAGTCATCCCTGCCTTCAAGAGGTGTTTTGGATACTCTGTCAACCCCCAAGCTGCAAGAGTAAACAGAAAAGACCCAGCCCTGCCCTCCAGGGGCCTGCAAGCTAGTCCCGGAGAGAGGCAAATCTGTCCATGTGGCTGCACAGCATGACGGGGCCGTGGGAGCACAGAGCAGGTAGACCTGACCGCTGCCAAGGCTCAGCCAGCATCCCCTGGAGGAAGCAGCGGTCCTCACTGTGGTAGTGGGAGGCAGGAAGCATCATCACCATGTCACAGATCAGGAAGGTGAAGTTCTGGATCCAGGGTTGGCCAGTAATGAGTGACAAAGGTGGGATTCCATTCTACCTGATGCCAGTGTCTCCCATGAACCACTTCTGTGGGGTGCTAGAAGGACTCCGGAGCCATCCCTCATCCTGAGCCACCGGCCCCCACCTCCCAGGAGCAAAAGAGGGGAGCCCTGAGGAGAGGCTGACAGCAGCTGGTGATGGAAGGCTCGGAGTCCCGTGTGATGGGGTCCTGGGGCTCAGGCCCCTCGGAGGGAGTGAAGCCAGCAGCACAGGCTGCCTTCAGTTCAAGAACCACCCATACTTCCCGCCTGGGCTCCACACAGAAGGACCCTTACTCACATCACCTGTGACCAGTGTTTAGAGAATGATTTGTCTGCGGATTGCCTCTTCGGGGATGGGGATTCGCTGGGCCGCAGTGGAGGCGAGAAACTGCGTGGAGACTCCCCACGCCCAGCATGGCTGAGAAGTAACTCTTCCACCTGATTCTGGCTCCTTCCTTTCTGTCCCCTTTATCACTTGACCGGAAGACAAGACGGAAGACGGAGCAGAGGACGGGGTCCGGGCAGGGGACGTCTTCCCATTCTCCTCTTCAAAGGAAAAAAAGCCCTTGGTTCTCGCACCAACCTTTACACACACACACACACCCCACCCCACCCCCGTCTGTGGTCTCTAACTGTCTCTGTGGGCTTCAGTTTTCTCGTGCAAATTGGGAACGACACTAGCTTATTGCACGGGATGACTGTTGAATGTGAAAGCCTATAGAAGTATTTTATTAGCTCATTAGAACATCAGGGGCCACTCTCCTCCTCCAGCTGGGGAGGGTGGTGCTTAGCAGAAATGAAAGCATGGGTGGGCATGCCAGTGTCAGTGTGGACAACAGGGATAGGTAAGGTGAGCCGAGCTTCTCAAATCGCACCGTGAAGCATCTCCTACCCATTTTCCTGGTCGGATTAGACTGTCAGAGAGGCTGCCGGATTTGCCTGCGGATTTTGCCTTCCTCTACACACAGCTCACGAATGTCAACTCGTCCCACTCTGATTTAGGATGGGGTGAGGATTATGAACTTTCATCTCAACGTGTTTTAAACCAAGTATCTGGGCAGGGGCCTTGCCCTCCAAGCTTAAGGCAGGGCCGGTTCCAGCTGAATGATGGAGAGAAGTCCAGTGGTTCTAGCTTTCATGGAAGGAAAGGGTATGGAATGGTGGCCCCAGGGTCTTGACCCCAAGAAAGGACCCTAAGGTAAGAGAAGGTGGAACCCTAGAACCCTGGGGAGGCTCGCACAGCACTCCCTTCTCCTTCTAGAGAATGTTGCTGGCCTTCTCCATCCATTAGTCATTACCTTGTTTTCCCTTTTCTCTTTTTAGGATTTTATTTATTTACTCGAGAGAGAGCTAGCAGGAGTGGTGGGGAGGGGAAAGGGAGAGAGAGAAGCGGGTTTCCCACTGAGCAGGGAGCCCAATGCGGGGCTCCATCCCAGGACCCCTGAGATCATGACCTGAGCCAAAGGCAGACACTTAACTGACTGAGCCACACAGGCGCCCCACCCCATTCTCTTGATTACTCCTCACAGGCTTGCAGTAGGTATTCACCCCTGCTTTTTACAGATCAGAAAACCAAGGGTCAAAGAGATCGGGAAACTTGCCCCCAGACACGTAGCTAATAATCGACAGAGGGAGTATCAAACCCACGCCCTCAGATTCCCCGCTCCTTCTGCTCTCTGAGACTTTTCTGGTCGTCCAGAAAACACCCAAGACATTGTTCAACTTTGCCTCTCCTCCTCTGTGCCTCAGTTCTCCTTGTTGGAAAGGGATAGTCCTTGTGTTGATGCAGTGCCGTCCCCACATCCTATCCCAGTTTGCTGCCAAGGCAGAATTTCCAGAGTGCTCTGAGGTCTCCTCCGGGGAAGGTTCAGAGTCTGGGGTGGCCTGTTCTAAGACCAGCTGTGAACACAGCATGTGGCCTCGTGGAGTCTGTACCTGCCAGACCGCTCAGAAAAGGGCAGTTACTGGGAGCGAATGCGTTACATTTAGGCATGCTAGTAAATGGCTGACAACCAGTTCCCTGGGCTGTCCAGAAACCTCCTCCCAGCACCTCCACAAGTGGCCTTCCTCCCCTAGCCCTTGAGGCAGCTGCTGGGGAGGTGGGGGGTTCTCTCCCTTGGAGCTTCAGTTCTTGGGAGATGAAGTCCCTGGCAAGGAAAGGGTATGTATTTGGTGGTAAATACTCATTCTCCAAACCTGGAGGAAATGCAGAGTTTGCTGAATTGGCCCCCAGGAGCTAAGTGAATTTGAATCATTGTCCTCGCTCAGACCAGGTCGGCTCCCTGCTGCCCCTGCCCCCTCCCTGAGTACCCGGAGCAGCCTCTTAGCGGGGCCTCTCAGGATGCTGGCAAGTGACCGCTTTGATTTATTCTTATTCTGTGCTTTCCTCTGTAACCTGCAGCCCTGCCTAGAGAGGGGAAGCAGAGGAAATGAGCATCCCCCCTCATCCTTCTCTCCCAGATGCCTGTCTTCATGGGAACACGAGGAAATTCACCCTTATTGGGCAAGGCGGAGCATACCAGCCTCCCCTGCCCCTCACCCCTAAACAAACTGCAGGCATAGCTGTGCCTTGTTTAGAAAAGAAGCATATTCTGGAAATCATGTGTTTAATGATAACAACGACCCCTCCATCTTGAGAGCACTTAGGGGCTTCCAAAGCACTCCTGTATACTGTGCGTCCTCTCTAGTCGAAGCATCTGGTCAACACCGTGCCGTGGATGGTGATTGTTAGAGTACCCCGATGCTGTCCGACCCCGTCCCTGTGCGGACTTCAGATGCTGCCCAGCTAGAGTTTCCATCCCCTCCACAGGGGCCCAGCCGATCAGTCCCTGCTTGGCACCTGCACTAGTGGAAACTTACCGCCTCACCGCCTTGGGACGGAGCCCATTCCAGCCTCAAAAGGCTCAAAGGCTGGGAAGCCTACTTCGGTTGAGCCCCGATCTGTCTCCATGTTCCTATAGACCGAATGCATCGCTTGTAGTTTGACACTTTGGGGCCTGCAGAGCAAAACCAATAGAGTCTAATCCCTTGCTCAGATATTCAAAGGGGGCTCCCATGTCTCATTACCCTGTCCCTTAAATCTTTCTTACATATTCCAGATTCAAATACTCCTCATACAACATAATGCACAATCCCTTCTCCAGCCTGATCAGTTCTCTGAACGTTCTCTCCTCTTGTCTAAGCAGAGAGGAGTGGGACTAAAGCCTTTGTGTGAGTCATGCTTCTGTTAACCCATCCTCAGATAGCAGTAGGTGAGGTTGCTTGTGTCTGTGTGGTTTGTTTTGTTTTGTTTTTTGATAGACACATTACACTTTGGACATATTGAGCCTTCGGTCAACTCCAACACTGCTGTTAAACCATGTCTCTCCTGTTCTGCACTTATTTTATTGATTTTCTTTTTTTGGCTCAAGTGTTAGAAGCATTAAATTCTGACTTATTAGATGAAAATTAATCTTATTAGACTTAGCCTATGGCCAAAATCTGTAAAGATCTTTGGATCTCATGTCACCCATAAATTTGCTGAGCGTTTCTTCAGCCCCCCTCTCAGTCACTGACAATACTGACGAAGAGGGCCGAGGAGAAAGCATGTCCTAGAAGCCTTCCCCAAGCTGACCTCTGTCTCTAAATGCCACCCTCAGGGTGTAGCTTCCTAATCCACGCAGCTGTCCACCGGTCACGGCTCTCCATGTCTTCCACAAGGGTGTCGTGGGATGTATCTTGCTGAGATCACTTACAGCATCTGTGTCTACACGTTTTCCTCACCTGCCAGCGTAGCCACTGTGTTAAATCCAGAAACAGCTCCAAGAGAGCAGATACTCACCCTTGTCAGCTCAGTGCCTACCCAGCACGGTGCCCAGGGACTCAGGGAATGTTTGAAGAAATGACTGCTTGCATCAGTGGATGAAAGAGCCTGGCCCAGATCAGTGCGAAGATGAGCGGTATTTAGTTTTTCTGATTCCACCCTCTTTCTCTATTTTGAAAATTGAAACATTTGTTTCCACTTTGGTCCTTATTGTACCTCTTTAATATCCCTGGGTCCTAAAATGACACCAGTTTGCTTCCTGATGAAAAAGTAGGAGTTTAAGAAAGTTAAGGGATTTGCCCAAGGTCAAAGGCGAATAATGGGAGACAGTGGGGTTCAAGCTATTGTCTTCTGGCTTGAAGGTACCATGATGCTCTGTCTAGCCTCCCATGCTCTGAGTTTGGGAGAGTTCCCCCAGTCCAGTCCACAGAGACAAGGGTATTTCTTCCTAACAAAAAATGATGGGGATCCAGTAAAGTAAAGCAGATAGTTATCTTTTAAAAAATGAAAGAGTTCATTCGCCACCTGCCATTAATTTATTGAGCCACAAATATTTACGAGGATCTCCTAGTGCATGGCTATTCTGGGTCCTAGGATTACAACTTTTAATCAAGCCCCCCTGAGCTTAAAGTTTAGCTGGGAGTGGGAGAGAAAACAACTAAGCAAGTAGATAGGTAGTATCTGCTCAGAGAAAAGCCTATGAAAGAAAGCAAAGGAAGGGGACAGCAACGGGCAGAGGGGCTCCGTTTCATGCTGAAGACATGGCACCTGAGCAAAAATCTAAATCAGGTAAATGAGACAGTAAAAGCAAATATCTTGCGGGTATCAGCACTAGCAATAATGTTCTTGTTTGGAAGGAAGGACCATGATTTTCCTTCCACGAGCAGGGACCTAGATCGTGTGATGAACATGCCAACACCAAAACATCTTGACTCTTTCAAGATGTATTCATTCATTCATTCATTCATTCACTCATTCATTTTTCTCAACAAAGGCTAAGCACCTATGCTATGTCTGTAGAGTGCCATGGATGAAGGTGGAAACAGGACAGATGAGTCTATCAAGCCCAACAGCGCTGGTGCGGTGGACAGGCTGGCAGAAGTGAAGAGTTGAGGCATGTCACCATTTGTGACATTTTAGGGATCCATTTGGCTAAAGAAAATATCTTATAAAAGCATTAAATTCTGTAATGATGGTCATCCAAAAATTTAAGCCATCGAATTCCTTCTTTAAATAAAACTTTATACAGAAAGTCCAATATATAGCCTTAAAAGGTGTCACTCTGGCACAAACTCTGGGGCCTGGGGATACCTTCAAAAACATCACATAGGACAAAAATCACTACCCAAAATACTTGTTACAGCTAAGAACAGAATTCTCTCCAGTGTCCACTAAAATCTGTTTACCTCCAAGCTCCAGGGAAACCAAATTTGGAAAGCCATTCAATTATCAATCAAAAACATTAAAACAGTTACTTCTGGCTCGAGCGAAATGGAATAAAGCTCTACGCAAATGAGAACGATTCAGCTTTTTTTTTCCTGCTCTTCAAAGTCATCAAATCAACTTATTACTGCCCAGAACAGCCCGAATGACCCATAAGCACGATTTAAAGGGCTCACCGTTGTGGGTTTTTTCTGCATCTTGGCAGAGGTCACCACCTTCATTTGCATTAAGAATCATCTCTTTTGAAGAGTGTTGGTGCCCCACCTGGTTTTCTATGGTCCTCAATCATTCTCTAGAATGTTCTCATCTGAAGAATGCTTTCTCCTCACTGGAGCACGTAAACAAATGGATGCTTGTTACCCACTCATGGTTCCCCGGGGACCAGCTGTCCTGGCCATACTAACCTGCCGCCTCCCCTTTCTTCTCTCTGCAGATGACAGCAACGGCTCAGGCTCCCTCTAAGACCCAGGCTGTCCACATCTCCGCACCCTCAGCTGCTGCCAGCACACCGGTGCCCAGTGCCCCTATTGACCCCCAGGCCCAGCTGGAGGCTGACAAGCGAGCTGTGTACAGGTAGGAGACACTTCAGCTGTGTCTGGAAGCCCCCGCCCCCGCCCCTCTCCGCCGAGGCAGCCTCCGGTCCAGCTCACCCCTGCGAGATGAGCATGCAGGCCAGCAGGTGGGCTCCTAAAGACCATGGCCAACGGCCACTTTCCTCACCACCTTCTCTCTCAAATCACTCTGGACATAGCTCAGCTGGCCGCTGTGGGTTGACACTATCTTCCTGGAATTGTCTAGTGAGGGGCAAAAGAACCCAGGAAACAATCTTCCAGAAGGACCCTTTCCTCATCCCAGCTAGGCATTGAGCCCTCGTGGGCATCAGAAACCCTCAGTTCAGCTGACGGCCACCTCGGGACGCTCTCCTTGCGTGTCCCCCATTGTGGTCTTCACTCCAGGAAGTCCACCAGGTCACTGGACATCTGCCATGACCATCCAGGACTTGGCATTAGCCAAACTTTCGTATGCCCGAAAATCACTGGGGAGAGCTTATCCAGATGCCTGTTTCTGGGCTCCATGCTCAGAAATGCAGAATCAGGAGGTCAAGCTATACGAAAAGGAAGACAAATGTTTTCAAAAGCATTCCAGATGAATCTAATGCAGCTGGTCCTTGGAGCACATCAACATCGGATTCACGGTTGTCTTTGTTTTCTAGCAAGAGCTGTGGTGTGTGGCTGTGTGGGTTTCCGCGGCCTCCCTCCAGATAGGGAGCCCGCTGAGAGCAGGGCCCGGCCCTGAGTGTTCGTAGAGGGTGGGAGGGGCCCCAGGGCTGGCTGTTCTGTGTATGCGGTTGAGAAGTGGCCGTTGTCCGAGAGCAGCCTGAACGAAGCCCCAGCAGAGATTTTAGTCATTATGTCTGCGGAGCCCACACCCCTAGAAAAGATGCCTGAGTCAGCCCTGAGCAGTGAGGTTGGACCCTTCCTCGCACTCACTAGTGGGAACACATCCGTTCCCATGCCTCAGCAAGCACGTCTTACCTGTGACCTGACACACACCGCAGCAGGTGCCAGGATCAGTAGCAGGTGGAATGGTCCACCCCAGATGAAGGGGAAGAGGATTGATTCCTTCCTCACTCCTCCCCACAATGACAGTGCTTTTCTGGGAATGGCGGTAATTACTGCTGTTACTGTCATGACCGTTGGCATTATTTTTGGCTGCTCAGGTGAGCCGAAGGCCCCTAATGCCAATATGGAGCCCGGAGCAGTGAGCCCCGACCTGGAGATCCTGACACAAGGGCCTTTCCCCGCCCACGGGGAAGCATGAGTCACCGTGCCTGGGCCACACTCCGCCGGGCACAGAGGCCAGGCCTAGCGGGCCTGCGGAGAGAGCCCCGCTTTGGACCCGGAGAACCCCCAGATCTGGTCACAGTACCTGTCAGAGAGACGGAGTGCTCCTGTCCTGCTTTGGGGAGAGGAAAACTGTAAAAGCAAATGTGTGGGAATGGACAGATACACAGTCAAGAAACGAACACTGTATGTTCAGAGCTTTAACAGAGAAGGTTTCACAGAGGAGGCAATATTTGAGTTTGATCATAAAGGCTAGTAAGAGAGTCCACCAGAAGGAGAAATGGACTGGAGTAGGCCCTTCCAGAAGGACCAGAGCCTCTGCATTCCATGAATGGCCAGTGGCCAGAGCAGCTGGGTGTGGGGAGATGAGCCTCTCGCTCACCTAGAAATGAAACTGTAAGGTGGGCTTGTGCTTGTGTGGGGAGAGTGAGAAGGCGGAGGAGAGTACCCTGGCCTCTGAAAGCAGCCTGATGGTCTCATGACTTGGGGGGACAGCCGCCATACTCCATGTAGATCACTGTAACCCACAGGATGGCCCAGGGCCTGGCAGAAGGAATCCCCTGGGAGCTGTTTAGAGGTGCAGACCCTTGGGTCTCACTCAAACCACGTGACTTGTATGCACCATCCTAGGCATTTTGAAGACTCCTAGGGAACAGGGACCTGTTGTGAGCACAGACCATAGCCTGGAAAGGCCCCCGATTAGTGGTATAACAAAAAGTTTCTGGAACCCCAGGCTTGTGTCCCACCTCCTTTGTGTACTAATCTCTCTGAGCTTGAGTTTCCCGACAGAAGCTAACCGGTAAGCTTAGGAAAATCACGAGAGCCCCTGCAAGAACCTGCGCTTTTTCTGCCACGAATCGGATAGGTTCCCCAGTCCTTCCCAAGACCCCAGGCTCATTTCCCACCCAGGCCACCCTGCAGGAGAAGTGGGTCACCTCTCCCAGGGGAGCTGCCCATCATGATGTCACGTGAAATACAATCGGCCAGATCTTCCTCCAACCAATACTTCTTCCTGCTCACCTGCCCACCTGAGCTATACCCTCTCCCACCGGGCTGAGCCCCCAACAGCCCTTGGCATTTGCCCAAATCACCTCTGCAGCTTTTTGACCATGAAGGAGGAACCCCAGGTTGATTGCCTCCAACTGCAGGGCCAAACATGGCGGCCCAGCATCTCAGGACAACCAGCACCTTTGACAGGCTTCTCTCTGCAGTCCTTCCTGCCACAGGGGCCCAGGGTCTTCTCCCACAACCACACCTCTCCCATTAGTACCAGCTGCTCTCTCTACAGCCCTTGCAGGATGACCCGGGAGGGAGCTCAGCCTCCTGAAGGGTCGGGTAATTTTAATTAGATTTGCCTGCCTTGGGGCAGCTTGGCAGCTCCAAAGCACATCAGGGAGTCGGCATTTTATGTCAATAAATGTAACAAGACTCTTTCACTTCACATTAGTGCCCAGCACCGACTTTTGGGAGACCCCAATGCGGCCCCTCCCAGAACTACAGACGAAGGAAGGGTTGAGGGGGCTCCTCTCCAGCCAGGAACCTGCAGGGGGGCAGGGGGACTGTGTGACAAAAGGGAGGGGTGTGCCTGTGAGCCTAGGGAGCCTGCCAGTGCCCCCGAGGTTTTATTTGTGTATGAGGACGTGTTAATGAAATGTATTAGTTCCTTCTGATGTGGAAAGTGTGTGTGTGTGTGTGTGTGTGTGTGTGTGTGTGTGTGTGTGGTGGGGGAGAGGGGAGGCAGTCTGTCTTTAATTGGATCATACCAGAGCATCATCTGGGCTAATCAGCAAGGCAACCAGGAGCTCCCACTCAGATTAATCATTGCAGTCTAATCCGAGCAGATCCCATGACTGGATGCACATCGCGGGTAATTGTGTTTGTGTTTGTGGCCCAGGAGCCAGGCTGAGTGGGGGTCTGAGGAGGGGATGCCCCATGCAGTGGGGACCGCAGGTTTGGACCTAGCTCAGTTCTCTCCTTCCCTAGCCGCCCCCACTTCACCCCTGGGGCTTTTCCCCCAAGAAGTTCTAACTTAGCTCGGACCACCCCACTCCACCCCACCCCCTGCATGCTGATGGACAGCGTTGGGTGCTGGCCAGGACCTGGCGGCTAGGTTGCCAAGCGGCAGAGATGGGGCCAGGAGGGTGAGGTTAATCCAGTTTTCGCTCTCCCTCCTCCCCTCCAGTCTCTTTCGTTCCCCTTTGAAGTGAGTGGGTTCCCATGGAAACCATGATGTCCTGGGGAGCAGCAGAGTGGCAGGGAGCTAGGCCTGGCCAGGTGCGAGGAGGGGGAGGAGGTGGAGGAGGTCGGCTTTGCTGAGAAGGCTCTGCTAGGGTGTTGGTTCTCCCCTGCAAGACTCAAAAGCTCTCTGAGAACTGGAAGAAGGGGCCTGCCCAGCGCGGAACAAGTTACCCGCTCTCAATAGGGAATGCTGAGCTGCAGGCTTGAGCCGTGAGAAACTAGCAAGGGCCGTGTGCTTTGCGTCTGCACTGGAAATGCTGGAAAATCAAGCTGCGGTACAGGAGGAGAGGGTGGGTGGCTGCTGCCTCCCGTATTTCTCCTCTGTGGCATGGCTCATGATTGCATGAAGAGTGTTTCCATTTCCCCAGTAGGTCCTTAACTCCGTGAGGGCAGCTTCTGTGTCTGTTTTATCCTTTGTCCTATCTCTGGCACCTGGCCGACCTTAGAGTCAGCCGCTTGGACAGAGTATGCACCAAAGCCGTGCTCGCTGAACGGATTCATTAAGTAGGCCGTACCCCATAAATACACCACCGTTCCAGGCTGGTGAGCCCGCGAACTGGCTACCGGGGCGAGGGGATAATGAGCCCCGCTTTGTAGCGTTGGCTAAGTTCCACTGTGTAAATGCTCCCACCATGGCCCATTTCTTTTTTTTTTTTTTAAAGATTTTATTTATTTATTTGACAGAGAGAGATCACAAGTAGGCAGAGAGGCAGGCAGAGAGAGAGAGAGAGAGGAGGAAGCAGGCTCCCCGCTGAGCAGAGAGCCCGATGCGGGACTCGATCCCAGGACCCTGAGATCATGACCTGAGCCGAAGGCAGCGGCTTAACCCACTGAGCCACCCAGGTGCCCCCACCATGGCCCATTTCAAGCCACCGATGGGATCCCGCTGAGGCCCTTGCGTGCCGCACAAGCAGCCAAGCTGCGGGTCCACAGTCTCTGATTTTAAACGGATCAGTACATCTTCTTTTATGCTTATTTATTTTTATTTATTTATTTTCTATAAGATTTTATTTATTCGAGAGAGTGTGTGAATACAAGCAGGGGCAGGGGCAGAAGGAGAAGCAGACTCCCCGCTGAGCAGGGAGCCGATGCCCATGCGGGGCTCCGTCCCAGGACCCTGAGATTATGACCAGCCTGAGCCACGGAGGCACCCCAATTTATTTGTTTGTTTTAAGAGGGGGCAGGGGGAGACGGGGAGATCCCAAGTAGGCTCCATGCCTAGCTCGGACCCCAACATGGGACTCGATCTCACAACCCTGAGACCATGATCTGAGCCGAAATTAAAAGTCAGACGCTTAATCTACTGAGTCACACAAGCACCCCCTTTTTTTGCTGGAGGGGAAATAAACAGATCAATACATCTTAAAGCCAGTTCTTTGGAATGGTTTTATTCATGCCTTTAGCCATGATCTCACATTTCTCAGTCCTCACTGGCCTGTCTGGTCTACCTCTGGGTTCTAAATGTAAAACGTTCTCTCTGAATGAATTCATACTTCCAACAGTGCCTAGCATGGAGTAGGTGTTTGCGATTGTGCTTTTCCACCTTAACTCCGAGGCAGTGAATTTTCTTCTTCCTAGTTTCTACCCAGCCCTGTCTGTCTCTTCCCATCTGCTTGAGCCAAGCCCCACTCTCAGCCCAACCTCCCCACCTTCTCTGAGTACATTCCAAACCTTTCCTGGATCCAACCAGCTTCTCCTTCCCTGCAAGTTTCCTGGCTTTTCAGAGTCTTGGCCTTTCCCCATGACATGTCCAGGTCTTGGGGTGGCTCTTATCTCTCTTCTTCTCAACCACAGACTCCACACTTCTCCCGGTACGAGTCCTCCCTGTGGGCAGCTTGAGCTGGAGTCCTGCTCTAGTCCAGTAAAAACCGTGCCCATCTTGGAAGCCCTATCTCACTGTGCCCATCTCAGCCTGACCAAGTCCGTCTAGAAGCCGCACTTGGCTAGGGAGAGATCCGAACAGGGCAGGGAAGCATTCAGGTCGCTCTCTTGAGACAATCCTCACAGAGGTCACCAAGGCTCCGGGCTTGCTTCCAGCAGCCCTAGAACTAGAGGCGTAAATTCAGTAGAATGGTCGCGCTGGGCAAGGCAATGCGCTCTAGAAATAGCGTTGGTGATCACTAGCTTTGTCGCCTTGGGTGAGTTAATCTCTCTGAGCCTCTGTTTTCTCCACTGTAAAAAAGAAAACAGTAACAGCTAGACTAAAATTAGAGAATAGAAGAGAGTACCTGACACACAGATCAGTGTTTGCTGTGTAGAGGGGGCCGCAGGGAGAGGGGGTAGGGGTAGCGGTGTTTTAGGTGCGAGGGGCCAGCATGAATCCCCTTGACCTGTTCAGGATGCAAAGCGGTCTGGTGCATTCAAGGGGTTGGAATTCAGGGCTAGAAACATGGCCCTTGGGTTTAGATTGCCTGAGTGTACGTTCTGGCTCCACCTTGGGCACTAAGCCTTCTGGGCCCCGGTTTCCTTGTCTGTAAAATAGGGCTACAAATAATGCCGTCTCTTCATCAGGGCTGTTATAGGAATAAATGAGAGGATGCACGTTAGCTGCCTGATAAAGAACCTCACTATTTGGTGAGCATGCTGCAGGTGTTAGCTGCTATCAGACATTTGGGGAAGTGCGAGCAGGGATGGGTCAGGCTAGAAGGTGAATGCTGAGAGGCAAGGCAGCCAGAAGCAGGACTGGAAAGGATCCCCACTCAAGGGATCTCCATACTATAGTTCAGCTAAACATGTAGTGAGCTCTGCAATGTGTAAAGCACTGTGTTAAGTTCCAAGAGGGGTTTTGAATAAAGAAGAGTCAGTCCAGCGAGTAGGAGAAGGATAAGGTCATTATAAACTTGGCACATAGGATGGACTCAAAAAAATATTTATGGGATTGACTGCAAGCCTTCTGGCCCAGAGCACAGTGTGGGAGAGTTACACTGCTTTTCTCAAGGGAGACAAAGCCCAAGGGAAATGATCACCAAGCTGCCTTTCCCGGGGCTGGGCTGGTCAATGCCGTGGGAGGCGTCCCCAAGGTCTGGGGGCTGGACAGAGGGGCTGGGTCCTGTTGTGACTGTCCCCCTCAGCAGCTGCCTGGCCAGGACCCTGGGAACAAGCACTTACTAATGAAGTGTCTTTGAGGGAACACTTCCACCTTGTGACCAAAGGGTGTCCTGGCTCCAGTGAGTCGACCCTGGGGCTTAACCCTATGCCTTCCCTGGCACTGGGCTCAGGCATTCCTGGAATGTGCTGGGTGAGGTGGCCTAAGAAGAATGTGGGAGAAATTCAGCCATTCCAAGCAGAAAAGGCGGCACCAGATGCTTCATGCTAAGGCTTCTAGACTGGATGCTGGGAGCAGATGTTCCAGGCTGTGTTCTGGGCTGGGCTCTCTGGGCCGGGGGCTCCAGCAGACTCCCTGCTCTTGGAAGCAGTTGGATTCCCTGGCATCAGAGATAACATTTCCGCTGTTGACTATAATCAGGGGAGTGATCCTGCTCGAGCCATAATCTGGAAGTAAAACCACGCTCAAGTCTCCCCTGGCACCAGGCAAAGCCTATTCCTGCCTCTCCTGCCGGCATCTGCAGGGCCCCCAACCCAAGCTGGCAGACACAGAGGCTGCAGCTGCCTGGTGCATGGAACAGGTGTGTTCAGAGGCTGTGGGTCCTGTGGCTTCTCCAGCTCACCGGCCTGGCCCAAGCCCAGCTGGGAAGTCCAGGTACCCTGCCAGAATAAGGCACACTGAAAAGAGATCAGGAGACTGGAACCCACTGACTCTAATCCCCACAAGGTTATAGGAGGATTAAAGGAGGTAACCAATGCTAACAGCTGAAAGTGCTTGACACGTAGGTGAACAGTGGCTACATTCATGAGTCGTTTCTGTGAGAAGGACAAGACTGGTTCTGTTCCCCTCATAAGAGGGAAGACAACCAGCAATTGGGCCTCCTGCTGCTGTGGACCGGGTGGGGAGGAATAGGAGAAAACCAGCAGGTAGGGCTTTGAGGGTTTAGGGACCAGGGGCTCTCACCAGGGCTGTGCTCTGCCAGTCTTGACCTTCTTTTAACGACGGTGCCGCTCTCTGATTTTCTCAAGTACTAGTCCATTTCATGGTCAAGTGGAAAGAACAAAAAACTAAGACGTCCATCTAAATTCTGACCCCCACCGCTGGGCAAATTATTTAACCTCTTTAGATAAGCTGTCCTCCTACCTCACAGGGTGGCCACCAAACGAGAACACGAAAGATCTGCAAACATGTAAAAGCCCTCCCTGAACACATAGAAGTACGATTATTATGACGGAAGATTCTTTGGGAGCCTCATTTGCTAAGACAGAGGTTCTCTTGGGCTGCCGTGATCTTGATGCTCAAAGGGTAAACATGGAGGTTCAGGTCTGCGAGGCCAAGGACTGAAGAGGAAAGGGAAGAAGGAGGAAGTGATTTCAGCGATACACAGGGGAAGCGAAGAGCCCAAAATTTGGAGTTTGGGTACCCAGATTTCAATCTCAACTCAGTCACTTACGAGCTTGATATCCTTACTTAACGACACGCTTTTCAGTTTGCTAAATTGGTAAAATAGGAATAAGAAGGATATTGAATGTTTGGGAAAAGCATTTGATAATGCACAGGGAATGCACAGGGGAAAGCATCTGGTAACTCACAAAGTGCCACAAAGTGTGTGGGGGGTGTGTTCAGTCACCACCAGTGACCAAGGAAGGCAGCAGGGACAGAGCGCCCTCCCCATAACACCCCAAGCTGCTTGCGTGGGGCGGGGTGGGGGGGGGGAGGGTGGTAGGGACTGGCTGAATCCCTGGTGCCTTGGACTGCAGCTGTGACTGCCTCTTACTACCTACCCCGAGGACAGACATCTCCTTTTTCTGTGCCTAGGTCACCTCTCCTTAAAACGAAGGGGCTGGACCTGAGATTCTACCCGTCTCAAGTTTTAGGTTGTTTGTATTCTTGGCCTTGAAGACTTGCTCAGAAATCACTTCGTTGAGCTCTCACATTTATTATTATTATTATTATTGTTATTATCATTATTTTTAAGGTGCTGGGAGGGTGTGTGTGTGTGTGTGTGTGTGTGTGTGTGTGTGTGTGTATGAAGGGATGGAGACAGAGCAGACTGTGGCGCGCTCTGGGCCCCACCCTTTCCAAGAATGGACCTGTCCACCCACCTGGAGGGTAGAGAACTGGTTGGAGCCCAGGAACCCTAGCAGATGCGATTCCAATTTAGCAACACGAAGAAGTCCTCTCCAAGGCAACCCAGGCGAACACACCACCCACTAGGCAGGACTAAAAATACACCCGCATGGTTTCAACGTCACACCTGAAGTAAAAATAATCCAACCAGGAGCTGCTGGCTCGTTCTCCCCCACCCCACTCTGCTCCCTCCATCTGGTGCCTTCGAGGGGAGGAGAAATGGAGGGCTGGGCGAGCTCTTCCTTCACGCTCACTCCCCTCCCTCCAGGACCCTGCCGGCCCTCACCCTGCATACACCCAGCAGAGCCCAAAGAAGACAGGTCCTTTTGTAGCCGTTGTAGCTAGAAGCTGCCAGATGGCAACGTCTGATCTGAGTCCAGGGGTGGAGTCTGAGCCCCAAAGAACTTTAGGACTGTGTCTTAGAACCTTCCTTCCCAGGGTTCATTTGCTCCCGCTCATTGATTCACCAAATATTTATTGATCCTCTGTTGTGTGCCCGGCACTGTGCTTGACCCTTGAGAATTCAAAAAGAGAGAAGACGAGCTCATGGACCAGAGCAGCTCAGCACATCATGAAGAAGAAAGATCTGTGCACAAACAACTATAGTTAGTAGAATTTAATGAGTGTCATAAGGGAAATAAAAATAAATTCCTACTGGCAGTGCTTTTTTGGTTAAAAAAAAAAGAGAGAGAGAGAGAGGTTCTGAGTTCTGATAAATCGTACGTTGCCTCTCCTCCTCCTCTTTCTGTGCCTCTATTTGAATTGGCATGTGGGCTTGTTTTCCCTGCCAAATGAGTCAGTGGATATGGGAATAGAAATTTATTGGAGCCGATGGTGTCAATGTTGCTCTGAAGAAGAAAGGTGCCCACACACCTTCCCAGGGAAATGGAACAAGCATTAATTGATAGCTTTCTGAGTGCCAGACACTCTATGTGTTTCTTCATTGAATCCTTACGATAACCTGCATCGTAGGTGCTGTTAGCTCTGTTTCATAAAAGAGGAAGCTGAGGCTCAGAAAAGGTCAGTAACCTGCCCCCAAGTCACACAGCTGTCTCACTCCAAAGCTTATGCTTATTTTGGGCCACCGAGCTTCTCATCCTAAACTGTAAGCAAGGTCAATATAGAAACCCCAAAGCATTTCCAAGGATGCTTCTGGGGAGGCCATTGCTTTTTTGCTGAAGGGACCCACAAGGAAGCCTTGATGGAATGGACGGCATCTGGAAATGGATACCGAGGATGACGAGGAGGGACGGGGGAGATGCAGGGACAGAGTTCCGAGGGCAGGAGCAGCAGGAGCAAAAGTGAGCAGTCCCGTTTGCCTCAGTTGGTGAAGGGGATTAGTGAAGAGACAGGGGGTCAGGGACCACCTGCCGTCTGGCCAACACCCCATTCTCTGCCAACTCTGTTAAGAAATAACTAGTGAAAAGAAGTCTGGGGCCACAGCCTGAAGCCCCTGGAATGTTCATCTGAGGATGTGGACTTTATCAGTTCATGAATACTTGTCATGCAGCTTCTTGGCCCTGAATAAGTGCCCAGGAAAAAGACAGGGGGCTGTCCTGGAAGGTGGCTCTAGGGCATTGTCTGTGATTCTCTGATCCCAATGACCTCTGACCCAAGGCACTGGAAATGAAGGATCAAAGTGCCAACCCCTGGGTAGAGTTTCCAAGGTGGGCCTTGGGCAACTTGAGATCTGCACGGTGTTTGTCAGTGGAGACTAGAGGGGGGTGACTGCAGAGCAAGCCCAGTCCCTGCTTTTCCCACCTTCCCCCACCTCCCTAGCCCATGGATCTATGTGCTCTGCTGCAGTCTGATCCTGAGCAGGGCGCTGTCCCACCGGCTCATCACTGAACATCTCCACCCCAAAATTTCGCTCTCCTACCAACCATTCCACCTTCTGAACGGTCCATCCTTCATCCCAGCTAGGAAGGGCCTTGGAGGCTCTGGCCCCTGTTCCCATTGGAAGAAGCAGCCAGGGCTTAGGGAGGGGGTGAGGGCTGACCCCGGGCCTCCTCTGCCCATCTTCCCCATAGCCAGATGAGTCTGGGCTGTGAGGTCAGGTGCAGGACAGGCTGGGGGCTCCAAGGTTGGTGACAGGGAGAGGAGGTGGACAGTCAGGGAGGCTGCCACACACTTGGCTGGACCCATAATTGAGGTCTGCAGTCCTGGCCAAGGTCACAAGGGAAGGGATGGCTGAGAGGTTCAGAAGTGACAGAGTGGCATGACTGTGAATCACAAGGTTTATCACCCAGAAAGAGAACTCAACACTAATGTGCCCCCCTGCGTGTGACCATCCTGCCCCCGCCCCCCGCCCCCAGCCTGTGGTGCTCTGCTTCTCTGTCTATGGATCTCTTCTCTGTCTCTCGTCTTCTTTGCTTCTGAGCTTCCCTGAAGCTCTGTATTTTTGCATTCTTTCTAACTTGTTCCTGCCCCTGCTTCTGTATTTCTGGTCCTCTACGAAGAAATGTCCAAAAAATTTGTTTTCTCCGAAAAACCCAGGTTGCCCCAGGAGGAAGGAAGAGAAGCAGAAAAGGGTCCAACATCAAGAGTCCTTTTAACAAAAGGAAGCGAGCTTTAGTCTTACAGGGGAACTTGCAGTTAGGGACCAGTATATGAATTACCAAAGAAGTGGTGGTCTCCACCCTGGGGCGGGGGGGGGGGGGGGTGGGGGGGGGGGGTGGCTTTGCAAGTGGTGGAGAAACCTGTCAGGCCAGTTTATGTTAATATCTGTCCTGAGGTGGAGAGGCATAAGATGGGCTATGCTGGGGCTTGCCTGCCCAGGGAGGCTCTCAGAAGCCCCACCAGGAGACAGGTGGTGTGGGCAACACTGCTCGGCCTGAAGAAAACCTGGGATCGCTCAGGCTCTCGGTGGCTAGAGAGAGGGCAGAGTTCACCGCTGCCAAAGGCTACAGCCAAAACCCTGGCCTAGCTCTGATCTGCTCCCCGGGGTGGGGCAGTGGGGGGCAACCCCACAGAGCTGAGCCCCAGACTGGGCCTTCCAGGCCAGCCAATGGGTGATGTTAAAAAAACGCGAAGGCAGAAATGTCAGAAGTAATTAAACCAAACGATGGCTTAAACCCCTGTAGAAATCAACACATCCGGTTTAATCACCTCCTTAAGCTAGCACAGGACCGCATTCTGGGGAGAGCGGTTCTTTATTTCTTTGGATCGTTAACAGAGACTGCGTATCTTGAGCTTGATTTTGGTTCCGTTGCTCTTGAGAAGAGGCCGTGTGGCTGCGGGTGGGGGTAGGGGCTCAGAAAAGAAAAAAGAAATAATAAAATATTATTCGAAATCGTCTCTTCTTCCCCTCTCCTCGAGCCTTGCGTCTCCCGGCTCCGGGCTCTGTCCGCACTCATGGCTCCCACCCGCACCCCCCGCCCCCAGCACCCAGGCAGAGGCACAGTGCTGAATGTGCTAAATTAGGCCATTAGAGAAATTCATTTCTCTTTATTAGTCTGTGTCAAATC
Organism: Mustela erminea; assembly: GCF_009829155.1. NCBI lineage: Eukaryota > Metazoa > Chordata > Mammalia > Carnivora > Mustelidae > Mustela > Mustela erminea. The sequence continues at coordinate 20,719,082 of NC_045622.1, forward strand.
CTTTTTATTAGTGGCTGGAAACGACCTCTCTTCTGCAGTAAAATGTCATGCCAGTTCACTCCTTTTATTTGTTCTGCACTGACGAGGCTCAAACTCTCACTGAATTAGTGCAGTGAGATTTATTTCCTCCAAATTTTGAACGGCTTAAGAGAGATTGGGGTGGAGGGGGCGGTCAGGCGGGAGGCGACAGGGGGAGAAGAGTGGAGAAAGATCTGGGAGGGAGAAGGTGAGTTCTTATGGAGGTCAAATGTCCTCCGCTCTTTGGAAATAAAGTCTAATGGCCATCTTTCATATCTTGTTCATCATCACCTGAGCACTGGGGACTGAGTTTCCACATTCCTGCTTCTAGCCTCTGAAGGGTATTGATCCGCAATGGGACAGATCTGGACAGCAGGAAGAGGAATTCCTTAAAACCCATTGTAGCTGGACAACCTGAAGCTTAGGGAAGGCCAAAAATAAAGAACCGAATCCCACACCCATCTGGAAATCTTTCTTCCCATCCCTCACCTGGTTCAGACAGGACCACTCGTGTCCCAGGTGGCTAAGATGTCCAGCTCCCGTGGTCTCTGCCTTATTCACCCCACCCTACCCTAAGCCTGCAGCAGTGGTTTCCGGCCTCATCTCCAGCCTTCTGAGGTGATGTTGGAAGGTAGCTTAGAAATAAAGATTAACCTGTAGAGCCAGGCAGCCGCGGAAGGGGCTGGGGACTGTGTTGGGAACCAGTGGCATGACTGCGGCCACAGAACCCAGTCAGGTCATTGGAAAGCAGCCTGTTTCTCAGGGGTGGGGGGTGATACAGAGTGTCTCAACAGTCCCCACGCTTGAGGTAGCAGGTAGCAGTCTGGGTTGATGGAGAGATCCAGGCGGGCAGAGCATGGGAGCCACAGGCAGCTCATTGACCTTGGCTAACATTTGTACAAAAGCCATGGGCAAGCCCAGGTGCCATCTGAGCCCCTAGGCTCAGGGATCCAGGGATTAGAGTGGCTGGGGGAGGGTGTTAGATAAGAAGAGAAATTTGGGAGCTGATAGTGTGGCTCAGGCAGGAAGGGGCTGGAGAGAGGAGGCCATGCCAGTATCCACGAGGTCCACTCTGTGCTCCAGGGGCCCCTGGTTAAATTGGGGGTGGGGGGAGGCAGCAATAGAAAGTATATTTCTTTCTTCTTGAGATATAGCAGAAGCCATAGAAAACACCCCAGATATGCCCCCCCTGCACACACACACACATTCTGGGGAGATCTGACACCTGGAAGTGAGAAGTTTATAAAAAGGGCCCATGCTGCGGCTCCACACAGAAGCTGCACATTGCTTCCCAGAGTGTTTGACAATGTCCCCATCCTTCCTCACCCTCCCGCCTATGATCTAACACCTGCTTCTCTCTTCAGCTTCATCTCCCTCCATTCCTAGCCTACCTACCTACCTCACTCCACACACATTCATCTGGATTTTGTTCTAGAAACGTGCCAAGCTCATTCCTGTCTTAAATGCTTTGCTTCCCCCCACACCCTGTTTGGAACCCCCCCCCCCCAGATCTCTGCCTGACTGCTTCCTCATCATTTGAAGCTTAACTTGAATGTCACCTCCTCCAAGAGGCCCTCCCTGACTACTCTCTGCCCTGCAGGGGCAAGGACAGTGGCAAAGAAGAAGACTCTCCCCGCGTACCTGAACTCTAATGTGGGGAGACTCCATCACTAGCAGATCCCTCTCCCCCATCCCACATGACATTCATGCTGGTACACGGAACCCACAAACCCCTCACACATACTGCTTACAAATAACATAACGCATGCACACACTACATACAATATAGGGCATATGCAAACTGTACTCAGAGCATGCAAAACCTGTACCCTGCTTTCGAGGCCACGGCCCACATGCACTCGCCTCCCGCATAAATGTGTCGTGTGCACGCACAATAGCAACACAGGATGGGACACTAGGACACCACTCACACCTGCTCTCATCGACAGCCTACATGCAAGCCAGGTGCACATGTGTGCACACACAGAGACCACCCCCTCCCCATGCAGCCGCCGCCTACCCTCCTTGCAACCGGTGAGGAAGGAGCTTGCGGTGACCGGCAGCTCCTGCGGGGCTGGGGCCGGGGCTGCACCCCCACCACCTGGCACGATGCTGCGGATTATTAGTTCCTGGTAATTTAGTGCCCTTGTACGGAGTCGATTTGTGCCTTTCATTCCTAATTGATCTAGTGGCTGTTTAAATGGCAGCAGGCATCTGTTGAGAGTAGGAAGGTTCATAAGGCGCAATAATTCATAACACCGTCTGGAATTTGCCTTTCATGTCCCTCAGCTAAACCACTGCAGGGCTCTGCTTAAATTACAGCCACTGAGGCTTTCTTTGGTATTCCACTCAGGGCAAGGAGAATCTTGCATTAAACTGGGATCAGGTTAGATTAGACTATAATATGCTGCGGTATTAGTGGCTGCAAATGAAGACTTACACTGGAGTTTAACCCCTTCACCTGGTTTTCTCTTTGTCTTCAGCCGGATGGGTCAGGGAAACCATTGTTTGCCCTACCAGCTTCCTCTAGGAGTCGAATGGATCTTCTAGCCACATGCACCATCCCCAGACATTGACCCTTTATCCTCCCCAGACTGTAACCTAGGCTGCAGCCTGGCGGGGGTGGGGGGCGCAGCTGTTTATGCAACAGTTCCCAAAATGAGGGTCGGGAGATGGTGTCCAGGGGCAGGTTGCCCCACCAAGTGGCTCGTCCCAAGCAGGAATGTATCTCTCCTCGTCCACCACTGCCCCTGAGCCCAAGCAGAGTGCCCAGCAGGAATAGGGCTGAGTATGGATGGAACTGAGCACCTCTGTCTTCTTGCCCAGAATTATTAGTATCCCAGCATGGGACAGGCTACTAGGGGTTCCCCATCTACATGCAAACCCTGTGTAGGCTGGATAGTCAGTCTTCCTCTTGCTGTGGTTATAGAGTATAGGAAGGGAAAAAGCATGGTCTGCTTTCCTTTTCAGGGCTTACTGTATTCCCCATTATGCTAGCCACTAGCCAAATGTGGCTATTTACATTAAAATTAGTTACAATTCAATAAATTTAAAATTCAGTGTTGCAGGCACCACACTCATATTTCAAGTGTCCGTTGGCCTCCTATAGTTAGTGGCTACCATATTGGACAGAGGAGATCGTAGAACATTTCCATCCCTGCAGAAAGTTCCATCGGACCATACTGACTAGAACACGCCTGTTGGTAGAGGCCTGGGAGCTACGGCCAACACACAAACTTCCTCCTCGCCCAGCCAACAGGGCTTAATCAGAAAGACTAGAGCTGGATTGTGTGGTCCCAAGGAACTGAGGAGAGTCCATGGGCAAACGTTCTTTTGGAATCGCAGTGAAAGGGAATGAGGGTGCCAGTCCAGGGTCAACAATCTGTGAAACCCAGGCACTCATGCTGGATGCTAAGACCTCACTGTTCATGTCCTGCAGAAAAATAAGAATGATGTGTGCTTTTGTGTGCAAATAGACACAGACATATCATAGGCAATGGATATTTCTTGGAATCCACATACCTCTTCCAGACTCTGGACACACAGTGAAGAGTAAGGCGGGCTTGGCTCTTGCCCTCATCTGGCTTACAGTCTAGTGAGGAAGGCAGACAATAAAACAAAGAGCTCAGAGAGCCATCAGCATAGGTTAGGGGCGGGGGAGCGAAGGAAGCTTCCCAGACTTGGTGATATCTACGTGAGGACCCCTAAAGCCTGTCAGGCACTGAAGTAGGCACTCTGGCTTACATAATGCATCCTGGAACGACGCCCACACACTCACACATGCTCACACTCACGCTGTCTTCATTTGCTGATTCATCATCTGCCACCAAATATTTAGTAAGTGCCTGCAGTGAGCGTGCAGGGCAAGGTCCTAAGGATACAGTGATCCTTAACACAGGGACAATCTTGGAAGAGAACAGCAATGCCATTAATTGTTGAGTCACAGTTGTGCTAAGTGTGCACTGACAAAAAGGTGCAGGGAGACGTCGTACGTGTAACTGGGATGTGTGACCTAAACTGAGTCAGCCAGTAGACGGAGGACAGATAGAGACACCCACACACCGCATATGGACGCGTATTCAAGCTCACACACATCCACCTGTGTACATTGGCAAACACACAGGTGTGCATGTCCACTGCCCTCAGCTGGTGCCAGACGGCCAGCAAATCTGTGACAAACCACTACTGCTCATGTCCAGGACTTTTCTGGATACTTCCTACATGTCCTTCCCGGGTTGACCTTGAACCAGAAATGGGCACTTATTTCTGTGAAGGCAAATACCCCTCCTCTCTCACCCAATATCCACGCAGCTTCTCTAACCTAAGAGTTAGGCACCTAGTCAGGTGCGGGGGGCGGAATAGAGCCCTCTAAGGCCTCCAGGAACCTGAAGACTGGCTCCTCCATGCCAGGGCATGAGAGGGCTGGCATCCAGGCTGGCGTGGGGACTGGGGATGGTCTCAAGAAGTAGGACCTTGGGAGAAGAAGAGACGGGAGTGTGGGAAAGGGGCCCTGGTGGCTTCTGAGCCCAGCCAACATCAGGTCTCTGTGCGCATGTGTGAGCTCTTGATATCCCCGCAGGCACCCTCTTTTCCCGCTCCTGACGCTGCTGTTTGAGAAATGTGAACAGGCCACCCAGGGCTCAGAGTGCATCACCTCCGCCAGCTTTGATGTGGACATCGAGAATTTTGTCCACCAGCAGGAGCAGGAGCACAAACCCTTCTTCAGCGATGACCCAGAACTGGACAATCTGGTAAAGACCCTCCAACCCCCACCCTGGCTAGGGTCTTCCCACCCTCTGATCCTTCCACAAGCCCTAGAAATGATCCTTTTATTCATTCCATTCATTCAACAGAAAATGTGGGGTGCCCACTCTGGGGCAGGCCCTAGATGCACCCATTCTAGCAGTTGAGAACCATTGCTGATTCCTTAAACGAAGAGTTGCATGCTTAGGTTTTGCTGCCAGAGGCGTTGTGTTCTCTCCTCATTGCTGCACCTGCATTCCACCACCCTGCCCCCCACCTTTGCAGTGCAGACAAGAAGGAAGGAGGGTCACAGGAGCCAAAAGGTCTGTAGTAGCTGTTCTGAGGAGTCCTGGCTTGTTAATAAATATGTCTTGGGCTGCCCAGGGAGGAGTTGACGGCTGGTGTGCTACAGTGTGGAGAGTGAGGGTGACAGGCATAGTCAAACACATCAATAGAGGAAAAGACCCAGAGACACAGTCATGTTGAGAAGGCTGATAGAGGTCCTGTCCAACTGAGGCATGTAGACCAGGCTTCTAAACCCATTTATCATCCAGATCATCACTACAGGGTTTTTAAAATATATATTCCTGGGCATTGTGATTCAGTACGTTTGATGGGACCTTGTGAGTCTATGTTTTTAAGTTTCCCAGGCAACTGCAATCATCAATAAGATTTGGTAACCACTACCGTAGGTGACATCTCAAATTCTCTCCTAGCCCTGGGAGGTCTGCTGAGGGAGAAAGAGAAACAGAGCAGCTGCTCTGTTCATTCATCACGATAGATATCCCGGAATGAGTCATTATTAACCACAATTCCTGATTTTTCTGTGGGTGGATTACCTAAACCATGCATGGTCAATTTGGAAACTACAAAACTCTCCTCCGTGAATTGATTATAGGGCTGACCTCTCGTAACCAGAGTTTAGCTAATACCTGCTCCCAAAAGGAAAACAGAACTGGAAAAGCAAAGGTGGCACCAAAAACAGGAAGAGAACGTCCGCACACGTGCGCCTGCCCACACGCGCGCCTGCCCACGCATGTGCATGCGCTTGCGCACTCAGCGCGCCTTCGGGCCCGACTCAGGGACTTCCGTGTTATTACGCGCTGTGAGTTACCCGCGCCGCTGCTGCTCGCGGGAGCTGGACATGCTGTTCTATGGAGTCCCCAAGAGCTGCCAGGAGAGGCCAGCCTGGCCTGGAGGTTGGTGAGGTGTGAGAGCGGGGCTGGCGGTTCGGGAGAGGGGGGCACTTGCCGAGGGGAGCACGTGCGGGCCGTCAGGCCTGTTAGCGCGGGTACCTGAGGGCCGCGGGTCCGCTCTGCTCAGCCGGCCCTCCGTCTCCCCCGGCTGGGCTGGAGCAGCCCCACTGCCCCAGGAGCCCAGCCTCCTGACTGTCCGGTTCCCTGCAGGCTGCTCCGGCCCCACCCTCCCCAGCGGGTCACCAGTTCGGAACTGCCCCTGCGAAGCAGGTCTTGGGAATTTAGGCCCGCAGCAGCCACAGGGCTAGGAGACATGAGGCAGCTATTTCTGGGGAGCTGGAACGGGCCTGGCAGGGCCACGAGCCACTCTTATCCCGTGACACAAAAAGAAGCTGACGCCGATGTCGGTAGAAAATACCTCAAATTAGGCAGAGTGATGGAAAGGAACTGAACCCTTTTTAAGGAGCAGGAGTCCTGGGGAAAAAACCTCGCACGCCTTGCCAGGGGAAGCTCTCACAGGCACACCTGAGAACAGCCTCCTTTTCTAGGATAACCTGGAATTCACCAAAAAGGGGCTGCAGCTCTGTGCTTTCCCCTTGCTAACACTACCTGGGTTTCTCAGGTTTTGGTTCCCTCAAAGAATCCGATCTCTTGATGTTGCCCAACAGACCTCGGTTACCTGTCTGCGCCTTGCACACCTGACCTGGGGCTGTGGATACAGCAGCGGCTGCCCCAGGGACCCCAGACCCCTGGTGTCCCCTGGACTTCTATCCCAGGTGATCAGGCTGGGAACGGTCCCGTGGGCAGAACAGCCTCAGACACCACATCTGCCCAGGTGGACCGGATTTACTTAGGTCTTAGCCATTGTCAGTGGCCGCTGACTGGTCAGGTGTTTGAATAGAGAGTTGAAGGAGCTCTTGGAGAGGGAGGACCCGAGCCTGGCTTCACAGCTTAGCCTGTGTGCGACTGTAATGATTTAATTCCTTTGAAGCTCGGTTTCCTCGTCTGTAGAGCTAATACACCTCTCTCATGTCATGGCAATAAAAAAAAAAAAAATTAACAAGATGGCATGTGGAACCAAATGTCCTTTAAAAATGCGTGGCATCCGGAAGGTTAATCTCAAATGCAGTATCGCTAAGGTAAGGAGAACCACCTTCCCGGCGTCTCCTCCTGGCCATCAAGAAGACGGTGGGGCAGATACCCTGCAACTTCATTTGGGCAGTTGAGCAGTGCCCTTTGCCACCCCATTTGTAGTCCTGCGTGGGGAGGGGGCGGCTGGAGAGGCCAACCATGGGAGCCGTCATTAGAACAAGAATCATGTAGCCAGCACAGCCGAGATGCACATAATTAGAAATTAGAAAAAGGTCAGATCGCGTCATTATCAGCTCAATCAGCTGCTGAGTGCCACAGCCAGTTAATTTGGCATCTGTATTTTTTACAACCCCGCACACGTAGCCCAACGGACTGTAACTCTTTATCCGGACAGATATACTGCGCAGCGGAGCAGGGACATAAAATGAGAGACCCCAAGCAAATGAGCTGAGATAATTGAGAGATTTATTTTTTATATATATGTGTGTCAGGGCGGCTTTCCTTTGCCCTTGAATATTGACTTTCACAGATGGGATTGTCAGAAGGATGTGGGGGTCCCCCAAAACTTTGTCCCTCCCCGGGCCCTCAGGTCATGCTCTGATCCTGCTTTCTCCCAAGCTCAGAGAGCCTATAGGCCCCATGTCAGCCCTTAGGACGTACATTCCCCCCACCTCCAGCTGCCTGTCCTCCAATCCTCCAAACAAACTGGCTTGCTGAGCGATCCCTTCCCCTGCTCCCAGCAGCGGTCTCCCAGACAAGTTCCCATGGGAACGGCTGATTGCGCTCTCCCAGAGCTACCCAAAGATCAGGGGTTCCCAGATCGTAGGCTTCTGAGGGAACGTCCCTCTCCTGGCTATCCAGCTGCTCCCACAGCACTGATGCCCACAGAGAAACTTAAGAGTCACAAAATGCTAAGGGAAAACGCAACTGAGAGAAGACTGTCCAGCACATGCAACTCCCCATTTTACAGATGGGGACACTGAAGTCCAGAGAAGGGAAATGAGTCATTTAGGACCAGAACCCAGGTCTCTTGGCTCCCAATACCCTGCTCCTTCCAAGGTCTCCCCACCTCTCTTCTTCCTGGGGACAGTAAAGTCCTCATTTATAAATGCCAACAGCATCTCCACACCCCCACCTCCCCACCCCCCACCTCTCTCTGCCACCTACTCTTATCCCCTGCCACCCACTCTCCGACCTTCTCTACCTCCCTGTTTCAGAACTGTGGAGGTGGCTTCTCACCCCTGTGGTGGCTAAGCCAGCATGCCCCCACTGAGCTCCCTGGGGATACTCTCTGCCCTCCAAGTCCCTACACCCAACCAGGCCCATTTCTCATCGGGCCCACTGATCCCCTGCTTGGACCCAGCAGCCTCTGACTGGCAGTTGGTAAAGTTTGTAAAATTTGCAAGTTCCCCAAACCCCTTTGAAAGGTAAAAGCTTTTTGTTTTATAAAATCTGATTTACGGGCCCCCAGTGCAGTGCCGAGGTTTTATATATTATGCAAGATTTCAAACCGAGGCTGTTAAACGTAAGGTTTCAGTTTCATGCATGGAATTTTTTTATGTGTAAATTTTTTAACATTTATGGGGCACGTTTTAATGAGACTCTGGTGTGGCTCGAGGGACAGATTATGGCTGCCTGACCGCAAAGCCTGCTCCAAAATGGGGCCCCCCAGGCCCCTGGGCCCACTCTAAAAAGGCAGGGCCAGAGGCTGGAGGCTGTGAATAAGGAGGCACATGAAGGAGCCGGGCCAGAGCTCTGTGTCCATAGAGACCTCAGGCAGCCCCGATCAGAGTCGTTCACTTCAGCCTGCCGCCCAACTCTCACCACCTACATAGGAGCAGAGAATCTTACCAAGATAGGGAATGCTAGTGAGACTAATCAAAGCTAGTTGTGATTAACATTTATAGAGCACTTACTAGGTGCTATTGTAAACACCTTACCTATATTACCTTATTTAATCTTGTCTTCAAACCCACAAGTATGTGTGTATTATTATCCCCACTTTAAAACGAGGAGATTGAGATGCAAGGTGAACTCACTTAGTTCAAGATCACACTGCCAGTCCCAAGGCAGGCGTGCAAGAGAGATACTGTGCAGGTCTCGAACTCCCAACGCCCCCACTCAGCCCCCATGCTGACCTATAGCCACTGTTCTCCTAGAGCTTTCTATGTGCCTGGTCTTGGTTTTAGTAGTCCTTTCTAGCTGCATCTCATCTAATCCTCAGTACAATGCGGAGAGAGTCACTACTATTATCCTATTTTACAGGAAAAATGGGGAAAGTAAAGTACAGTGATGAAGTAAATTGGCCAGTATTTCTCAGTTGGTGGAAGACCCAAGACTCAGCTTCCAAAACCCATTGTTCTCCAGCACATTTCTCTATGTAATTCTCATAACAGCCCCACGAGGTAGTTCTTGTCATCCCCATTTTACAAAGGAGAAGATCAAGGAGTGAGAGTCCTACTGCCAATAAGTTACAGAGTTGGGATTTGCACCAAGTGGGTCTAACTCCCAAAGCCCACCTGCCTCTTCCCTCTGAACCACTTGCTGCTCCAAATTCTGAGGACATTGGAGGCAAAGTGCCATGTTATTGACTTAAAAGTCATTGAACTTGTCATGCATGATGGCTCGCATCACCATTTTATCCCCCTGTTGTCTGGCAGTTCTCCCATCCCTGGTCTTCACCTTTCTCCCACGTCCCATTCCTTGTTCCAGGGACCCTGCACTTCCAACTGCTCAGATCCAGCTGGCCGGTTCGGGAACAATTTTTGGTTTGATTTTAGCTTTGGCTGCCCTAATGACCCACAGGAAATATCTGAGCACTTTAAGGAATGCAAGTTTAGAAACTCTCTTGTATGTAAGTGAGGGAGAGTAGTTCCAGCTTCCCAACTTGCCGAGGAAGGAGAAGGTGAAAAGAACTTGCCCCCCAACTTGCTGCATGGAATTTAGGTCACCTGAGTCCCCGTGGTTGTGAGATTCAAATGAGATAATGATGAAAAAAGCATTTTGCAAATCATAAAGTGATGTATATATATGTGTGTGTTGTGTGTGTGTATGTGTGTGTTTTGGAAGGCAAGGATTTATGACTATGAAGGGCAAAAGCCACAACCCTACAGAAGGCCACTTTTTAGAAAGGAACTTGGGGTAGTGGGATGGGGGAGAGTGTTGGCATAAAGAAAAGGCATTTATCAAATAGCTACTATGTGCCCAGAACATTCGCATATATCATTTTATTCAATTTTCATACCCACTCTACAGGGTAGGTATTATCATCCTCAGTTTTACAAATAGAGTTAAACAGGTCATCCAAAATCAGCAGGCAGGCAATAATAGATTTGGGACATCCCACCGTGCAACTTCATAGCCCACAAGATGCCCCAGTCCTTGTGTATTCTCCTGGGACCAGTGAGGAGCTAGTGTGCAGGGGTGTAAGACTAAAATATAAGGTCAGTTCTCATTTTGCTTTTTTTGAAGGGTACCTCTCAGTAGAAAAGGGCTGTTTCTTTATTTTGGAAGAGAAAGCAGAGAGAGAAGCTGGAGGTGAAGCAAGACTTAGGGGGAAGGATTGAGAACACATTCATCACGTTTGATGATGGTATTAAATTAAATGGAATTGTTATTGCTCTAGAAGATTTGAAATAACTTTTTATATGGCATTGATCACTTAGAAAAATAGTTTAATAAATCAGAGTTTTATTCTGATTTAGAAGCAAAAACCCAAAATTGCAAACACGTAGGATAGAGGATGATTTATTAAACGTAAATACAGGAGAAAAAACACCGGGAATGATTCTTTTTCTACTCGCTGAATACGAAAGAACAGTAGAAAAGCCAACAGGATATTAGAAATTATTAAAAGAGATTTAAAAAATTATATGCAATTGCTTCCCTCTGGTTTCTAAGATACTTTCACATCATTATTGCCTTTAGCCTTAATCAACTCTTAAAAGCAAGCAATGATCGTTATCCTCATGTTCCAAATGAGGAAGTTGAGGCTCACAGAACTCGTGGCCCAGTAACACCCAATTTTGTAAACAATAGGCCTGGATTCAGGGTGTCTGACAACCACCCCCACCGATTTGCTTCTGCCCACCAGCCACCCCACTAATGGTACAGCCCATCTTTGTCTCTAATATTGAATAGGTCCTCCATATTCATTACCTCGGAATACCATTATGATTTACTCTCCCTTCTTAAATCTTTAAACCAAGCCTATTATCCCATAAAAAAGTCATCCTTCGACTGTGCTTTGTTAGACCAAAAAGTAGGTCCGCTTTTGACCACTGGGTGCCAGATGTGGTGTAAGCTCCTTGTGTGTTTCATTTGAACAAAACCATTCTACGTAGATTTTACTTTGTCTTTTTGTCTTATGTGTTGGTACTTTCTGATTCTTTTTTAATAAGTACTTATTGGCTATGTTTTAGAAAATAAATGAGTAGATATGTACACCTTTCTTTGCGGTGGATACTTGTATGTAGATTTAAAACCAAACGAGTAAATGAAATTTTGATTAAAAAAGGAATAGTCCAGTAAAGGAGAGCTCGGAGACCGAAGGAAAGAAGAAATGGAAGAAGAGAAGGGAAGGGAAAAGAGAAGAGGAAAAGGAAAAAGAAGAAAGGTTTAAGGACTTAGGATGATTTTTGTCTGGAGAACACAAAACCAGTTGGACAATTTTTTCAAGTCAAATGCCTTGTTCCCTGTATAGCATAGAGTGAAACTCCGTATTTGTGTTGAATGGATAATATTAAATTAAGGGAGGTTGTATTGATGGAGGCATTAGGGGTTCTAGGTGCCTGCAGAAGCCTGGGTAGGGGCTTCAGACTCAGGCAGGAGAGATCTTGGTACATGTGAGAAAGAACTTCTCAATCAGCAGGCTGAGAGAAATAGAGGGGACTTGAAGTGAAGGCTCTCACTGGGAGCGCCTCAGACAAGAGCAGCCATGTATCCTAGAGAGTTTGGTCTCTCACCTAGACGCCAGCCCAGATCATCTCCCAGGGCCCCTACCAGCCCCGTCCGTGAACTGAGGGCATAAGTCATGTTCAGGCAAGCAGAAAATGGAAAGCACCTGATAGTCCAACCTCTCTTTTTACCCAGGAGGAGGCAGACATCTACACTGGTGAAGTACTCTGACTCCTGTAAGCTAGGCCAGGAGTGAGAGATGAGGAACCAGAGTAGCCGAATGAGGAAACGTTACCAGACAAGACTCTGGAAATCCTAAACTTTAATGTCCCCAAAGCTATTTGGTCTTCCTCATACCCTATACTTCCCATCACTGGGCCACTCCCAAATCCTGTACCCTTCAGACTGTTTTTCTCCATCTACACAAATCCGCAGAGCCCATCTTGGGAGCAACATAGTACATGTGGCTTCACATCCTAGTGTTACCACTTACCAGCCATGTGGCTCTAAACACAGAAAACTTAATATCTCTGGGCTTCATTTTCTTCAACTATAAAATATGGGCAATCATGGTGCCTCCTTGCAGAGGTGGTCGTGTGGTATAAATAGGAGAAGGCATGTGGTAGGTTTAACACAGTGTCTGAGACATAGTAAGAATAAGACAGGTTTGGGTATTGTTATCAAGCAGTCAATGAGCATTTATTAAATGCTTTTGTATGGTGCTAATTATTCTGAAAGACATAAACCAAGATATCCATGGCCAAAATCAAGTAGAAAATTGAGAGCAAATGTTCTTTCAGTACCAAATTAGCCATTCTAAAGTCACGAGTCTCTTCTTTGCATGGGAGACCACAGTCTCTTTTGATCTCAGCCAAAAGGGAGGGAGCACTCCCTTAGGATAAGTTCCTAGGATTGAGCCCTGCATGAAGACACAAAATTGTTGGTTACTGTCTTTGAGTGACAACTTAGTCTAATTCAGTACTCCAAGAGCCCTTAGTTAGGCACCATTCCTGCCCATCACGCAATCTAAAAGTTAACCCAGGGACTACTCAATCGTTCCCCACTAGAAATGTCTATGAAACTCAGAGAGGAGCATGGCACCAGTGTCCAGTCATGTCGTTCTGCTCACACCTGACCGTCAAAATTCTCTGGGAGAGATTACCTGCCTTGATTCCTAGGCATCAAGATGCTAGCCAACAGCTGGGAGGGTAGGATTACACAGAGACTCCCTAGATACTGCTTAAGTCAACACCAGTGGGTCTCCAATGGCAACAGGCCCCACCCTTTTTTCCATTTTTCATTTCAGTGTAATTACAGATTCACATGCAGTTCTAGGAACTAATACAAAGAAGTTCTGATTCCCTTCTTGCATAACTGCATACAGTTTCACAACCAGGAAATTGACAGTGTTACAATCCACAGATCTGATTCAGATGACACCTTTTTACATGCACTCCTGTGCATGTTTAGCCTTGTGCCTTTGTATCACAGATACAGATTCATGTAAACTCTGACAGTCAAGAGAGAGAACACTTCCTCCCTCCCTCTGCCAGTTCCTCCCTCCCTCCCCCACTGCACCCTCGGGCCACCACCAATCTGTTCTTCATCTCCATAATGTTGTCATTTCAAGAATGTCAGATAAATGGCATCATACAGTAGGTAACCTTTTGAGACTGGCTTTTTTTTCCCTCACCATAATTATTCTTTTGAAATCCATCCAAGTTGCTGAGTGTATCAATAGTTTGTTCCTTTTTGTTGCTAACTAGTAGTCCATGACATGGACATACCACAGTGTCTTCATCCATTCACCTGTTGAAGTTGATTTTGGTTGTTTCCAGTTTGGGGCTGTTAGAACAGGCCGCTTTGAACATTCACAAACTGTTTCTGTGTGAACATATATTTTATTTCCCTGGGATAACTGCAGGGTGTAAGATAAGCATATATGTAGTTTTGTTTCAAAAACACCTGTTACACTGTTTTCTAGAGTGGCTGAACCATTTTTCACATCCCCTAGTAATGTCCGAGTGATCCAGTGTCTCTATTTTTTATTTTAACCATTTTAACCATTCTGATAGGTGTGTAAGTGATATCTCATTGTGGTTTTAATTTGCATTTCCCTGATGGCTAATGACATTGAACATCTTCTCATGTGCTTACTTGCCATCTGTGTTTCTTCAGTGAAATGTCTGATGTTGTCTTTTTCCCCTGTTCTAACTGGGTTGCTTGCTCTTTTACTGTTTAGTTCTGAAAGCTCTTTATATATTCTAGAAAGAAGTCCTTTGTCAGATATATGGTTTGCAAGTATTTTCTTCCAATCTATAGTTTGCCTTCTCACCTTCTTTGCAAGATCTCCTGAAGAGCAAGCTTTTTAAATATTGATGAGTTCTAATCTATCAGTTTTTCCTTTTCTGGGTCAAATTTGAGTGGTCAAGTCTAAGACCTCTTAATCCACTCTTAAGAACTCATGATTTTCTCCTGCATTTTTATTCTAAAAGTTTTATAGTTTTATCTTATATTTAGGTCTGTGGTCCAATTGAGTTAATTTTTATATAAAATGTGAGACTTAAATCAAGGGTTTGGTTTTTTGTTTGTTTGTTTGTTTGTTTGTTTTTACTTGTGAATGTCCAATTGGTCCAGAATCATTTGAACACGCTTTTTTGAAAAGCAATTTGGCAGTATTTATCATGAGCCAAAAGAATGTCCATACTTTTTTTCCTGTAACTTCTGGGAGTTCAGTCTGAGGAAATAGGCAGACACATGAATCAAAGTGGGAAGCTTGGAAAACAGTCACTATAACATTTTTTATAAAATTGAAAAATTGGAAGTAGCCTAAATGCCCAATGATGAGGGATTGGTTAAGGAGGACACATGTGAAATAATAGGCAACAATTAAAATATGTTTACTCAATAACTTTTACCCATTCAGCAAATATTTACTCAGTGTCCAGAGTGTTGGTGCCAATGATAACATAGCAAGAAAATCAGACACCCTCTCTCCCTTCTAGAAGCTCGAAGGCCAGAAGTGACAATAGAGAACACCGTGCTGCTGTGTAGAAAAATAAAACTAATAAACTAAGGGGAAAACAGGAAACAAAGTTGTAAGCACAAGGTGACTAAAGCAATGTTAAAATAGATGCCTGTGGAAAAGACCAAAAAAAGAAAATCATAGTTCTTTTAGGGTGATGGGTCAAGGACAGTTATTTCCCTCCTTGACTTTCCAAACTTCCTGTCGCACTTTTCTTGTTCTAATAATAACAATGATGAAGAGAAAAGCCCAAACTGAGAACTCTCCTGTTGCCATGAAGGGTGAGGAGTATCCATCTGAAGAGAGACAGTCACACGTACCACAATCCAAAGGGCACAGAAAAGGCCGCTGTGGACAGCTTGCTGTTCAGAGCCCAGCTAAGTCATGCGGGATGATCCCGTCAGTCAGCAAGTAGCAATGGGGCCTCTGCAAGGTGACCTGTGTCACATGAGGCCCTCAGAATACATGCTTAAGAATAGACAGTCCCTGACTCCTAGAGGCTCCCACAAGAGCTCTGATCCCCATCTTCCTCATGTCTGCTCAGCGTTCCACACTTCGCAGCTTCTACATTCCCTCCTACAATCCTTTCCACAAACCTAGATGGTTGTTACGGGGGACTTAATTATACCCACTCTTCCAACAACCAGGTGCAGAGCAACTGCCCAAGCCCCCCCAGGCAATGACTGGCAGGGTTGGGGCTAGAGACCTGGGCTTTTAGCTGTACGGTTCTCTGAGTACCCTTTACTCAAGAGCGGTTGTGTTAACAGTGGGCTCAAAGCATGCAAACCATCAGCAGGCCACCGTAGCTAGAACTGAAATCCAGTGGATGAGAATACTTTATACCCAGAGCAGGGCATGGGTTTCTCTCCACTGGTGGCCTTGGGGCTCGGGAAGTCAAGGCAGCAGGAGGAATGTGATCTGAACACCAGGCTCAGCTCTCCCTCCTCTCCCCAGATGGTGAAGGCAATCCAGGTCCTGAGAATTCACCTGCTGGAATTGGAGAAAGTCAATGAACTCTGCAAGGACTTTTGTAACCGGTACATCACCTGCCTCAAAACCAAGATGCACAGTGACAACCTGCTCAGGAATGACCTCGGGGGACCCTACTCCCCCAACCAGCCCTCCATAAACCTTCACTCACAGGTAACACACTGGGCTGGGTCCTATGTCCTAAACTAGGCTCCTAAGCTGGGTGTAGGAATGTCTGAAGGTTCTCTGGTGGCCTAGTAGTGTAGCTTAGACTCACTGGACCCTTTCAGCACAAAAGCCCTGCTGTGATCCACTCCTGCTCATCAGGCAGCCCCAGAACTCACCATACTGGGGCATGGGTATTCCTTAGAAAATGACCAAAGTGATTCCTGGGTTCCTGGCCCAAGATAGCCTAAGAAATGCACATAAGTGTTGAGATGAGGCTGGGGCAGAGCCGGGAATGGACCCCCACCTCTTAGCCCCGCACACTTCTCAAGAGGGCTTGCTGACCTCTCCGTGTCCTTGATAAGGAGGGTTTTGTCCTTTCCTGAATCCTGCCCATTTCATAGATGAAGGCAGCTTCCCATGCGACTGCTTCTGCTTCTGCCAGCTCATTTTCCAGTTGCTCACCCTACCCTGGCTCATCTGTCTTCCTAAGTTTCAGGACCACTGGGAATGTCACCTCCCGCCACCCATCTCCCAAGAGTCACCTTCATCCCGGGAACTGGGGAACCTAGAAATGGCAACTTTGTGTTTTGAGGGAGAATGGGCTCTTCTCTCCAGGGTGGAATATATTCCCCAAACCTACAGAGCTAAAAAAAAAAAAAAAGCCGCCTGGTGGTACTTTTCCACCAAACTCACCCACATCTACGCAAGCCATAGCTCACTGCTTTCTTCTCCTCCCGCTGAGTTCCCGAGTCTGGGACAGACACATGGAGGGCCCTAGGAGATTTACTGTACCCTCCTCTCCTGAGACAAATCAGGTGTGGGGAAAAGGATAAACTTTCTAAAGATAATGGGCACTCGAGAAAGTGTCTAAGAAAGGTGGTGCCATTTTTATCTCTAAGCTTTAGGGACCAGCACACTTTATCCATTCCTCCAGCTTGTAGAGGCAAGGGAAGGGTCAGGGGCCTTCTAGAAGGTCAGCCCTGCTTGCACAAATTCAGAAGGATCTCTGTGGGACTCTACAGTGAGTACTGCATGGGACACGAGGCAAGAAGTTTATTTCCTCTTCCCGTTGCTTGAAATCACCAAATCACTTTATTACAGATCTAAAAACAGCCGCCCAGGCTTCTGCTAGCTAATATTCTCTTGAAATAGACTCATTCCTTCAGAGTCTTATTGTACTTTCCCTTATGATCAAAATTAGCAAGAAACTTGCATAAAAGAGGACAATAATTGCTCAACGAGCATCTCGTTTGTAATTTATTAGTTTCTATTATTGTGGGTTACCATGGCGACGCTGCACAGCCCCGGTGACGGGAGAGATGCAAGATAGGAGCTGAGGAGGCTGTGAGGCCTCAGCAAATGGAGATGCACATTTTTATCAGTAATTTTCATGAAAATAATAAGTGAGGAGTTAATGAGATGGAAAGCCATCCTGTGGCTATTGTGAATTTTTTTTAAGTGTTGATCTAATTAGAATGCATCGGTCAGGAAAAGTAATGAGGATTTAGTGCCTCACAGAGATGTGAGGATCATATCAGAAAATTAGCACAAGTCTTTGGAAATAATCAGGTCCTTGGAGAGGCTCTGGATTTCCCCTCCTGGGCTCTCCAAGTCTACCTCGTGCACTGACATTGGGGGTGTACTAGGGTAGTGGGGGAGGAGAGGAGGGCCAGAGGGCTTAGCAGCCACAGCGGCCCCCTCCAGGTCGGGGTCCTGGGGCTGACAAGTCAGTCTGCAGCAGGCAGGGCCACTGGGGACCCAGGGTTGGCAGAGAAGGGTAACACAGGCTCTGGGTGAGCCAGGGCGCACAGACGCTGCCTGCGAAAGTCAGTCCTCCTGGGAGATCCCAGCCTTCGGGGCCTCTGAGCTTTGAGGAAAGAGGAGAGAACTTTGATTCCCGTCATTGTAAATATCAGATCTCTGCCTAATAGTGAAGCTGGCCCTGGGGTAGCCACCAGAGAAAGGCTTCTGATCTGCTTAGAAAGAGGAACTCAGACAATCGGGCAAAAACAAAGACAGCTCGAAAAAAAAGACAAGGCGTTGGGCAAGGTGTTCCTATTTGGAACTTCTCAGACTTGTCCCTTCATTACCTCTGCCTGCTGCCACCTACTTAGCTGGGACTTCAGTGGCTAAATGAGATAATCACACACAGGCTGCTGCCGTAGATTCCCAGCCCGGTTACCTGTCCTCTATGGCTAGCCCTCAGCACTCCACACACATGCCTATGCACCACAAACATAAACACACCTACACATGCCTTTTCAGGTTCTGCTGCTGCATTTATGGTCCTAAGGCCCTGTTCATGTCTTTGTCCTGCTCAAAAGCTCCAATTGTCCTCAGAGTTTTCTCATCCTTTGGCCGGACAGTGAAGGCTCTCCCAGGGCTGCATTTTCCCAGGCCAGTCTACTCTGACAACCCTTCCGCGGCTCTGCACCACCAAACCCATCCTCTTCCCCAGGACAGCAACAAGGCTGCTCTCCCCAGGAGACCTCTCTGATGCCCCATCCAGAAAGGCCTTTTCTTTCTCCCAACTAAGTGCTGGAGCCCTGGGGACCACTTATATATAAATATCACATGCGACTTTATCTCAGCGTCACTGGTATAAGGGTCATTCTCCTCTCCTAGATAACAGACATGTTTTGAGTACAGACAGTGTTTTATATATACAATTAAAACCCACGCCTGGTGGCAGCTAACCCAAGGTCCAATTCATGGACGGCTAGTAAATATCTGTGGGGAGAAGTAAGACAAGGAGACAGATGGCAACAGATCAACAGGGGCCAGAGGAAGCCAAAAGAGGGAAGGAGAAATCAGAAGAAAGACAAAGGGAAAGAAAGACAACTCTGGAGGGTAACCTTCAAGAGGGAGCAGAGGAAGGATGAAGATCTGGAGGGGAAGGGCGGCAGAGGGAAGGGAAGAGAGGCTGAGAAGGCCAGAGGTGAAAAAGAGAGAGAAAAGGAACAGCAGCAGCAGAGGGGTGGGGGGTGAAGGGACAGGCTAGGGGGTGCGGGGTCAGTGCGAAGCCAGGCGTGTGGAGGAGGGACGGTGCATAGGACGCGCCACGTGCTGTCCACAGTCCCAGGGCAGGCTGCTGTCACTGTCCCTGAGCTGGGGGCTGCCGCGCTAGCTGGGCCTTCCCCAGGAAGGAGAGGCCTCGGCTGCCAAGAGACTTTCTGTGCAGGAGGCCGGCCTGGGAACCAGTATGGGAGAGAAGAGAGGAGTGTCTGGGGCATGCGTGTGTGTGTGTGTGTGTGTGTGTGTGTGTGTGTGTGTGCGTGTATGCGACAAGCACACGCACGCACGCAGACATATGATGGTTCACATTCGTCATGGTTCAGCCTTAATCCCCCCAGCCTGAAATAGCCGCACTGAGCACCAGCCTGGCCCAGGGAGGGGTGTCTCCCCTCTGGAGCATGAGCTTCAGTATCAACATTCCAGCGGCCTGCCAGCTTTGTTGCAAACTGCTGGTTCATGGTTTTCCCTGTGTGCTAATCATTTGGCCTTGTGTTGCAAGGTGGGGGAGATTTTTTTATTCAAATTTACCCCCCGCCATGCCATACCATGTCCCCATTCAGCTCTATGGCAGCTGGGCACCTTCCCTGCTCGGACTTCCTTTTCTGAATGTGAGCTTTCTCTTGGGTGGGATACAAGTAGGGAGTAGGGGAGACGGCTTCCACCAAGCCCACAAGCTGAACTAGAATTCCCAAGAAATTGGGCCACAGCTGGTTTCCATGCTCCAGGAAGCCATCCTGTTCCACCTGCCCCTGAGGACATCCCAGCTTCCTCACGCCTCTGAGCCCAGGTTTCTTGCTGGGGCAGCCTCCTCAGTAAGGAGGCTCATCCTAGACTCCCAGTTCCTGTTGGACGGGCTTCTCCCGGCTTTCCTAGAGGACATAAACCAAACCAACCAAACCATCCCACTGGAGAGAATTAATTCCCACCTTGCTCTGAATTGGACTGAGCTGAAGTTCTCAGTCACCGAGCATGATCCTATGAGAGCATGAATGAATTATCCAGAAGGAGCTCCCAGTCTCAGTACAGGGGAGCTGTGAGTCACACCTGTGGACCTAGATAAGTTATGTGAGCCACAAAAGACTCCAGAGTAAGGGGACATTGAGGAAGGCAGGAAAGGAGTAGCCAGAGATAGGGAGAGGAGCCACAGAAGAGGTCTGGATCAAACAAACCACATGTGTGGCTTCCGGTTACGCCAGTCACTGCTTAGCCTCCTTCTCTCTGCCCCCAGAGAAGGCCTGGTCCCCGCCTGCCCACTCTCACAGCCACAGCCTGTTCCTGCCTGGAGACAGAATGAGCAAACCTCAGCATGGATTAGGAAGGCCAGCAGGAAGATTTTGCCCATTGTGATTGGAGAAGTTGCAGATTCTGTGGCCTTGGAAGGACTTCTTCAGGAAAGGGGATGAGGAGGAGGAGTGGTAGGCTATCTGGGAGCTCCGAAAGTGAGTGTTCCCGGTGTAGAGAGATGTCTAGGAGAAGACAAGGAACAGAGACAGCCTTTCAGAATTCCTGGGGCAAAGAAGCTGCTAGAGGATGAGCGGTCATTCAATTCTGCCCTGTGCATCAGTTCAAGCACAACTGAGCCTGCTGAGTTCCAAGGACCTCAAAGGGGGTGTGACATGATCTCTGACCTCCGAACCTAACAATGACTGTGCTGCAAGGCTGAAAATGATGGCCAGTCCCCAAAGATGTGAGACATAATAGGGAATGTAGGCGATGGGGCAAATGTTGGAAACATGTTGGAGGCAAACTAATTGAGTAGCCACATCTTGTGCTGCCCCAGGAAGAACTGGGGAGAATGTCAATATTTCCTGAACCTTCCCTAGACTGTATGTACTGGGTGCTTTATGTATATTACCTTATTTACTCCTCACAGCAAGGCTGCGAGGGCACATTATTTTCTACCCCAGGAAAGAGAAGCTCAGAGAAGTTCAGACACTGGCTCAGGTAAACAGCAGAGACTGAGATAGGTTATGCTGGAAACTGTGTTCTACTTATTATATTACTTACTAATATTATATATGATACTATATATAGAGAGAGTATTGATTTTTTGGGGGGGACACATAGGAAAGAACCAGGGGTCCTGGGCCCTGGGTATGGAGGGGTGACCCCACTTAGCTGTAGAGCACTGATTTGAAAACTAGAAAGGTACATTTCTGCTAACTCTCTAAAAAAAATAGGGAGGGGACTAGTGAGTACACCCTTGCCTGGAGCAGGTGGACTTGCCTATAGACCTACAGGAAGTTTGCATTTTTAAGATTAGCAGGAGATCAGGGAGGTAGGAGGCAGTCACCTCAGTCAAGCCCCCGGAAGTTCTGCCCAGTGGCCAAGCATCCTGAGGATTTGACTAGGGAGTTTTAAGGCTGATGGGAGGACGGGGAAGTGATCTACCCTGCAGGATCACCACTGAGGTGGGAAGGAGGCACCCCTACACCACAGTAACAGGAAGTAGAGTTCCAGGAGCTACCCTGCCTCCCTCCTCCCACAGCCACCAATGCTGTCCTTTCCACCACTTCCCAGCCCCCAGCCCTCCAGTTCAGGGCGCCAGGAGACCATGAGGACCGCCCTTCCTGCCAGACCAATGAAACCTGAGCAGTTCTCTTCTTCTGAGAAGGAATGTTCCTTAAGAGCAGCAGCTGCCACTTGTCCCCACAGGCCAGAAGCGCCTTTCCCTTGAGACTAAAGCCCCCAGCAGGAGAGAAACAGCCACTGGATTAGGTGGCTTGTTTACATGTGATTGGCTTTCCTGAGTTTGGGAGCCCAGCCCTTCCCAGCCAAAGACAGGACTCTGGCCCTGCCAGAATGGAAGGACACTGCCAGGAACAGTGTGTCTGGGGACAGAGGCAACCTCTCCTCCCCACTAAGACACATACACACACTCCCCATCCCGGGCCAAAGCCCAGTCAGGCCCTGCGCTTATTGAGCATCTGTTGTGCACCCAACACTGTGGTCGGCAGCTTGGGGGAATTCAAAGAAAGAACCCTCTTTCCCTCAAAATAGCTGCAACCAAAGCTAAGGAAAGAAGACACGTGCATAAGACAGAGAACCGTTATGCTTTATGTGCAGTATATCAGACCAACAGGAAACACTGAAGAAGTCAAGAGCATGGGCCACGGGCATGCCCAGAGTGAGTCTGGACAAGCTTTCCAGCAGAAGTGAGGTACCCCAGACCAGTCCCCAGCCCCCAGCCCAGGCCAGTTAGCCCACAGACCTGTCCTCCTGGGAGGCTTGGAGAGGTTTGGGGGAGCGCAGTCTGAGCTTGTGGATCAGCAGAGACCCCTAGTGGCCTAGGGGTGGATGGCAGATAGTGGGTCCCCATGGGTAGTGCTGTCCCCTCCCAACTCCTACCCCCTCCACACCTGTTCACCCACCCACCCCCAACAAACAATGGATTCTAGGGAATGGCATTGGTTTTTCTAAATCCTCAGTCGGGATGACCTTTGCAGTGTCATCTAGTTCATGTCCTCTGTTCTACAGGCCTCCTAGTAAGATAAACATTCCAGCTATTTCAAAATTACTTAAAGGAAAATGTTTCTGTCTGTCTTTGCCTTCCTTTCTTCCTCCCATCAGTTTATTCCGGGAATTTCTTCCTTTAGTGGGAATTTTGTTTCCCCAGCCACAGAAGCCCTTTCCCTATTGACAGTGAAGAGTGGTGGCTCCAGGGACTGGGCCGGCTCCCTCTGGACCAACATCAGACCATGAGGTCAGAGTTCATAGCCACAGTCCCTTCCTTTGCACCACAAACACCCCACCCCAACACCCTGTGCTTCCAAAAGCAATCCTAGAACCTTTCACTTTTTCTTAGGAAAGCCTTCCTTTTGAACAAATCATCTTTTTGTTGTTGTTGTTCCAAAATGAGATTAGGAATAAAACTCACCTGGTGACTACCGTGACTGATGGCCTGAGGCAGTGAAGGCTTTGCAGCTGGTCCACGAGTAGGGTTAAGGAGGCGCGAGCTCTGGGCCGTTCTAAAGCTGCTCCCCTACCTTGCTTGGCCCGCTTCTGAGAGGCTCTCTGCCTCTCTGTGTCTCAGGGAAACAGCGCACGAGGATCAGCAGTGTCACAGCTTCTGGGAGGCCTGTGGAGCCTAGCTCGTGGGTTTTCATCCAAGTCCTGGGTCACCTGGTCCAGACCTGGAGACATCATTCCCAGAAAACTCCAAGGAAGTTTTCAGCTTTAGGGCCTTGTCCTGCTTTGGAAAGCAAATCTTAATACTAGAAGGTAGGAGCTCACACACACCCCAGTTTGGTGGGATGGCTCCACCAGAAAGCCAGGCTTCTAGCACTTTGCAGAGGCTCAGGGACACTACGGCCATGTTCTTGGTGGGACGAGGCAGAGTTCTTAAGCTAGATAACCAGCGCAGAGCCCCTGGTTCCTGGACAATTTGGGCAGGGATGTGAGACTCTGGATGCTGAAGAATGTCCCTAAAACTGTATAACATGTTCTTCTCACCTCTTTATGGGCGCTAAGGAGACTAGAAGGAAACAGCCCTATTTGGGTCCAGACAGAGCATCACCCACCTGCTTGGGAGTCTGATGAGCCCCAAGAGGAAGCTGCCAAGAAGATAAAAATACTGTGTGCTTAGCCAGCATTTTCTCCCTAAGGGGCTTCCATTGCTGCCACAGTATGGAAGACCTAGACTCTTCCCAGAGATTCAGAGCCCCATCGTCTCCGCAGAGGCAAAAGCTCCAGAGAGCCAGACCCAGGGCTCCCCCGGAATGGCTGCAGTCAGGTCACAGAGCTCGTCCAAGGCCGAGGCACAGCTCCCACTTCTGGGGCTTGGCCGGGGCCCAGGAATGTCTTGGGCAAGGTGGCAGGAATGAAGGGGGCACAAAACGAGGACTGACCCCCACGGCTCAGTACGCAGCCCCGGCTAAGTCTCCACTGCTGCAAAGTTGAGAACCCAAGCAGCTCTGGGACCTTCTGAACAGGTTTAAAATCCTGGCTGTGCCAAACTCAGCTCCCTCGCTGAGTGGCTTTAGCCAAAGGAAGTGGAAAGTGACTTATTGGGTGCTGACGTGTGCCAGGCACCCTGCTTATGTCGAGCCTGGGTATCTGACTCCAAAGCACATCTCTCCAAGCAAGCGTCGGTGCTGTACTCAGAGCCAAAGAACCTGGGTTCGAGGCACATCTGTGTGACTCTAGGAAGCCACTTCGGTTCTCGGGGCCTCACTTGCTCTGCAGGCAAATAGAATCATCTTTCCCAATAGTGTGGGAGTATTTCATTAAAATGAAATAGCATGATAAAAGAATGTGAATATTCAACGTGTGTAATACATAGGTAGTTTCAGAACCGTTGACCTTTGGGACCAGCCGAGGGCGGTTTTTACAAATACAGATCGCAGAGGGTCTGGTTCCATGACCCTGAAACTCTGTGTCTTTGAAAACACGACAGGGCTCAGGCCAGTATGTGAAATAGGTCATATTTACAAATGTAGGGGTTGGATATTATTTCCCTAGACCTCGGGGACGCCCAGATTTTTCTTCCTCTTTTTTGCCCAGCTACAATGGAGCCATCCCTGGCCCTTCCTGTGGTCTCTGTCCCTGAACGTCTCTTCTCCATTCCTTTGCTGAGCTTGGCTGCCTTTCGGCATGTCCCAACCAATGACCCCCGAGTGGGAGGAGACGATAGAAAAGAGAAGAATCTGATCTAATGCATAAATTGCCTTTAACTACCCAAGCCCAGAACCTGGCACGCAGGCCTGCAAGACCACAGGGCAGGGAACCAGCCAGAGTCTGAATAAGTAGATGAAGTATCCAGGGGATAGCTCACCCTTCTGCCTCTGGCTAGCAAAAATGTGTGTTGGTTGAATCCCAAGGCACACATCTTGTATTTATTTTACTGTTTCACTTGTGTTTTCCTAACCTTGCTGGAAACCTTTTTTCGGGGGAAAAAAAGTCTGGGGCAACTTTTTATGTTGGAAATTCCCAAATGCCTTTCCCCAATGAGGAGCACCATGGCATGAAGTTTCCAGATGAGAGAGAGAATTGAAAAGTCCTTTCCATTAGTTTTAGGGTGAAAGGCATAGAGGGATAACACCCTCTTCTGTTACATTTAACTTCTAACTTTGCTTCAGCTTCAAATAACATCAGCATTGGTTTACATCCTGTGAGAATGGTTGGCAAGGGTATTGGGATGAGGGCAGAATCAACCTTAGATGGAGACAGAGCTGAAAACAGGCTTTGAGGGCTCCTGGATGTCAGCGCTGAGCCAGACACATTTTATAAACGAGACTGATGCTCCCAGAAGGGCTGGGATTTGCTGATTCCCAAATCCATGGTCTTTGCTCTCGTGCCCATGCTTCCTCTGTACTTCTGGGGTTTGAGTGTTTCACCTGTTCACCTTGCCTCCAGTAACTATGCACTGAGCCCCTGTGGTTCCAGGAGCACCTTGTAGCCCGGTTCTTGGCACAGGGTGGGTATTCAATGTTTGTGGTTGAAGGAGGGCTGTGTTCTAGTCCCATTGCTGTGAACTGGCTGGAGGTCTTGGGCGAGTCTCTTGGGTTTCTAAGAAGCCTCAGTTCCTTATTTGTGCTCAGAGAGTTGGAATATGTAGCATTTAAGGGCTCTTCCAGTTTTTAGGTTTCGGAAAGTGGGCCTCAGTATTAGACTTGAACCGGTTGAGTTGGGAAGACCAAAAGTTGGCTCCAAGAAACTCTAGACCTTCCCTGGAGGCTGAAAGCCCAAGCTTCTCCCCCAGTCCTAAAATGAAAGTTAGGAAGCTTGGGGCCTTCTTTTCCCCCAGTGGTAGTCTATTTTCTTGACTGTTTACTTGTCTAAATTCCTACAGCTCATGCGTTAGGACTCCAAGCTGTGAGCATGACAGTGTCAGCCCTTGATGGTCTTCAGAGAGGTTATGTGGTTCAAGCCATTTTCAGATGAGGCACTGTGGTCAGAGGAGCCCAGAGACCCAGGCAGGTCTCCCACCACTCCTTCCATGGCACCTCACTGGCCACCTTCCTTGCTTTCTCCAAAGAAAACCTGGAGACCCCAACCTCCTCTCACACACCACAAATTCTCCCCATCCAGCAAGCACCCAGCACCCAGCCCCCAGGCAGGGAGGGTTTATTGCTGCTTCCTGGAGGCTGTGGCCAAGCTCCCTCCCCTCCAGCATGACATGCGGAGTCCCTCAGCATCAGGTCCAAGCCCTTCCTGGCCCAGCTGTGACATGGCAATGACGAGGCAACCAGAGTGCCAGGAATAAATGTTCTTCTTATATGCTTTGGCGGCTGCAAAAACAAACAGCAAGGATTGTTTCCTGGCAAAAATGGGGCCTGGCAGGTTGACAGCGTGGGGCAAAAGGGGGCCTCTGTCTGCAGTGGGATTCTGGGCTGGCAGCCTGGGGAAGAGGAAGGAATCGATGAAATGTGCTGAAGGGTGGCTTGAGGTCGAGGCTCCTATGACATGCCCTGAAGGCAGGTTGTAAAGAGGCAAGGGCGGCTGTTTCTATATTATTCTTATTGAACAACAATTTTAGTGTCCACTGTGTGCCAGGCACCTGAGTTAGGTGCTCAGGATTCAAAGATAAAATTTTGGAAGCCATTTGTCCTTGGAGCTGGGTATAATAAATAATGTGATATAGGTACGTGAGGAGGTAAGTTTCTCGGCGGGAGAGGGTGTCTAGGAAGGCATCTGGAGACAGTTCAGTGTGAAGGGTGAAGAGGTGCTAGGCAGATAAAGCCTGGTTCTCAGCCTGGGCCACATGTTAGAACCACTTAGGGAGCTCATAAAACACCAAAGCCCTGGACACACCCCCAACGAATTGAATTACAGCCTCTGGGTTCAGAACCCAGGCATCAGTATGGGAAATTCCAAAGTGAAGCCAAAGTGGGGACCGCTGGTTTATGAGATGATTTGTGTCTCAGGCTTTAGAAGAACAGAATAGCTAAGTGGATAAACATTGTAGGTTGGTTGGCTGGCTGGTTGGTTGGTTAGTAAGTTGGTTGGTAGATTAGTTGGTTTCAATATTGAGCCTTTTTATTCACTGCTTCTAGAGGGCTGTGAGAATTGCCTTTCAGATTTGGGCCCTAGATGGAACAGGAAAAAGGGAGGAGGAAAGACAGAAAGAGAGAAAGGGAGAGGAGGAATTTGGGGCTGTGGCTTCTAGGCATTGAGTGACATTGTCACAAACCACGCCTCCCTTACTGCCAGGATCTCCTGCAGAATTCCCCCAATTCCATGTCTGGAGTCTCCAATAACCCCCAGGGGATTGTGGTCCCAGCCTCAGCGCTCCAGCAGGGCAACATCGCCATGACAACCGTCAACTCACAAGTGGTGTCAGGTCGGTGCAAGGGATTGTGGGGAACACTCCTGGGAGGAGAAGGGGTGGCTCCAAGGGGATTCCGGGGGTGGGGGGCAGGGTACCATACAAACAATCTTAGGAAATGGGAGGGGTGCCCCCTCCCAAGAAGGGGATTCCAGCTCAATTCTTGACCACAGCGTTCTGTAAGTTTATAGATGACTAGCACCAAGACCTAATTGTGATATTTTAGAACAAATTTGGGTCAAAGTCTCATGAGCCCCTCAAAGACCAAGCTTTACTTCCCACCAGAGACTCTGTTCTCTGGACCCCATTCCCACCCCACCTCACCCCTCCCCAACGGGGGCTTGAGAGCCTCCAGAATTGAAGGTATTTACATGGGAATGCCAAGTGAGTTGGAAATCCGTCTTGCCCTCACTCCTACCCACCCTCATGGCAGGGGACCCAAAAACTGGTTGTCTCCTCAGGTGGAGCCTTATACCAGCCAGTTACCATGGTAACCTCCCAGGGTCAGGTGGTCACCCAAGCAATCCCCCAGGGAGCCATCCAGATCCAGAACACACAGGTGAGTGTACGTGCACAGGTGTGTGCTCATGTGCACTAGTTGTGGGGGGAGGGGAACAGTCATAACTGTTTGCTCCCTGCTAGGCCCTTTACACAAGGGACTTACGTAATCACGTTATTCCTTTAAGAGGTGTCATTATGCTCAGTTTCCAGATGGGAAGCTGGTTGTTGGAAAGGCTTTATCAACTCCTGAGATTTCCCTCCCCCTCGGGGTTACATCAAAGGATCCTGCACCTCCTATCCCTGGTCTAGCCCGAGCCACTCCATAGCTCAGTGGGATAGAGTGCACACACAGGTAGGGGGAGGAGGAAGATCTGAAGTCAGGCCTGAGATGTGACATTAATTCTGTCATCTTGGATAAGTCACCTGACCTGTCTGGGCCTCAGAGTTCTCACCCACAGAGAAGGGATGAACACCACTTGCACAGAGCCCTACCAGCTTCCAGGGCTGCTATGAGTGCTAATCACAGTAATGGGGTGTAAGGTGCTTTGCAAACAGTAAAGTAACCTAGAAATGCTAATAACTAGTGGATGGTTTCTGGCAAATTTGTCTCTCCTCTACCCTCTGCATGTCCCCGTTTCTTCTGTGTCCTCTCTCATCCCCTTCTCCCTACCCCTCTTCCTCCTCCTTCTCCCTGTCTCCCATTCTCTGAGGGGCTGGTGCAGAGTGAAAGGAAAGGTGACCTCCCCAGGGCCCTGAGAATGAGTTGGGAAAGGGGGTTGGCAGCGAGAGCCTGCCGTCACTATGGCAACAGTCCCTAGCTGCTGGCCCGCCAGGCTGCTGATGCTGATTTTTTCTCCACGTGCCCTGAAGGTTAACCTTGACCTCACCTCCCTCCTGGACAATGAGGATAAGAAGTCCAAGAACAAACGAGGAGTCTTGCCCAAGCATGCCACCAATATAATGCGTTCTTGGCTCTTCCAGCATCTCATGGTGAGTGTGCGTGGATTGGGGGTGTGGAGTGAAGCACAGGGTACTAATAAACCCCCAGGTTCCGGACTCTGCCATCTTCCCTGGATCTACAGAGGGCATGGGCCCAGAGAGAGGCTCTCTGGTAGGGATCTAATCTTCCAAAGGCCAAGGCAGAGAGGAGAGGCTTTAGTGGGACCTCAAGCTGGGAGGCTCTCTCTGGTGCTGCTGCCACAAAGAAGGTGACATAAAGTGAGGGAATGAGGACAGACATGTTCTGAAGAGAGCTAAGGACTGGGCAAGGGTTTCACAGATGGGGTGAGATTCTGGGGGCCAGGACTGCGGTTGCTACAGGGAGCCACATGCTCTCCTGCCCTTCTCCTGGGGAAGAAAATGTGGATCCTCAGCCCAGGCTGTTCTGTTCCCTGGAGTTCTCACCATGAGGGTAGCAGCAGATATGTGTCCCCTTTTCCCTGTCCCTCTGATCAGAGTGGCCAGATGGGGCACCATGCTGGAGGGCGGTGGCTGCAACCGTCAGGTTTAGAGAAGCAGCCCAGAGAGAAATCTCCTTCCTCATACAACCAGCTCAGCTCTGGTGCAGAAAACTGACTGCCTTCATGAGCTTCTTTGGCCACTTCTATGAAAGGGCGACAGAGCCTTGGGTTTAAGCATACGCACCCACAGCTCTGTGCGCCCAGGGTGGGGAGGTAGATTCTGGAAGCACCAGCAGGCTTGAAGCAGTCTACGAGGTTTTGAGGTCTTGGCCTGGCATGGAGGTACCAAGTTAGATAAAAAACAAACACCAAGAGACTGTCTTGGCCTTGAGGTAGAACCAGGCATGAGGGAAACTCTTTTTTCAGAGGGGAGAGAATTCAAACGGTCATGGAAAGTAATCATTTGGTCAATCAACAGCTCTTTATTTGAAGTGGGAGTACCTGTAGACACCATGGAGCCTGAGCCTGGGTTGTGTTTCTCCAATACGGACATCTTAGGGACTCCGGCCCAGAAGCGCTAGGCCCACGCACCCAGTGAACAGTAAGAACTGTTCTGTGGTGACTGATGTGGGGCTGGGGCTCTGCCTCTCCCCCGACATGTCCATCCCCCCAGCTCTAGATTGTTGGGGCCACCCCAGGGCTTTGCTGAGGAAGCCACTTTGAGAGTACCACCTAGAGAACAAGGAGGAACCTAAGGCAGCCCTCTCTTTTGAGAGAGGGGGCTGGAAGGCCAAGGGTCAAAGTGAGGGGAAGAGGTCAGAGCCTAGTGATGAAGCCCAGGAGCCAGGGTGAGCACCATCCTCAGGCCTCTTGAGAGCAGCTCTGACTCAGTGGCTGACGATGGGGGCAGGAATGGCCAGGCCTCCTGCCTGTTGTGGTTTTCCACAGTGTCAGAGAGCCGCAGTGGGCCTGCAAGCCCAGCGTCTGTGCTACATGGGCAGAGGGACTCCATGAGGAAGGATCTATCTCATGCACTGGTGCATCACACCCAAGATGGCGGTAGCCGCTCCTCTGCTTCCCATGTCCCCCTTCCCTCCAGCCCCCCACCATAGGTCCAGAGCTGGCTGCACACACCACAGCGCAGTGATGTGTGACCCCAGGCTGGGGGTGTGCTAGAAAGCTCACAGGGTCCTTAGGCGGCCAAACTGGAGCTCCAATCTAGACTTTACCTCTGACTGAAACCTGGACACACTCACGTCTTGGGAAGAAAACCAGGAAGCAATTCAGTAATTGCCAAGGCCCTGGCACATTGGGGTGCTTAATAAATGTTGGTGCCCCGTCCTTCCTGCCCCACCTCCCCCACCCCATGCATTTTTGACTGATGTGAACACACCTCCAGCCTCACTTCTGAGAGAGAGAAAAGGCTAGAAGGGAGAGGAGGCTGCCTGACCAGTTCCCCTACGTACTAGCGCAGTCGCTCAGGCCAGCACCCAGAACTGACCCCCATCACCCGAGCCGGGGCTCTGCCTCAGCTACCTGCCTCTCCCTATTTGCATCTCCCCCCGATGTAAGTCTGAGCCTGAAACCGGAGGGTCATCTTATCAGCCCCTCCTAACTGGTCTCCCATCTGACCTTGGACTTCAAAGTTCACAGGCTCCCCTCTTGCCTCCTTCCGGCTGAGCGCCCCTCTGTAGCTTAGGGTCATTTCTTTCCACTCATGGCCACTGTCCCCTGGACCAGGGATGGCAGAGGAAGGTAGAGGTGGAGAAGAGGGGCAGGGGGAGTCACTGAGCACAAAGCAGAGAAGGAAGGATCCAGATCAGCTCTACAAAAGGGACCAGGAACCATGGCGAGGGCTTGCTGAAAAGCATGAGTAAGACTTTCTGCTCACACCCTCCCAGGCCTGGACCCTCTCCAGCTCAGAGTACACTCAGTGTGGATACTATTAATAAAGCACTTAACATTGGCAAAGTCTTCCCCCACTTAATGCCTTCCTCACAGCGGCCATCAGGAGAGGACAAGGGAGTGACCCCCAGGCCTTTAAAAAAAAGTCACAACTCAGAACTTGTGGACTGGGGAAGGAAGGGTCTGTGGGGAAGTCCAGGCTCTAGGGACACAGCCTGGCACAGCTATCCTCTGCAGGCCCAACTTGGGCCGTGGATCAGTCTGGCTACCCAGATCCCAGTGGGTGCACAGGCCCCCAGGCCCCAGCTCAGGAGAGGCTCTGAAGACTGGGTTAACAAGGGCACAGCCAAAAGAATCTAGGCTTCAGAGCCAGATGGACAGGGTTACAAATTGAGGCCCCGCCACCAGCTGCGCAATCTCTCTGAGTCGATTTCTTTGAAAAAAGATAATACCCGTTTCCCACGCTTGTAAAAATTAAATGAGAGAAAATGTATGAAGAGCAAAGCCTGGTACACAGGCACGTGTAAGAAATGCGAACCCTCTTTGAACTGTCTAGAACCGTGGACTAAGAGCAAGTTTTTGAGAATCAGGCACACAGCTTGTGGAGATTAGAGGTGGATGCCATACCTGTTGTTCTGATCTGTAACACCTACTGATTTTTACTATCATTTCATTCTAAAAACATACTGATGGATACTGTTGCTTACCTGATCTGCGTATATATGTCTCTGTCAAACGTACGTGTCTCATAGCTCTGACTCAGCTGTAAATTGCTCAAGAATAGGGGTCATACGTTATACCTCTTATGGGGGCCCTAAAGATTTGATTCCCAAATTGTGTACCTTTATAGGATGTTATAGGTGTTGCTGTCAAGATGGGGTGAAAGAGCTTGGGAAAATCTGAGTTATACAAAGTTCAGCTCAGTTCTTGATTCTCAGTGTACCAGGGGCATCGTAAATTTGCAAGAGGGGGCATAGTGGGAAGCTTTCCCCAAACATATTTGGTAACATATTTGATTACGCGAGGTCCCCCTCTCCTACCTTGCTTTCACTGTGTCTTTGAGGAACAACTCTGAAACTACAGCTCTTGAGAACTCTAACTTTGCAGTAACACCATATGGCCATAAAGTAGTTGTTCAGTTTTAGGGAGAAAGGGTAGAAAATGTTTGAAAAAGGACAGATTTCACTATCCAGTGGATGGTCTCCTATCCAATCCAGTGCACTGGGAAGAACTCACGTGTTGATTGGCCAGTTGGAAAAGTTGGTTGAAGAAAGAAAAAGCCCTTACAAAGATAGATTTTATTTTAATTTAGAAGGTACACATATATATTGATTCGCTAATGTCTTGATACAGGGCCAAGATCTTTTTCTGACTAGAGGTTGTCCTTTTACTTGCACAAACCTCTCCTATAATAGAACATCTATAAATTCCATCTTTATTTAACATAGGATAAGAAATTTCAAGTCTGGGAAGTAATCTGGCTGTGGGATCTTTCTAGATTTTTGTTATGTATTCCAGCCGCTTACATTTGTCCCAGTTGATAATTTTTAAGGAAGTCAGAATCTCAAATCTTTCCAAAGCATCCCACTTAGTTTTCTTAGCAAGAATAACTTTCTTGTGGCGCTTATGTTTTATTGGTTTACAGAATAGTTAAATTATATCATTACACTAACACATGTAACTGGTATAAACCAGCCTGGAATCAAACACTGCTGACTTCCTGATAAGCAGATAAATGGTGTAAGGACCATTCTGCACGGTTGCCTGTCTATCTCGAGCGTCTGGGACGATGTGCATGGCAGTTTCCATGGTTTGCAGAAGAAACAAAGCATTGTGAATCTACAGTCTCAGCTGGTAGAGATTGTTCATTCAAACTTTTGTAGTGAATACTAGTTGTTCCTGTTGTCTTCTTTCCCTCAGGGACCAGTTAGTGTTCTTTGATTCCTTTCGTCCTGTGTCTGAGGCTTCTTGTCATTTCCACTGCTGCGTGGCATTAGCAGCTACAGACATGGATTCTGATGACAGAATGCTCCTGAGATGGGACTTAAACCCCAGAGCCTTTTTGTTGTTAGGCTACAGTGAGGTTAGGAAGGTTTCATCCATTAGCTGCTTGCTATGGGGTCCCTGAAGAATCCCATG
Source organism: Mustela erminea (assembly GCF_009829155.1). Classification (NCBI taxonomy): domain Eukaryota; kingdom Metazoa; phylum Chordata; class Mammalia; order Carnivora; family Mustelidae; genus Mustela; species Mustela erminea. The sequence goes on from NC_045622.1 coordinate 20,752,415, forward strand.
ATACTTTCTTGCTGTTGTCTTTCGGCTGAAAGAGGCCAATCTCCTGCTGGAAGCAATCACTCCACAGCAAACGCAGGCTGGGGGGAACTCCAGCAGAGGGTCCTGTCCACAGAGGATGGAGGGAGAGGGCTGCTCTTCCTGCCCAGCTTCTACCCCCAGCCCCTCTGCTCCAGACCCCAGTGCCCCTCACCCTGGCCCAGTTATTCTGCTCATTTCTACCCAGAAGTGGGCTGTTCT